>NC_072735.1:168611623-168942513 GCF_026930045.1 Uloborus diversus | reverse complement strand
ATGACTCAAAATGAAGTTTTGACATTGCTGAAAGAGAAAAGTTAAATAAGACCAGGCATGACGAAAAGGTTAAGCAGATGGAACTAGGAACTTGGATACATCTTTTGGATTTGATCATGGGGAAATAGTAATCGATATTGTTATTTAAAGTTTTGATGATCTGCAATTAAATATTACCTGTACGGAAGAGACATGTGTAAACAGAATCGCTGTGAAACTTTAAAGGTTTACGGCGGAAATCACGTGATATGAATACTTCCCATGTGTCATCCCATGATGCGTTCTGCGCATGCGTGAAAGGTAGCTTTAAAAAGACCTTTTTACTTAAAATATATCAAAAAACTGCTTAAACAAAATAATTTTTCATGATTATACATTAGTCAAGCATTGTTTGAAGTAAGTTTAAAATAGCAGACCTTCAGTTTTGCTCCTAGTAAATTTACTCTTTTATAGAGACATTTACTTTTATTCCCTGGCAACCACAAGCGAATGTTTACATTGGGAGATTTAACGGATCGCACGTGTTTTTGAAAAGTTAATTTTCACCGTTTCTATCTTAAAAAAATGTATTGCTAAAGCCTTCAAGGTATTTTAAACAGGAAGACTGAACTGTTCTGCCTTTTATTTACCTTTGTGATGTTTTCTTGAATAAGCTATTGTTTAATAATGGACATTAAAGCGTCTTGCATTTATACAAGCTGTGCTTGCAATAAATCCCCCAGAGCGCTTGATTGGGGAACTAATGGTGTAATAGCGTATGGTGCTTGTTGTGCCGTTCATCTGCTCAATTATGAGGTAACTACATTTAATATGATTCTTTTAAAGGTATGATTTGAATTTAAAGATTAAAAGCTGTAAAGACGTTACTTTTTTTAATTATATGAGTTATAGATATCGGCATATTTTTTGCTGTTGCTCTTTTGTTGTAAGTTATTTTCTGGAACAAATCTGATATACCCCCCTCTTGGCGACTTTTTCCTGTTGGCGCCAAAAAAGCGTCGCCAAGAAAACTATGTATGACGTCATATGTCATACATCGTTCTTAGCGATGCTTTTTTAGCGCCAACAGGAAAAATTCAAATTATGTCATTAATTATTTAATGAAATTAATGCATTAATTTTTTTCCGTTGTTTCTCCGGGATACGAGCCCTCGGTCTCATAGTACTTTCGTAATGAGACCTCGGCTCGCCGGCCCTGCCTCGGTCTCATTACGAAAGTACTATGAGACCTCGCTGCCGCTCGGTCCGTTATCCCTCCGACTTTTAATATACATCACAGTCGGATATAAGTCACAGATCTCCTCCGTTCAGTATACAATAAAGTCACAGATTTTATGTGAAATTAACACCATTTTTGTGCTACAAAAATGCCAACCAGACCAAAATACAAACTACCAGAAACACACTAAAAACACAATAATTCAAAATATGTTCACTTACCTTTTTTACTTTTCTTTTACTTCCTCACGTGAGGCAGTGCACATATGTTCCGCTCTTAGGGAAATTATCCCATTTTTTATTATCATTACTTTACAAAAATATTTAAATTATGTTTATTTTGACAAAAAAAATTCCAAAAAAAAAACAACCTTATTTTACTTGTATTTTGTACTCCACCCAATTAATTTCGCGAATTATTTCCAAAAACTTTACAAACATATCCTCATTTTTGTATTCACAATTTTTTTGTATAAATAATAAGCTAAATAAAATTTAAAATCCCCTAATCTATTATATGTTGGTAGAGTACTTTTAACGTGTCTCCATGTGGATTCAATTGTGTTAGTGTGACATTTAGTTTCTGGATCTACAAAATTAAGTTTATGGTTGACTGTTAAATGCTCATACCCCTCCTCCCCCAATGTATCATATGCCCTCCAACAATCGGAGTGCACCGTCGTGCCTGGTAGTATCCACTGCTTAATTGCCAAAAATAGAGTTTCCCTACCCCTATCCCCAACAGCAACCAAAAAAGTTTTCCCCGAACCCCGTTCAACCCCCCCAAAAACCCATTGTCCCTCAACTGCATGTCCCCGATTATATTTTCTTTTCCCAAATTTAGATTCGTCAACTTCAATAACTTTCCCAACCCCCCCCCCCCTATTCACCAAATATCCTAAATAAACAAACAAACCACTGACGTAGACCGGAAGTAGCGAGTCTTATTTCCGGTTAAGCGCCAATCTCCATTGCTAGAGATAGGTGTTCATAGCGAAAGCGATTTTGTTGTGCTTCTTTAAAAAGCAGAATAATGTCTTCTGCGTATTTCAATGCATTAAATAAGAAAGACAAACTTAGTTATTGTTAAAAATTATCTTTCAATGGCTGTGACCTTACCGATCCTTTAGTAGATGGATGGCGAAGCTATTGCTAACGATTGATGTTTACAGTGTTCAGGCAATTTTGCTTTCTTTCAGTTCTAGGTAGAATCATGTCTTTTGCGTATTTTAATGCATGAAATGAGTATAATAGGCTTTGCTATTCTCAAAAATTGTCGATCAACGGATCTGATTTTCCTGATCCTTTAAATACAGAAATAAGAAAAAAAAAAACGAGTCTTCGTTTGTCGATCATTACCGCGATTTCAATGATAAGCATTTATGAATACCTCCTAAACAGAAATAAAGTTGATACAAAGTCTGCTTTCAAGAATCACAAATCTACTGGATTGCAAGTAAGTTGTGAATTGTAATTCCTATTCTTAAGTTGAAGCTATTTTTTCAAAGATGGAAGCTTTTCTGCACTGTGTTCACACAGAATGGCTATGACAGGGAGTTTTGGTGTCATATTCAATCAATTCTCCTGTTGTAGCTTTTCAGTTCACACACACTTATTACAGTTGCTACCTAATTTTCAGGTTTGATATTTAATATATTTTATTACATATTTGTTCATCACTTTTTTTTTTGTTTAATCAACTTGCTTCTGTAGCAAGATTGATAGGCATAAAAAAAAAAAAAAATTGAAAGATAACAAAATTTAAATTTAATCTCCGAGTGCTTTCTCCTGCGTTAAAATGGCTTTGAATGTAATACCAATAGCTATACTATGATACTATACTATAACTTTAATTAATGTGTTTGTTTACCGATTGTCGAATATCTAAATTTGTTTACAATTAGAGTGCCTAATATTAAAGTACCGTCAATAACTCGAAGTCCCAAGAGACGGGCTAAATGGTTCGAGTTATTGATAGTTCGAGCTATGGGAAGTTTTTTTCTCATGAGGTAATGAATAGTGGTTCTTTATTTTAATCACACAAATCAAACTGTTAGAAACCCGTCAAAACACTGGAAACTTTCAGCTTTGCAGGAAGCAAATAAAAAATTGTTCAGGTTGAGTTTTTCTAATAATCAATTTAATATAGATCAATATAGATCTTCACACATTACAGTAAAAATACAAAGCTGATGAAATTAAGGTGAATGTTTCCAGCTCGTAAATACCTCGCACAAAGTGTGTTTACTACATAATATTCATTAAGATTCAATCCTTTCGCTTTAAAGCATTGGCTTTGATTCGACGATCAGGACCTTTAGAAATTTGAACATCTTTATTTCTGACATCTTATTTGCTCCTCTCCTCATGCTGTACCCGAAAGCAGAACAACATCTCCTCTTTTTACGAAAATTTTGCGCCTTTGAAATTCATGATTAATTTAAAAAATTCAATCAAATTACAGATACGTAAACAGAGCAATTCGTCGTAAGAAGCAATACAAATAAGACTTCCGCCGGAAGTTTTGAGTGACCCCGTGCAGCCCTGCCACCTAGTGTTCAAAAGAGTAAGCGTGGCTTGGAATTTGGTGAATTTGTTCGGATTTTAATTCAATGTAATTTAATATTTCTTCATTAATATAATTTCGCCAATCGGCTAAAGTTTGTGATGAAAAAAAATATTGACTTTCAATATCAGCAGTTTTGGTCCCAATTAAAATCTCATATGTTATCAAAAAAATCTCCTCTATTTTCAACTTGCTAGAACTAAACCATGACCCACTCCTGATCGTTGCTTCTTTTCCACAAACAACACCCCCAATAACCTTTCTACAAAAAAAAATTAACCCATCTGAACATTTTTTAGTTTTTTTAATTTTCATAACAGAATTACATCTAGAACATAACATTTCATTCTTAAGTAAACCAATTTCCCTTAAAAATTCTAAAAAAACCTCTTTATTTTCAATTAGTTTAAATATAAAAAATCTATTTAGGACTCCGGTACGTCCAAACGTTGGACGACCTGACAAAAAAGAAAAAGAAGATTCATTCAAAAATTTCAATTGATACATTTGGACAACATCACAAACCGAACTCATAATTAAAATAGAAAATTCAACTAAATTAACATTAAAAAACAACAAGAAAAAGAATACTCTAAAATAAAGTTTGAATTGAAACTTTATTTTAGAGTATTCAACTTAAAATCTCCCTAAGAGCGGAACATATGAGCACCTACCTCCTACCACACAGACACGTGCAAAAAGACAGACTTCGAGAAACTACTTTCCAGCGTTCAAGTTGCAAAACCAGGGTTGCCAAGTTATCGCCTTATTGGCGATTTTCGTATCGAGCGAAAAATTAAAATCTCGCCAAGAGGGGGGCATATCAGAGGAGAGCCTATTTTCTTTCTTTTATACACTTTGTTCAATATTGTGCTGATCTTGATTTACTCTGCGTAACAAAGATGCCTATTTACTCTTCACTCATATTCTATTTACAGTTTCAAAAAAATGTGGATTGGTCTGCACATTATATTTTGGATTTCTTGTGTGAGATTAATTACGTCTACAAGGTGTAGGTCTGGGCTGTCCGACTGCAAAGAGCCCACGGGCCAGAATTCCAGTCACTGATCACCTCACCTGGCAGCCGCAGTTTAAAAAAGTTAAACAACAACCTCTTACCTCTTATACAATAACAACCTATAGTTGAATTATTAACTATAAAACATTGAAACAGAAGGATTATGAAACAATTTGCTTTCATTTTAATGGAAAAACTGAGGCGATCTGCCTTCTTTACAAGGGCATTAATATCGACATCAATGTTTGTCGTTGTCAGCCAAAGAAAGTCTAACAATGACCTGTTTGAGAGAGATTTCCTGTGTGCAATTCTTGATTAAGTTCATTACCGAAAAGCACTTTTGCATCTATCCAAAATCTGCAAGTTTATCCGAGAACCTAATATTTGTTGCTACCAGTCAGATCAATATTATCAATGGAAAAGAGTGGAGAGTTGAGCTCTCAATTTCTTTTTTGAAATCAAAAAAGCCCGTAGAGTCAGTGAGGGGGATCTTTATTTTTAACCAATTCCTTTCCCTCCCTGTCTCCCCCTGTCAAAGCGAGGCAATACTATTGGGCAATTCCATGATAAGGTCAACCAGGTGATCAAATTTTCAAAATTAAAATTTGTAAACAAATGAGGTGTCATTTTAAAGGTAAAGAGTTGTATATTTTGAAATGCCTGTCTAAAATCTGATCACTTCAGTTATGAATAAGTTACAGCAGGTTAAACCAAGGTCAACATCTTGAGCATTTTCAAACCATATTTGGAGACTCTCGAAGAAATTCTGTTTTTTCCAAAAAATACATGCTAATATTATGAATTGAGATGAATAACCATTTAAAGATACAGAGTGTTGCTGGTGATGTTGCAAAAATGTGCCAAAATATAATTCATTTTGATTTGTAAAAGAATTCCTCTGGGGGTACATTAAGTGTTTTACGTCCGACACCAAAATGAGCAGTTAATTATGTTGAGCTAATAATTTTAAAGCTACATACATGTATTTTTGGGTACAAAGTAAGAATTTCGATCTCTTTGATGTAACCTATTTTCATTTTGTAACAAGTGAATATTTTTTACTAAAATCTTGGTGTCGGACGTAAAAAATTTTTTACGTCCGACACCATTTACGTCCGACACCGTTACATTCCTTTAAATAACATATGTTTTCAACTGTGTTTCTCCTATTTTTGCCTTTAATTTCAAAGTTAAGGTGAAACATGCATAAAAAAACAACTTAGTGAATTTATTGTATAACATTTAGGGTTGATAGGAGTAAGTAGGACACCTTTTGAGAAAAGTTATGTTGAATGAACGTAATACAGTTGATTAAGATGAAATTTGCCAAAACTATAAGTGTAAAAAGAAATTAGAAACACTAAATGACTGGGTCTATGTAAAGTTGGCTAAGGAAGATCCATTATTAACATTCAACCCATATAAATCTTGATGGTTTTCTTTCATGTAAGTTTCACAAATAACTAATCACCAGCTTTTATAGCTGAACTATCAATTCCTACTAAGTCATCACAGTTGTCTTGTATTTCACTAATACAAATATTTCATCAAAGTTGCTTTTGATTTTCAAATCCTCACTGTTGGGGGGGGGGGAATACTTACCCCATAGTGTGGGGACGTCTTATAGCAAAATTTTACGGGGTAAGTGGGGCCCCTCCTCTAAAACAGTTTTAATAATATTTTACTCAAAAATTCTGACTGCAGTATGCACTTTAAGTTAAACTGTACATGAATGTTTAACGATCATAAAAAAATAAATGCTATCCGGGAAACACTTCTTTGAAAAATGCTGCTTAAACTCGCCAAAAAATATTGTTCAGATTTTTTTTTTTTTTGACTAAGTTCTCTGACCTAGAAAAAAATTCCACTTAATCCAAATATATGCAGAACTAATCACTATGATGAAACATGACATGATCAATGTAAAAAAGTATAAAAACCATATGGATATTTCAGTTTTTGGGGGGTGACTTACCCCAGTGTCCCACTTCCCCCAATCAACCCTACATTTGAATTTACTTGGTAAATTTTGTTTCAGTATATGTAACCTATAATTTACATATTTATAACTGTAATCATTGCTATGTATTTACATTTAAGAGCAATAGTTTACACGCAATATGAACAATTTACGTCCGACACCGAAAATTTACGTCCGACACCAAGCTAAAAATATTTTTTTAAACAATTTTATTCCTTATAATATCATTTGAAAACTGTGATATGTGCTTCAATCATAAGTGTACTCTAGAATTATAATGTTTTTAAAATTAAAATGTAAGCCAATTCACAGACTTTTAATAATTTTTAAGTGAACCATCAATTTTACTATTTGTGTGTTTACGTCCGACACCAACTCTTTAATTTTTTTAAATTTATGCTTTAGGGATCTATTTTGTAAAACTAACATGATTTTTTATTCAGTGGGATGTAGTAAGTATCTTGTAAATAAATTTGATCATTTTGGAACAGTTTATATTTGGTAAATGGAATTAAAACTGAGAAATTTTTCTTCATTTTTTTACATCCGACACCATGGAATTGCCCTATTCTTAGGAATTGGTTTGAACACCAGCGTGCAGGGTAGGACTGCTTGACCTTGACCTGTAGATGTCCTGTACCTTTTTCTCCGAATACAATGAAAGGAGTAAAAGAGTGATCAAGGGGAAATTTCGGGGATCCCAGCTTGACCAAAAATGGTAGTCTGGGATGCTTCTTGATACCCTAAAATGCAGAAAAAATAAATAGGCTGAATAAGAAATTGGTGGGCCGCATTCGGGTCGCCAGTTGGACAGCCTTGGTTGTAAGTCAATGGTTTCCAACCTGAGGACAATCACCACCAAAGTTATGCAATGAGTTTGGCTCAAGTGTTAAATTTACATTTAAGCCAAACAAAAAAAAAAACCTTGTTTATTTCAGGGCTGTAGAGTTGGAGTCAAACAGATTTTGTGGTAAAGGCGTCAGAGTCATTGGGAAACATGCCGAAACCTACTCTGGACTTCTTTTTTCCTCTCATTTTTACTCACTCTCCTTCATTTAAAACAAAAACTGACTACAAATTGGCTTGATTTATGTATGAAGACCTACTAACTAGAAAATAACTGCCGTTTGCAACTAGCTTATTTATTGAACTTTCACTTTCTGTAATAGCTACCTCCGCTGACTCGCTAGTTTGCGTGTTATTATAACTTGAACTGACAGAAACTGTTAGCAAAGGTTTTGCTTCCTAATATTTGTAAGTAGAAGCAGTTTTTGAATCAGAAGTTATTGCTTTCAAATAATAGCTTCGCCGTACTTTCTGTAAATTTCACGCTGTCTACAGAAAGTTTTACTTGAGTCCACTATCGGTCCTACCTTTTGTGAAGCAGACTTGTACTCTAACAAGAAGATTTAAATTGAAAGAGAAATGAAATAAGATTTGTGCTAAAAAATTTTATTTGTGGATGAATTAACATTTTTTCAAACTTTTTGCAGAAAAACAATGGTGCTAGCCATCTTCAAACTTTGATTGGCCATAAGAAGATTGTCACATCTGTACATTGGATCCAGGCTTCAGAATTCGGTAAACAATGTTATTAAAATCGTGTAAGATTTATCATTGAGTATGAAAGTGCAATAATCTTTAGAAATTCTATTTGAACAAAATGATTGTTTTTAGAATTTGTGGTGATAGAAGATATCTTAAGTATTAATGTGCTGAAGAAAAATTTAAGAATTGGACAGATCTTTTTTTAAACTAGTTTATTATTAATTTTTTTAATGTTACTATATGTTTTTTTTTTTTTTTGTAAAGTGTCTGTATCATTACTTTATGTATTTTAACAGTATTTTTGATATAATATCATCTGAAGTTACTTGCAAGATATAATTTGTAATTTAAAAAGGGAAAAAAAAAGCTTATGTCCATAGAGAGACCAAGGACTATTCCCTTTGAAGCAGTCCACAGTAACATTTAAACGTAACTTTTGTTCGGTAGATGAGGACAGGGGGACTTGGGAAAACTGAAATGACAGGCCTGGGACTCTTCCTAATATTGTTAATGTCCATTAGCATAAAACAAGCTTCTTGAATGCAGCTTTTATACTGTGCTTTTTAATTTTTGAATGAATATTCAAAGTTTCTATAGACTTTTGAATCACCCTAAATGATAGAGGTTTAACATTTTAGTTGATGTTAGTATTTTTAATAGCAAACTGATGTAATCAACTTTTTTTTTTTTTTGTAATTTTAGAGACTGAATTAATATCTACATCTGCTGACTTCACTGCTATCCTATGGAGCTTGCAAGGATCTGAAGTAATTTATGTTTATTGATTTATTTTCTTCTTCTATCTGAAGTTTTTCCTTTTCAAGCTCTTAACACTAGAAAGACGGCGTTTTAAGTATACCTAGAAAGACTAGCAGCGGTCACTTTGACTGCCATACTGAAAAGATTGAAAATTTCCTCCCTTCGTGATTTTTAACCATAGAAAAGATTTGTTTTAACATGTCAGAATTTGATTTAACAATTTAATCGTAATATAGTCTGCAAATAAGTCTCAGATAGCTTTTTTTTAAATTTTATGTTCGATCAAGTAAAATACATGCTTTACACAATTGGCATTGAGAAAGAGCAAATTTGTACAAAAAAAGAGGAAAATTTCTTAGCATGTAATAACTAACAAGTACTATAATCAACCATGCATGTGTTTGGTGTGAAAAATATCTAAATAACGCAAGATACCGTACATTACTATCTCTTACAGTATTTCAAAATACTTATGTTATCAGGTCACCTGTATATTAGCCATTAACAGTTTTTTTTTTTTTTGGCAATCAGAACAAATGCTTGTAGATTTATTTCCGCATAGTTTAATTTCACACAATTTAATCTTTTTCCAAAGGTAGATACTTATTTACATGCAGCAAAATTGATCAGTGGAGGTGACTTGGAGGAAATTAGAGAAATATTTGATTTTTATGTTTTTGAAATGTTCCCCTTTTTTTTCGGCGTCGGGCCCTTTTCCCCTTTTCTTTCACTGCTTTTTATATATTGATCATCAGTTTTTATTAGTGAGGTTTCTTATGATTCTAACTCAGAAGAACAAGCCTTTTCTGCAAATCTAGGCTCTGAAAAATAATCAAAATAATCTCATGAAAGCTAACTATTCTCATCGCTAGGAATATGTTTTTCTTCAGATAAGTCAGACTGTTTATTCGAACCATAATCTATTTTAGTTAAATCTGCAACAGTTTTAGGAATTAATGTTCCTATAAGTTTTGATTGTCAACGATTCTTCTCGACATTATAAAGATAATTATGTGACTGAGCACTTCATTATCATCTAAGAAAACGAACGTCAATGCTTCAAGCAAAGCACATGTTTTGGTGCACAAAAGTATTCCAGCAAACATTTTTGGAATTTACCTGTTTATATTTACTTCCTTTTATACCCAAAGTAATTTCACGTGTCCAGTCACATGCTTTTCAAATTTACCTTTCTCGACTTTGCCTCCTGTGCAGATAGCAGAAAACTGAAACCATGCAACCAGCAGGTGTTTCGCATTTTCCTAACAGTTCAAAGAATTAAACCTAACCAGCAGGTACTACTCAAGCTCAAAAGAACATTACTCACCCTGACAACTAACAATAGTCCATAATACATACAACTGATAAGAGAAAAAAGAATAAAACGGATGCGTAAAGAACGGTTCACTTAGCGGTCAAAATGACCGTAGTCAGTCTTTCTAGGTATAAACATTTATAGCGACTGTAATAATAATCCTAAAGAAAAAAAAATTACTGTTCTAAGATCTTAATAAATAGTTAGGAAAAGTCAATGAAGGAAAAAGAGTTTGAAAATTAAACGCAGCAAATATGAGCATTTGAAAATCGTGACCGCTTCCGTCTTTCTAGTGTTAAATAATCATTCAATTCAAAGAATGATGTAGTAAGTGATTGATGTACGATGGTGGAATATCTCTAAACTAAGTGGGAAAAGCTAATCCTAACATTGTTACAATTAAGCAATTCATTGCAGAAAACACTTATCTTTTTGATTTTTTTTAATGTTTAAATTACATTGTAAATTATCTTTATTTTTTTACAAGAAAAAAAACAGGTACACAATTATTCCTCTGCCAAAAAAAAAATGTATATATAGTATATATACAGTTGAACTTTCTTAATATGATCATGTTTAACACGAAAACACCATTGAAACAAACATTTTGTCCGTTAAGTTTGGTTTGCTATTTAATTGCTTTAAGCATTTCACATATATAATATGTACTTGCAGTCCAGTACAAAATTAAAAGTTAAAATTATTAAATTAAAAGTATCGGCTAAGACGAACAAAAATTTGTAACCTCTTTAGGTAAAATATTTGTGGTTGAATACTGTGATTTTACATGAAATACACCGCCAGCTCAGTTATTTCAAGCTGAGGACAAACTGCAGTCCTCGGCTGGAAATGACTGAGCTGGCGGTGTATTTCATGTCTTTCTGCTTTAGCCCTGGCTATTGGGCGGTAATTTACTGAGTATACCGTGATTTTATTTTATAGAAATTATTCATCATTTCATTAGGTAGTAGAAGTCCCATTGTGTTTTGAGAAGAAAGTGATAAGAATTCGGCATAGAAAATGAAGCCCGACATTTGTTTACATGTTTTACGTTTCAATTTTCCCGAAGATAAAACTTCATCTTCCATTGTGGATTACAACCTGATTGTGAAAAAACATCTTCTTTTTTCAATATTTTCCAAAAACATTCATTTATATGAATTAAATGATATTTTTCTGAATGTACTAATAGTTAGATTTCAATATGTGTTAGTAGTTTTTTTTTCTATAGGTAAGCATTTCTTCTCTTTTTCTCAATATAATTCATTCACAGTTGTTTGGAATAATGGATAATATGAACAAATTTGAATTTTTTGTATGAACAGAGTTCAACTGTATGTGTGTGTGTGTGTGTGTGTGTATATATAAATTAGGAATTTACATGAAACCTAGCTAAAAATTCTCAACTCCTGCAGTACTGTGAATGTAACTAGTTTGGGTTTGGTTTAAAGAAATGATAGTAATGATAAAGAATTATTTTTATAACTGAGAATATTTTGTGTTTTGATTATTTAAAAAAAGCTAACCTCTCTTTTCAGTATGTTAATACTGCACATTTAACTGGGCATACAAATGTTGTACGAAATGCTTGTGGCATCTACCTACCAATGACAAAAGATGATTTATTGATTGCAACATTGTCAACAGATTCTTCTGTGAAAATATGGTTCAGATCTCAATCTCAAACAGGTGTTCTAGTTTTTCATTTTTCTCTATTTTTGTTGTCCATAAATGTTTGAAAACTTGCTGTTAAATCTTTTTTTAGTATTTGTTTTTACTATGTGACTTACTCTTGTAAAAATTCTTAATTGTTTAGTTAGTCACTTATTATTAGTCTGTTTAGAATTTTATATTTATCATCCTTACGAGAATATATTTCATCATTCTCCTCAGACCAACTTTGAATAATAAATTTAAAAAAAAAATTGTATTACAGTAGAACTTTGTTTATCCGGACTGAGACAATCCGGATAAACCAAAATCCAAATTGTACGAGTAATGCAAGTACTGGGAGAAAGTGAGTCCTGATAAAGAGTGGCAGAGTCCTGTGAAAGAGTGGCAGAAAGTTTTGAAGCTGTCTGCGACAAGCTTTTAGAACTTCATAATCTGTCTACAAAATTTTGAGCGTGGTTTCAATAAAAAAAAATAAACGAGTTTTTTTAAATAATAATTTTTGAATTAAGGCAGGAGGTGCCCCCCCCCCCAAGACAATAGTGCACCTCCCTAAATTCAATGGAGCAGTCTCCTCTAAAGAGCGAGACCCCCGCCCCCAAATTGAGCTCAAAATCTTTCTCAAATTCCCTACCCCTAAAAGTTTCAATGGTGCAATCTGATGACCCCCCACCCCCTGTCCTTGGTGGCACCTGACAGTTGCAAACATGCGTTGGCTATTGAGAAAGGATCTGTCAGCAAACATGCGTTGGCTATTGAGAAAGGATCTGTCCAGGATTTTTCACGTTTTTTTTTTTTTTTTGTGAAAAATCTATTTTGTGAAAAAGCAAATAATTTTGAGTGGGGGGAGGGGGGATTGTAAAAATTTCAAAATGGGTGTTTTTGGGACATTTTTTTCTTTTTTCTGTTAATAATATTAATTTCCATTAAATAATTGAAAAATAAAAATCAAGCAGTGGTTGATCATTTAACTATTTGAAACTCTTAAAAATCTCAGAATTTCATTAAAAATATCTAAATTTTGTGATTTTTAAAAAATGAAAGGAGAATTTATTTGTTTATCTCTTAACAAAGCCTACTAAACATCAAAAATTTGAAAAATCCGATTCTCAAAGCCGATGCAAAGAGATTGCAATTCTCAAAGTGAAGGCTCCAAAAGTATAAAAATAGCTCATAAAAGAATTAATTTTTTTTTAAATTATTTTTGAATTGCATTTTAGAAGCCTATTATAAACATATCATTAATGTTTATCGACACAGTTACAGCAAAATTAAAATTAAACCATCTATTCAGCATTTAAATTTTTGACTCATACACAAAAACGGAATTTCGTTTTAAAATCTTGAAATGATGGTTTTAATAGACTTTTCATTTATTTGCCTCCATATAAAGCGAAGTTAACTTGAAAAAAAAAGATTAAAAGTTTGATTCTTGTATCAGATGCAATCAGATTGCATTTTTCAAAATGAAAGCATTAAAATGTATACATGGTAAATAATTTTTTTTTCTTTTGTACAGAGAAATATGCATTATTTGGATTTCAGATTTGCTTTTTCAGTAAGCAATTTGAAAAAGATCATTTTGTTTTGGTTTATATATGCCACCGCAGGCGGGTGAACGATCACGTGTGCGATCCTTCTCTCCTCGCATCAGCAGTTCATGCAAATAAATGTCCGACAGTTGCAGACAGCCTTTTTTTTGCTTTCTTTCTCTGCAGATAACTTTTTTCTTCTCGTGGACAACTTTTATTTTTTAAGCGCGTACAGAACTATCCGCGATAGGGTTTCATTGTCTGCAACTGTTGTCATGTCGCAGCGTTTCTGCCACTGGGCTGGAACCTAAGTCAATCCGAATAAATGATAATCCAAGTAATATAGGTAATTAGCAAAAAATTCAAATAAACTCTTACAATTCAGAATGAAAGAAAAACATATTCTGTCGCAAAATTGCATATGACTGTTCAAAATACATAATAAAGTATTGAAACAATTTTTCACATAATTTCGTTACATAGCTCAAACATGTGTGTCATTTGAGTAAAGAACGCATCACCAGAGTAGTTCAACTGCAGTGCTGTTTGTTAGGTTACCATCATTTACTGTACATCCTATATGGGAGCTGTATACTGATCAGAAGAAAAAGCGAATGTTTTGTGTAGTTATAGTTGTTATTGCAACTCTAATTTAAAATTATCTTTTCAGTGAAACCTGTGTATAACGATACCGTCTATAACAATAACCTGTTTATAACAATATTTTTTTTTTGGCCCCAGCAAAATGTCAGCATGAATAATCAACTGTCTATAACGATTACCTGTCTATTATGATATTTTTTTTAGGTCCCAACAGTATTGTTGTAGACAGGTTTTACTGTATGACGTACTAGTGGTACCCTCATGGCTTTGCCCTTAATAGAAAATTAAAAGGTCTTTTGGTTTGCCTGTATATTTACAAATAATGTATGGTGAATTTTCTCGCGAATTGGCTTGTGCCCATGTTACGGTTCCATGTATTATGATAATTTTGCTCGGAAAAAATTGGAATAGAAAAAGAGCCACATTGAAATTTCGAAAAATCGCTTCAAGGTTCACACCCCCATGCTACAAACTAACTTTGTGCCAAAGTTCATAAAATTCAGCCGAACGGTCTAGGTGCTATGCATCCTGACAGACAGACAGAGAAAAATCCGGACAGAGGGACTTTCAGCTTTATTATTAGTAAAGATGAACATTGCACTTGTTTTAAAAATGCAAATTTCATTTGGAGACGCAAATAAATGAGGACCGGGTAGATGAGGTTCTAACTGTACTGTCACTTACTAATAGGAGAGTTTAATAATAATGCACTTCCCTCTTTGTTAAAGTGGTGTTAAATCATAATAATTTTTAGTTATCATTCAAATTGTTGTTTTTCAAAGTTTTAAGTTTTTGTAAAACTTTTTCTTAAAGTAAGAACTTTAATTGTACTATGCTTTTCTGAAGAAATAATCAGCCTTTATGCAAATTATATTGAAGATATATTTGTTGATTAATACAAAACCTTTTTTTTTTTTAATTGCTGCCAAGCAAAAAAGAGAAGTGTTTTGAATTAAGAAGTATATTAGAGCTTAGTGTCTCTTTTTTTTTTTTTTTTTTTTCTTCTTCTTCTTTTGATCATTTGGGAAAATTGGTTTAAAAAGTTGCTTTCTGGTGTTTTATGGGAGTTGCCTGCAATTAATTAATTTTTTTCATATTTGCCATGAAACCCTTGTTTTTCTCGAGATTCATTTCGTCATAAAAGGGTTTGCTCAATTGACACTTTACTTCATTTTAAAATAATTTCTTTTCAAATTACCATAACAATAAGCAAATTTCATGAATGTAGTAAAAGTTGAAAAAATCTTTATTCTTAGTTCTTGTTGTAATTGTGCAAGCATGACTTTCTTTTTTATTTCCTTTTCAGTAAGTTGCATTCAGACGATATCTTTTGGGAACGGATTTGCCTTAGATGTTAAGATTGCAATTTTAAATAAAGAGAATGGTAAGTATTTACAAATTATGTGTTTATAAGTCTGTGGATCTATGTGTAAATAAATAGTTCTTTATTGCATTTATGATGTGTAATTTCACCATACTGTTTTGATAGCAAATAAGAAAAAAAAACATTATCAGTAAAACATGCTGCTGTTTTATAATTAAATATAATTATGGAATATATTTTATTTCTTTTTACTGATACATAATATTATAGCTTAACCAGGGTTCATAAATATCGAAAATTAAGGTTTCTTTCATTATTTATGTCTTAATATTTCATTCAACATTTTTATCAATTTTAATGGAGTTCATTTAGCATTAGCTGCCTTACTCATTTTTCTTCTGTTAGCTACTTTTACACAGTTGTATGATTCAGAATTTTTTTAAAAAAAAGCATTAGTCAGTGCACAGCCATAAGACTTTCTTTTTTCTGACCAATGTTTAATATTTAATTAGGCACTTTTAATATGAATTAAAATTTTGACATTATTAATAATAATTTTATGAATCTTTACTAATATAGCTCAAAGTCTCTCTGTCTGGCTGTCTGTGAGGTGCATAGCGCCTAGACCGTTCGGCTGATTTTCATGAAATTTGGCCTAAAGTTAGTTTGTAGCATGGGGGTGTGCACCTCGAAGCGATTTTTCGAAAATTCGATGTGGTTCTTTTTCTATTCCAATTTTAAGAACAAAAATATTATAAAATGGACGAGTAATTTACGAAATCATCATAACGTGGAACCGTAACATGGGTACAAGCCAATTGGCGAGAAAATTCACCATACATTTGTAAATATACAGGCGAACCAAAAGACCTTTTAATTTTTCTATTACGGGCGAAGCCGTGCGGGTGCCACTAGTATGAAATAAAAAAGGAATATTACATTACTTCATTAATAAGGTATTAATGCATCATAAAAATATAGTACATAACTTTTTAGTTATTTTCAATAGTAAATGAATAACAAAAATAAAATTGATATAATTTTTATATTAAAAATGCCTAGTTGAAAAAATAATAATATCAAAATATGATATTTTCCAAATAAATATCGGATATATATCATGATATTTATCAACTGATATGTATCAGCGAACCCTGAGCTTAACCAAGGAGGGATGGCAGATGAACTGGAAGCAGAAACAGACCTCTTCATTTTGTAATAGGCAGGCATGAAGAGTAAAAGCCTTACCCCTTGTGTGTTCATGCTGATTTATACCTTTTACAAAACAAAGGGTTCTGTTTCTGCCTCCATTTCTTTGCCATCTCTCCGTGGTCAAGCTATATCTTGTGTTTAGTTTCCATGCAAATTTAAGCATTTATTATTTGGTGCAAATGTTGAAAAACTTACTGCATTTGATCTGCTGTGTGTTTCTAGAATTGATTATGCTGCTTGGTGGAGATGACGATAAAATACATTTGTATTTACAAAATGACTCAAATCAGTTTTTTCCTGTTCTGAAGCTTCATGGGCATGAAGACTGGATCCATAGCTTAGATGTACTTAAAGAAAGTAAGATTAAAATATGTTAATGTAATTAGCTGTTACAATTAGCATATTTCTGTAGTAAAATGTATGAGTTAAGGGTTTAATTAATGAGGAATTTTCTTCCCCACTTTTTGTTGCTAGCTTTTTCAGAACTGGACATCCTCACTTTAGGTTTATGTTTAAAATTTTGGGTCTGTTGACCTTAGGATGAAGGTTCTACTGCTGAGGAGTTCTGGCTTCATCAACTTAAGTCTTATTATTAGTTTTAGTATTCTTATTTGTTTAATTTTGTAAATACCTTATATGTTTATTGTTTGCATTTTGTAATATTTACCCGGCTGTTTGTTTTGCTGCTTTGCGCAACATTGGGCTTGTGGTTTGCTCCATTTTATTTTTTTTTTCTTTTCTAATTTTCTTTTATTTTGTTTCAATACATATATATATATATTTGTATAGAGCTGAAAACGTACACAGACCTAAAATACATCATTATAGTTAAGATATCATCTGTCCCCATTGATCCCGCTTGATCTAAAAATTGTACGCTAAATCAAAGTTTAAAAAAACATTTTTTTTTATTTTTAAATTTAAATGTCTAGTTCAACGCACTCAGTGCCAAATCATGAGAAAATATTAAAAAATTACATTTTTGTCATTTAACGGATATAAGATGATGCTGTAAAGCCAGCAATGTTTTTTTTTTTTTTTTTGAAAAGATTGAATATCTTCACGAAGAATTGCTGCTGCCAGTCTTTAGTATCCTAAATCTGTCCTGTTTTAGTTTTTTTATATTCTTGTACAAGTTTTGTTCATTACATCATGCTAAGTGTCAATTCAACAAATCATTGCTAAACTTCTGCGTTTCTCGTTAATAATGATACTATTGGCAGTTGCTTTAAATTGAATCTGCTTTTCATTGTTTGACTGGTATTGTGAAGGCTGTGCAGATCCTAATCACAGCATCAGTGCCAGGTTAGTTTTACCCCAACTATAATCATTTTAGGAAAATAAAATTTATTCATTTTTAATTTTTATTTCAGTTAGAAGTATGTTTTATTTTCATTTATTTATTTATTTATTTATTTATTGGCCAAACAAGGTTTTGTTTTTTAATTTTATTAAGTTATACTTGCCATTAAAGTAGAAAGGGTACTTATATTATTGTAGGTAAATTAAGGGTTAAATTTCATCTTCTTTTGGATGCCTATACTGCCTTGGGCAAGTAAACGGCAGTATCTGCAGAAATGAGTTTTCGAGCCATTTGAAATTTCTGTTGGATTCAATACTAACAATAGGGAAATGTTGGAATTAGACGTTTTTTCGAACCTTTTATTTTTAGCAGAAACCAAATAAGCAAGCTTTTACAATAAAGCTAACATACAATAGATGACAAGAATGAAAAAAAAAGAAAAATTTGCAGTTACTGCCCTTTACCTGCCCATTGCAGTATATACATAGGAAACAAAATGATATATTACTTATAGGAGAATTTCTTTTTTGAATAAACAGTTTAATTGTATTTTAAAGGTGAAAACAGTTTGCTGCTTGCATCTGGTTCTCAAGACAGTTATATACGAATGTGGAAAATTTCCAAAAAACTATCCGATTCAACTAGTGACAACGAACTGGATCTGAAAACTGATGAAACAATCTTTTCATCTAAATTAGGTAAAGTGAAATTATTTCATTCATTATAAATTGTTTTAACTTGACATTTTTATTACATTCGTAAAAAACATCATACTAATTAGTGCTCAGTAAAATTGTTTATAGAAAATAATCAAAAATATTACTATATAACGCAATTTTTGTATTTGGGTACTCAATTTAAAATTAAAAAAAAAAATGTTATAAGCTTCTTAAAGAATGTGTTATGTCATAATAATAAACTATTCTCAAATTTGAAAAATGAGTGATTACTTAATTCATGACATCTGCTCGAAATATTCACAATATTTCTTACATAATTTCATGTTTGCAGTGAACATTTATTCTGCTTACATATATTGTTATAAATATTTTTATTTTTATCTGTAGCTGTTGTTTTATATATATATATATATATATATATATATATATATATATATATATATATATATATATATATATATATATATATATTTTGTAGGACATAAATATTCGATATTGCTGGAATCAGTTTTAAGTGGACATGAAAACTGGATTTATTCAGTAAAATGGAAGCATTGCAAAAGTATGTTGTTAAAAAATAGTTTTTTTTTCTTTTCTTTCTTTCTTTTTTTTTTTTACTGACCATAAAATTTCTTTTATTTTTTAAATGAAAAACAAGTTCATAATTTACCTTGGCATTTCAGGAGGACCATTTAACGATTCCAAAGTACAGATATTATCTGCTTCAATGGATAAAACAATGATTATTTGGGAACTTGACTCTTCATCTAATATTTGGACAGAAAAGGTATTCATGTTCCTCTTTTGGCAAATTATGTGTGTCAGTAAGTTTTTTTTAAAATATGGTAACTCATCTGGAAAATAAGCGAACTTCCTAAAGCATTAGCAGAGCTGGCCTTAGCAAATGCGGGGCCCAATTGGAGAATTCTTGCTGGGGCCTTTTTAGAATTGATTGTACAAATTCCAGCAGTCCTATTTTTTCAAGGTGGGAAAAGATTTGAAACTGCCGCAGTTATTTGTTTTTTCTTCCAGGTTCCTACATCACACCTTTTTTTAAAAAAGAAATGAATGAATATATCCCCACAAAAGTAGGAGTGAATTTTAAGAACATAAGATAAGTTTAGCTCTGAGATTTTTTATGCACAATTTATCGCTTTTACAGAAAAGTAGGCTCCAAAATTTACAAAAGCAAGTTTAGACTGTCTTTGGTGATGTCGTAAGTGGAGCAAAGTTGCTGCAAATAAGGGACCTAATCCTGGAAAGTTTTCTCAATTGAAGTTTAAAAAAGTAGTTTTAGTACAGAGATAAGGTTGGATGGGGAGAAGGGGAGCAGGCCGCCCATCTTTTCAAAATGTTCCAGGGGAAATCAAAATGTATAATACTCAATGCATATTATTTCAAAAAGCAACAAAAGCCACGACCACATATCTGAAAATACATTTCTCAAATCCAGGGGGGATCAATTGCTTCCTCTTGACCCTTCTAAATGACAGGCCTGGAGGGGAGCGTTAGAGGTCAGGTAAACCGCCCAAGATCCCAGAAGAATGTTCCAAACTGACACCTCAAAGCACAAATTTGGGCAATATTTCGTGAAAATTAAGGAGAAGGGTGGGGAGTTCCATACCTACCAAAATGTTTTCAAAATTTAAAATAAGTTTGGGCTAATTTTGGTGACGATAGAGAATTCTGGCTCATCTGAGAATTTTTTCCAAAATAGTAGTTTAAATTGTAGGCGATGTTTGAGAAAAATTGGGGTTGAAGGGGTGGTAATCTCCTGCAGAAAACTTTTAAAATCGAATGCTTTTAAGGTACAAGTTTGGACTTGTTATTGGGGGGATTGGTGGCTCTTTGAAAATTTTTCAATATTGAAGCGTTAAAACCCAATTTCAGTCCATGTTTGGTACTGCAATAGAGGAAAAGGGAGGAGATATTTTTGGCTACCTTTGGAGACGTTAGGTTAGAAGGGGGGGGGGGGGGGGGGATTTAGGAATCTTCTTTGGAAAGATTTTGAAATTGAAAACTTAATAGCATAATTTTTATCCATCTTTGGTGGTAAAGTTAAGGTAAGGATGGGCGTTTGAATAGTATCCTCCTGAATTTTTTTGAAGTTGAAGTCCTATAAACGCATTTTAAGTTATCTTCGGTCATGTCAAGAGAAATGTCAGGATTTGGTGGCTTCCCCCAGAATTATTTTGACATTGAAGATTTCAAAACCAAATGATAGGCTATATGTACAAATTAGGATAACAATGACACTACAGGCAATTTTTTTTTCTTTAAAATCATTATGGAGATGTTTTACTTGAATCAACTAAGCTAAATTTGAGATTTATTATTGACTAATTTTTTCAAAACTTTCATCTACATTAGTGTTAATTGTATATTAGAGGAAATTTCATTGCTCGGGAAAATTAGTCATTCATATTTCAGTTTGATTGACAGTTATTTCAATAATTGCACACTTACCAACATTTGTGCATTAGCAGGATTGGCAACCACTCCATATTTTGGAGAGTTTCTCTGCAGTGACAGAAACTTAGCAAGGAAGTTTGCTTCGCATTTTTCTCCAAAATTTGTTAAAGGGGCATTTTCGAGCAATCACGCAACTATTCTTCTTATCTCTCGGGATTTTTGCTGAGGCAGATATTTTTCTATTTTGGGTCCCAACTTCAAAACTTTTACTACGATTCAAGCTTTTCCATTTTTTAAAAAATGGTTTAACGACATATATGGATAGGGGAAATTGAAGTTGTTGACTCGGAGTATGACTTAGTTTTATAATTTTTTTAAAATTAAATATTAATGATGCATGTTTTTTATGCCATTTTTTAAAATTATTGTCGAAACACTAACATAATCATGTAAGTTTTTTTTTTAATTTTAAACATATGAATCTGTTAAGCATGAATGCCTGTTAGCAACAACAGTAAATAATCCTATCTCATTACCTCACAACAACAGTAAAATAATATGTTTTTCATTACTTACAATGTATTACCAATCATTCTGCATGACTAGGGTAAAAACGCTTATCAGCATTCATTTCATGTCGGTCAAATCGAACAAATATTTGGTTTCACTTTTGTCCACCTTTGCGGAACTCCCTAGTGGATGACGTCACATCAAAGTTTCTAGAAGGAATCTGATGGCACGTGTGCTCAACGATAGCAATATCGAGTGTCTGTTCACGTGACTCGGATATGCTAATGACCCTGGGGATATTTAAACTGCTCGCGGCTTATGTTCTTTCTCTTTGATTACCTCTCTTCGTTGTAGGAGGTTTGCTTCGTCAGCATTCCAACTTGCTTGTTCGTGCCACTTGCCCCTCTTCTAAATTATGAGCTTGTATTAGCTTATTTCCTAATGGGTTTAAAGTTTTACATCAAAGCTTTAGTCCATAGTCATGCAGTTTTAGATTTCATCATTTCTGTGTTAGTCATCTCGTACATTAATAGCACATAGCAGGTGGTGTGCCATAGTTTGTAGCTAAATGTCAGATGGAATTAATTATTACGTTTTTAGTATATTTTATCATTTACAGACTGTTTATCTATATACCTTGTTGTTTAATAAACATCGTTCAAGTTTGAAATAGTATATTAGTATTCTTTCGGAACTCACTCTGCAAATATTAAAGGAGATATTATTAGATTAGAAATTCTCCTCAACAGAATCACTAAAATCGCAAAATGCTCCTCAAAATATTTTTTCTTTTACACTGTAGTGCTAACTATTTTGTTTCATTTTATTGAAATTTATATCTTTTGCATTTGCCTATTTGTTACTGGTATCTCCAGGAATCAGGAATCAGGTGTACATCTTGATAGTATATATAAAGTATGAAAATCTCATTGTTTACCAAGAACCTGAAGAAAACACTTTAGTTAGAGAAAAAAAATGAAGTACTTTATTTTTATTTTAGTTTTGTGATGTGAAACCTTGCTGACATCAGGTCTACTAATTTCAAAAAATCATTTATGCTAGACTGCTACTTAAAAAGCAAACCATTACATGTTTTCCCATGACCAGATATAGTTTTGCTAAAAATGGAGCGCAAAAATGTTTGACACGTCTATGTCATAAGTTTTGGGTTACGAAATGATGCTATAAAAAGATGCATTACATAAAGGAATGTGTCGTCCCTATATGTAATGTTCGTAATGAACAGGTCTAAAAAAAACCATCACCTCAAAATGAACAGTGGAGTGCAATCTTCTAAAAAATAAACGGTCATTCTTATGAATGATATTTACTTTATAGTTATATCTCTGTTACTGATTTTTTTTTAACAAATATTTTTTAGTATAACTTTCATTTTATACACATTCAAAATGACCTTTTGCTTTCTTTTTATTTATTATTATAAAAAAAATTCTATTTAGAAATAATGCACTTATTTCACCTAAGTTCATATCTTGTTTGCTTTTTTTTTTTAATTTTATTTTATTATTTCATTAATGCTAAAAAAGTTTTATAGGAGGTATTCGGTGATTTTTTTAAAAGAAATTTTCTGATATCACATCAATTTAATTTTTTTACTGAATGAAATTAAATTATACAATTTTGAACTTTGTTGGAAACAAACATGCGACTTCTGAAATTGAAAACGAATGTCATGTCTTACCTTGCCGCCACTCGGTCACCAAGAAATATGTAACAAAATGAGTTATAATTACTTCATACATTTAAACCTTAATAAAATATTTATAAATTTAGTTTTCATTGGCATTTTTTCTTACTGTTAGGTATTTTACTTGCTTTTCTGAAGAATAATATTACTGATCCAATGAAACATTTTTAATGTATGTAAGTATTTCTCTCATAAAGAGGTCACCAGTAACTTTTTCAAGTGAATGAGTTGAATGTACGGGTTAAAGAAATGAACGATCCCTGGATGAACGGATCATTAGAAAGAATGACATCCCTCATTTCTAATTACATTGTACTCCATGCTGCCCTGTACCTACCACTATGCATGGTTAAACCGGGTGGATGATGCTTTAAACAGATACAGGACATTCTGCTACTGGAATGCAGGAAATAATTTTAAAAAATACTTTTGTGTTGTCAAAAATATTGCACTTATTTTTTGGTTATCACATTAATGCTTAAATATTTCCTATCATGTTTTCAATGTGAAATTTAACCCTTTATAACAGTTTGAAATATCTTCTCCCCAAATTCATCAAATGTACTTGTCCATAGATAAAACTGTTTTACCACCTGCCATTCAACTTTTCGAAGGCACTACTTGCATGCTTACCACCAAATGTATCGGGTTAAATCCAGAAAGAGTACTCTTTCAAAGGGGAGGAGTTAACATTAATGAATTTTAGTTGTGATTTTCCTGACGAATGTTTTATCATTCATGATTTTATTTAACAAAAGATAATAAAAGTAAAATTGTGTGTCTTTCACATTAGGTGCGTGTAGGAGAGGTTGGAGGAAATACTTTAGGTTTCTATGGGGGAGTGTTTTCACCTTGTGGAGAAATCATCATTGCTCATGGTTACCAAGGTGCTATTCATGTGTGGCAGCTTGATGAAGTAAGTACCTATTTCCTGTTTATGGTATCTATTTTTATTTATTTATAAACATTGTTATAGGGGACATTTTTTTTTTTTTTTTTTGAGCAAGTCAAGACTTTCAAACTCATACATAACATTACAAATTATTCACACTTAAAATTTGACTATTAGTATTTTTCAATGCTGTCATGCACTTCTCTGTTCCTCCGAAATCGTTAATGTGGCAGGGCATGTTTTAGATATTTTGGACCAATTTGATTCTACTGCACTCAGGGCTGGATTTGGAAGTGTGGAGGCCCTGGAGCAACAAAGGAGTGGAGGCCTGTAATCAGGTTTTGAAAAAATCATATTTTTGATAATATCCGATGCTTTGATATATATGTATATATCCAATATTTTTTATCAGCATTTTAATAGTAAGTACATCCTGTAGTTACTGCTATTCATTTTTTTTATATTATTATTATTATAATTTATAGGGGAGAAAAACGTAAAATTTGCTGACCCGTGAAAGTTAGGATATTTTGTAAAAATGTTATTATGGGGGCCCCTTTGTTGTGGAGGCCCTGGGCAGTAGCCCCCGCCTGCCCTCCCTTAAATCCGGCCCTGACCGCACTATTCCACTGGACAAGACAACAACAACAATGCTGTCATGCAAATATTTAACTAAATAGTGATGCCGTATTGATGTTTTGATGTTAGCTGTTCTGGATCATCCAGACCAGTGACATACCCTTTTCTTGGAGGAAGAGGGGAAGGGGGGCATTTCATTATTAACATTGAAGAAGCAATTTTGTTTGCTAGTTTACAATTATTCTTTGAAAAGAACTAAAGAATATGATCTATCAATCTTATTAATCCTATTTTGCAGCATAGTATAATAGTGACTGATGGATTAAACAATTAAAACATGTGTTGATTTTTATATAAGAGTAAAAAATCCTAGTTACCAGATGTAACATTACATCAACAAATAATAAAAACAAGTCATTTAGTATTTAAAAAAATTGGTTACATTAAAAAAAAAATAAAATAAATAAATAAAAGGCGCAACTGTAATGAAATGAGAAAAATTAAAAATGTTACTTTGATGGATAATAGACAAATTTAATATATATATATATATATATATATATATATATATATATATATATATATATATATATATATAATATATATATTATATATTATATATATATGTGTGTGTGTGTGTGTGTGTGTGTGTGTGTGTGTGTGTGTGTGTATTTTTTTTTTGTGGTATTTTTATTTATTTTTATCTGTAGACATGAAATCATTCTTTGGTAAAAAAAAAATTAATGTAACTCATAACTGTTTTGTGTCATAAATAGCAGTATTTAAATGTTGGTCAATAATTGCTATCCTAAAAAAAGTTCAAGTAATTCTGCTGAAACATTTGAAGATTTTTTTTTTTTTTTTTGCTATTCATAGATTTAGCAATCATTTCATTCAATTCATTCATTTAGCAATTCCATCAGTTCCCATCTCCAATTTATTTTAAAACAGATTCTGATTTTAGTGAAATTGAATTTAAAACTGAGGATCATTCCAATTCTTTTTCAACATTGTTGCATAGTTGAACTACATTAATGAAGTCTACTGCCTTTCTTTGCGAAACTTTCCATTATGGAATAGTCAGAGAAAATATGCTTTTAGTTTTAACAAAGTTATATTATCTCAGTGACTTCAAAAGAATGTTAAGCCCAGCAGACCAATCCTTATTGGTTCCATCTTCTATAGGTTTGTTCCATCTTCTACATTCAAAATATTTTGTTGTTGCCCTTTGGCTTTGTTTACTACCACTGATCCAAAATGGGCAGAAGCACTGTTTCAGAGACAGCAGACTTTTCTATTCTTTCCTCAGGAATCTCTTTAGAAGGCAATCCTTACATAATAAGTATAATCCAAAAATGCAATAGTTCTTGAGAAGCAACCATCCATCTATTTTTAAGTTTAGAATGGGGTTCTTGATGTTTCAGGTTTTGTTCTCCTCTTTGAACACTCACATGTTAAACAGTCATGTGGTTAAAACAAGCAGAACAGGAAATTAGTTGATTAGGATAGCTGAAATTAGTTAATAAGTCAAAATTCAGATATTTTCACATGCAGAATTTAACATTACTACACAAAACTTTATTTTGAACATATTATTACTAAAACATATGAAATCCAAGAAGTAACAAAAATCAATATAATATTTTTGGGATAATTAAGGGTCTAGGTCAGAGCTCCAAATGGCGGCCAGCCAACTTCTTATTCAGCATATTTATTCTTTCGACATTTTATGGTATCAAGAAGCATCCGAGACTACTGTTCTTGGTCAAGCCGAAACTCTGAAATTTCCTCTTGATTGCTCTTTTACTACTTTCATTGTATTGGGAGAAAGAGGTACAGGACAGCTACAGGTCAAGGTCAAGCAGTCCTACCCTGCACGCTGGTGTTCAAAACGAATTCCTAGAAATAGAACCGCCTCACGTTGATGGGGGGAGACGGGGAGGGAAGAGAGAAACATTTCAGGTAAACAAAAACCTTCCTGCAATGGGTTCAAAATAAAGACCCCCCCCCCCCCCCACTGACTCTACAGCCTTTGTTGGTTTCAAAAAAGAAATTGAGAGCTTGCTCTCGTCAACTCTGCTCTTTTCCATTGATGATATTGATTTGACTGGTTGCGACAAATGTTAGGTTCTTGGATAAACTTGCAGCTTAAGCTCCTGCCCTTGTAAAGAAGGCGGAATCAACCTCATTTTCCCCATTAAAATGTAAGCAATTTTTTTATAATCCTTCTATTTCATTGTTCTATAATTAATAATCCAACTATTAATTGTTGTTTTACAAGAGGTAATTGTTCAACTTTTTCAAACTGTGGCCCGCCAGGCGATCAGCGACCGGAATTCTGGCCCGTGGGCTCTTAGCGATTGGACAGCCCTTGTCTAGGTGAAGTTGGCATGCACATTAGTCACTTTCACACCATTAAGGCTGTTCCGGTAGAAAAACATGCTAAACTTGACTCTTTGGGAACAGCGACAAAAAAAATCTAATCGCCGGATTGCAATGAAACTTTTTACTATATCAGATGAATGTGTAAAAAAACTACGTGCATGAAGTAAATTGCTGCTGAGTTACCTACATTTATCACAAAATGATATTAAAAAGTACTTTTTGTCAAATATGAAATATTTCTCTTAAACACATTCATGAAAAATCATCTAAACACAGAGATTCGAGATTTTTTTTCTCTGAACCATAGAAACAATGTAGACGCATTGCAATTGAAATATTTTGTAAATATCATTAAAAAAATTTTCAATGCTCACGTGTTCTGAAACTTACTCGATTCTGTCCACTAATCTTATAGTTGCCTAAAGTGCCAATAGATGGCGTCAAAAACTCGAATAAGTAAGGATACGTGAAATTAAGGTCTATTTTATTAATAGCTCGGCTTTTTTCTCATTTTTATGCTAATAAATGATTCCATATGGACCATAAACTTTCTGTAACAAGTTTCATTCCTTCATATTCTTCATAAATCAGTCTAGATTTTTTTTTTCTCTAAAACCAATTGTTCGTGATCGCGTGGAGATCCCGCCGGACAAATATCGCCATCAGTCAGTTTTGCAGATGAACTAGATTTTTGCGAAAAAGTGAGGCTTTCCATGCGTGTGCCCGAAGTGATGGCCAGTGGTATCGGATGTCAGTGCTTGTAGCTTGGGCTCGAGGCGGCAGTGATTGTAGTCAAGGAAAGAGAAAGGGGGGAGGGAGGACGTCCCCGTGTGTATTTTCCGTGTTATTAGAAACAGGTGGGTGAACTAGAATTGGAGGGTTGGCCTACGAGTGCTCGCCACACAATCTTTCCTAATCCGCAATGAATATCTTTCTAAATTGACGCAACAGAGATCATTAAAATTTCGTGATATTTTATTTCAACAACGATTTTAACTATTTTTCAAGAAGTAATTAATATTTTCTAATGTTAACAAAGGACAAAGATGATCTGAAAATAGTTCTTATTTAATTAAAAAAACCTTGCTCAATCCATTTGCGCAGGTGTGACATCTTTGTGCATATATTTGCCCTTTATAACAAAGAGCAAAGTATTATGTATGATAATATATGAACTTTCAAAAAAAAAAAAAATTGAACTTGAAAAGTAAAGATTTTTACATATTGTGTGCGTACACGTAATAGGCTCAAATCATTACCTTGTAGACACGAAACTTTTTTAGAAAGTAGGTACTTCGTATATTATGTAACGTTTAATGGTTTTTATATTTGAATGTATCAAAATTTTAAGACAAAGCTTAAAATTCTGGGAATAAATTGCAAATACAAGCATAAAAAATGTCAAATTTGTGCAAATGGATTAAGTAAATCTTCATCTCAATTTTATACTTTAAAGTTTTAGACTTAGAAAAGTAACAGATTAAGTAAACATGATATTGATAAGCGTTTATTTAAATTGCACAGGAAGTATTATAGTGTGATCCGCGAGTTACTGACCATCAGCCAGTAAGTTGAACTAAGTTGTAACAAAGGTTTTGATTTGACCATTATGAAGGTTACGTACGATATACTTACAGAGACATCTAGAAGTTTTCAAGGAAGTCACTTTTCTTACTGGTGCAAATTGTTATCAGATAAAATGTTGAATCACCTTTTTCCAGGTTAAATTTAATTTTACAGGTTCATTTACTGAGATATGCTGATCAATGCTTATTCTCAGTGAAGGAAAAAAAATGCATTTAATAACTATCCATTTATGCTGTTTGTTATTGAAGGTTGGTCGATTACATGCATTGATCTAAAATGCCTTCAACGCCAGTAATTAACAAACACGATCTACCTGTAGTAATGACATAGTTAAATGCTAGTTTTAAAGCTTTTTTCTTTATACCAAAGTAATTACAAACATTTTTATGCTAAAGATATGAATGTGTATAGTACAACTTTTATTGAGAAAAAAAATATTTTAACCATTAATTGACTAGCTTGGTTAATTACTAATGCTCCAGATCAGCGGTTCCCAACCAGCATGTTGTGACTTCCAAGGGAGTCGCGAAGAATTTCTTATAAGAGAACACATTCAAAAACATATCATTAAACAGTTTAAAAACTAAAATATGTAGAGGAAAAAAATCATTTTAGAGAAGCATCAATACTTGAGCGTAGTGGCGAATTTAAAGAGCCTGATGATCCCTCAGCATTATTACATTTTGGTTTACGGACTTGCATCCCTACAAATTGCCGCGAAAGAGTCGAAAAAAACCTCACTATAACATTATCTAAAATTGTCTGAAAGTTCGTTTTTGGAGCTTCAATATCGAATTTTTTTGTGAGACAGTCTCTTAACCCCAACCCTCATCCTGAAAGATGTCATGTAATTGCGTTTTCAGGACTTAATTTTGGAAATATTTCGAGAAGTTCCTAGAACCCTATCCCATTCCCTAAAAATAGCAAAGAAATGGATTTTTAAGCTTTCAATTTCGGAAATATTTCACAGGAGTGCCTTCTATTCCTTTTGCATAATTAAAGACCGTACAAACATTCCTTTTCAGGATTTAAATTTAAAAAAAAATTCCGGGTGAGGGTCTCCGATCGTTTCGCCTTGCCATCAAAGATAATCTACTATTCTATTTCTGAAACTTAAATTTCCAAAGTTTCCTTCATATTACCCCCAATCATTTCTCCCCCCCCCCCTAATCACTAAAACTTGATTAAAATACGTTTTGGTAACTTCAATTCCGGAAAAATTCCGGGGGAGAATCTACCTATCCAAACATTTGCCTAATATTTAAAGGAACAAACAAAAAATACGAACAAAAAGACTACTTTTTTTAAAAATATTTCTAAAATCCAGGGGGTTCCAATGGCCCCCTCCTCACCCTGATTTCCCAAATGACGGACCTGAAATAAACTTTGAAACGAAATCCAGGAAGGATAGATCGTTTTATTGATTTTTAAAATATTTTTGGGGGGAATACCCCATTGGATCTCTCTTTTTGCTACATATTTTCCTGGTTTTCACCTCTCTAGCCCTTCCGAAGAATGCTCGTAGTCATAGTATATATTCCATTCTCCTCCAAATAAAAATGATGACAATCAAATGACTACTCATCATCGAAGGGGGGGGGGGGAGTTCACTAATCTTGCTAAAACAAAAGGAAAAAAAATCAGTATTTAGTTAAAATTTCATCACGTTTGGGAAGCAGAGAAGTGCTTGAACTAAATCCAATAAGTAACTTTTCTAACTTGGTTGTCCGTTTTCTGCTCAAGTCATTGTGGCAAAACAAGACGCATGTTTTATTCTGATCAACGTTTTGAATACAACCAACTTTAAACTATAATACTCAAAAATATACTGTCGTGAAATGTATGATAAATTTACATTTTCCCCAATCAAAATTGAACATTTATATCTCTCATGTACAGTCGGCTTCCGCTCCAAAGCGATTCAACTTACGCCAAATGCCTATAACGCGAGTTTTTCTCGAGTAACGAATGTTAGAGCTAACGCAAATTTCTCACCCACAACACGAAAACTTTTGGAAAGGAATCGTGGCGCAAAATGACGGCTTCGCTATTTACTACTAAATATTAGTTTCGTGAATATACTTTCATCCTTTTAGCATCACTAACTGCTCTAGTTCCCACCCAGCGCTAGTCAAAACATCGCTTTGTTAGTGTGTATAAATAACAACTCCACAATTTTCTTTTAATATTTTAAATTCTAAATATGAAAGGTGATGAAATATTCTGCACCAAAGCACGCTGTTTCATGCTATGTTTGTGAAGATAGAAAGAAAAAGTGAAAAATTTGTGACTAGATAAGGAATTCTTGAACGCTTGAAACTCTAAAAAATGGTTCGAAGGCAGTGGCGGATTTACCAGGGGGGTGGTGGAGACGACCGCCCCCCTCCGTAACTGTCATTTTCGAAAACCAATAATATAGAATTAAAGGAATTACTAGCTTTTGCTATTAATTTCAATCAAGTACATTCCACAAATTTGCTTTAAATTAAGTTGAGACAGTGTAGTCGAAGATGGACAGCATTACCCACTTTTTAATTTGAAACCGAAGCTCGCCCCTCCCCTCTTTTTTGAACATTAATAATTTTTATATTTCTATATGTATCTTCCAACCTTTTTTCTTCCATGGACTACACTATACTGGTATGATGATACATTTTGCTATGATTTAGAACAGTGGTTTCTAAACCTGGGGGGTGATAGCCACCAAAAGGGAGATTTAACTCTTGAGGGGAGCGATAAGTTTGTGAGGGGCGATAGGGGGTGATTAAAATTTAAAATACAGGCTAAAAGTGGGCGATTGATTCCCTCCCCCCTACATAGTGGATTGAGGGGAGAAATATGGCTTCCACGTTTTTCAAACCGCCACCCCCCTTGAAAAGAATGTAAATCCGCCACTGATCGAAGATAGCACAGCAATACTGTATAGTACTATTACAGTGTAGTGCTTTATTATTACTGCATACTGTATATGTACCGTACTGTTTTTTTTTTTCATGTCTCTCTCTCCCATTGATAATTGATATTGTGCATCGTTTGAATACTGCTGTTTTTTTTAAAATACGGTAAAAAATTCAGCTGTTTATGCAAGAAACGGTAATATATTGTTAAGAAATGGTCTGGAACAGTTTAAAGGGTGTTTAAAAATGTCTTAAATAATTGGATAAGTTAATACAAAATTCGTATATTGTACACGTATATTTGTATATAACACACACACACAAAATCAACTCCTTCAAAGTTTCAGTAACGATACTAAAGTTAGTTGAAATCTATGATCTAATAAACTTTAATTTTAAAAGCACCAGCTTTGATACGGTGCTCCAAAACTTGAATTTGTTTATATATATATATATATATGTTTTTGTTTTTTTTAATTATAAAATGAGAAAAAGCTTACTGATGATCAATTGGGTGACGGAGAATTAAAAAACAGCAACAATAGCGATAATAATAATGAACAGAAATTTAAAATTAACTTTAAATTTCTTTCTATTAGAATTATGTTGTCTGAAAATTAATTTTTTTTCTCTCTTTTTTCTTCAAGTCCTTATTCTATTATACCCTTCTCAAATAGTTTTCAATTATGCGTGCTCAGTCATTTAAAACGAGGGGCATCATGACCGGATAATTGGACAGTTCGGGCAATTAGAGTTTGGATAACTGGAATCCTACTTTGATATAACACAAATGTAATGTATCTTCAAACTCAGAAACCTGTAATTCTGTTATGGGGGAAAAATTCACTTCAGAGAACTCATAATTTAAAAATATTGATTTTATTTTTAAAAAACCATTTTTTGTGAAGTTATTTCTGAAATTAGATTTTTTTTGGAGTTTTAAATAATAAAAAATGTAATAAACATCCATGGAATGACACAACCAATGATTAAAAAAATTATAATAACGAAAATTTAAAAAGAATCGCCGTTTTTGGTTCTGGACCAGAAATGGCAGCCGGGGGGGGGGGGGGGGATTTTGGAATGCCTCCCCTTTGTAAAATGTTTGTTTATACAATGTCTACAAGCATGCCGAGTTTCATAATTTTATCACAATTTGCAGTTTCTTCCCCCGTAGCCCCCCGACTATTTCCAAGTTAGGCGAAAACTAAGATCGATCTCGGGGGGGGGGGCTGTTCCTCCCCCTCTTTGCACGGACTGGGCCCTGTTAAAATGCCGTAAAAAACTATGTTTTCTTCTTCAAAATTTTAAAAGATTCGTACCACCAAGTTTTCTCTGTAATTCCATGGTAATTTTTGTGGACCTTTGTCATGAACAAAAGGTAAAATTCCTCGTAAAGATTAAAAAAAATGTGACCTTTCAAACACAATTTTCTTTTAAACTGTCCAAGTCTGATTTAACAAACTTTCCAGTCTTTTCTATTACTATTTAGCAATTTCTATAAATGCAGCATGAAGGAAACAAAGCTTCTAAAGATTAATATTTAAAAAAAAAAAAAATACATTAGATTGACAACTTTTATTAGTAGATTTAATAGCCGAAAAGAAGACATTTCTAAAATATGTTGCGATAAATTTACCGAAGTTTCCGCGGTTAAAAAGATGAACCCTTAGTATAACGAAATCATTTCTGATCTAAACTTCAAATCGAAGCAAAAATGCTCTCATCTCATTTCTCTGCAGCGGTTTTGTTTGCTTTTTCCGATTCCTTCGCGCTGTCAATGCCTGAAGGCACTTGAGGGGTGTGTTTCGAACAATGAAAAGACATTCCTCCACTGACTCCTCTGAAGAACAATATCTCCTCCACACAAATTCCGGTTTGTCCCCTTTTCTGGACGTCGCGTAAATCCTGTCAGTTGTAAAACTAGTTTGCGGCTAAAACGTACAACGAGCATGATGCTTTCGTCACAACCAGGGTGCAACATTTTGCGCCATCTATTGGGTAAAGGAAGTTTTTTTCATAAAATGGGACAGTCTTAATGAGAGGGGCGGACAGTTATTTAGTATTTATATTTGACCACAAAATTGAATAAATCACTCTTTGTTTTATTTATTTTTTTTAATACCCTCACGCTTCCCTTGAAATTCTTCTACAGCTCCTAGAGGGCATGCCCTCAGGTTGAGAACATGTGTAATAATGTGATAAAAATAATCCCGTACTACCATTCAGCCAAATACTTTAGCAATATTCAGCCAAATTGAATGCTCTGTTAAAATGGCTAAATAAGTTGAATATCATCAATGGTTCAATGTTCATTACATTCCTTTGAAAAAAAAACAAAAAACAAGCATATTATATCCATTATAACCTAATGCCATCCAAGACTCAAGTTATTTGGAACACAAATGTCCTGCTTTTTTAAAAACTTCTATGGGAATATCTACATTTATTAAAGTGATGCTGTGAAAATAAACAAAGAATCTTGTGCATTTTTATTTATTTCATGATTTATTACTTAGCTTCATTTATTTAATGCAGACTGGCATATGGCAACCTGGTCTGTCATTTGGCGGCCATTACTCCTCAGTGCAAGACATCGACTGGGACACAGATGGTGAATACTTACTGAGTTGCAGTTTGGATCAAACCACAAGATTACATGCACCTTTTGTTTCTCAAAATGCAAAGGTAAATGCCTTTTTTTCATAAATCTTTGAAACTTGATACATAATTTCTTAAGTTAAAAATATTTTTTCATTTAATTGTTGAAATTTCATGACTGAAAGTCTATATTATAAATGTTAGATAATGATGCAAGGAAAACATTTTGGGTTTTCTGTGTCATTTTTGCAGCTTATTTTTCATAATAATCAATTGAATTATAAAATATTACAAGAGAAAATTTGATATACTTAAAGATTTAGTTTTTAAATTAAGAGAAGAGGCAAAAAAATTCTTGGAGTTAATTAATCTCAAGTAATCTCTTAGTAATTAATCTTAAAGTTCAGTTGGTATTTTTTTCCTCAAAAAATTTAAATGACATTTATTTTTTGTGCGATTAATGTAGAATTACAAATTATAATCCTTGTTTAATATTAAATTTTTGAGAAATTTTATGTCAACAGAAAAATTGAGTAATTATATTGAAATTCATATTTGCTGTTGTAATAAATTATTCTGATATTTTAAAAGTGAGTTACATTGTTTTTATTTAGAAATGGTATGAAGTTGCCCGTCCACAAGTTCATGGTTATGACATGACATGTTTATCTGTCTTAAATCGTTATAAATTTGTATCTGCGGGGGATGAAAAAGTTCTAAGAGTTTTTGAGGCTCCTAGGAGTTTTGCTGAGACTTTAGAAAACCTTTCTAAAATTGACACATCACTGTATATGAAACAAAATGTAAGTTAAGCCATTTTAATTGTTTTACTTTGTAGTGGACATTGATTTTTCATCATTTTTAAAAGGCTCTTTTACACAATTTTATTCTTGATTTAAGAAGTTATTTTATCAAAAAGTTTGCTAAAAGTTTAATTAATATAAGAAGAGAGTGAGACATGTGGAAACATTTTTACTTTTTGGTTTGTTACTTAGTGAATTGAAGACATTGGTTCACCCACTTCAGTTTATATTTTAGCTACTAACGTTAGCTAAAATTTAAAATCAAATACAGTAGGCGCCGCTTAATGTGATCACTTTGGGACATATATATTTTGATAACAATAACAGAAAAGAATCCCGGCGACATAAAATAATGATTTTTTCAAATTAAGAAATATTTATTTTTGCAACTGCGAATTACAATCAAAATGACTCTATAAAACGTAGTTTTAAATTATAAATTACTAATTTAGTAGAATGGGAATATCCAAATTATAAAAGAGAAAATTAAAATATGCAATTTTTAAACGCATAGTAAAAAGTGAAATAAAATATGACTCCCGATCAAAAAAGACTTTCAATGATGTTAATGAATTTTTGCAGTGAATTTTTTCAGATGCAAACAAAAGGCATCTTAGGGGGAGTCGGTGGTGACTGAGAACGAACTTCCTGTAGAAAACAATCTTCTAGAAAAAGATAGCATTGCTATTGAAAATTACACAGAAAAATGCTACACCGAAAGTTAGTCTTGTCAATGTTTGCCTTTATATTTCTGTTGATTGAGGACCGAAAATAGAAATTTTTTTTTTTTAAGTTTATGAATATGTGATAACAATAAACGATGACACTGATTACAATATACGACATTTTTAAACATGTGTTAATATACAATACATGAAACATGTGTTAATACGGGACTTACCGATTCTGATAACATTAAGCGGCGCCTACTGTTTTTTTTTATTTTTAAGAAAGTGTTAGTGTCATGTGTAAAAAAGAAATGCTTGTCAATGTAACAGTTGAAAAACTGTTCCAACGTGCCCCATGTTAAGGCAAAGAATTGCAAAAGTTACTGATGTTGAAGAGGTTGCAAAAAAAAAAAGAGAATGGGAGTGGTTAAAATTTCATCTATTACATTTTATTGAAAATAAGAATACTCATTGGTTTTGAAATGTGAAGAATTTCTACGCCAAAAAAAAAAAAAAAAAAACATTTTAATCAGGAAATCCTTGTATCTTTCTAGCCTTTTAATCAAAATTTGGTATTTTGTTCATGTGTGTGTGTTGGAAGTTTCAAATCAATTTGAAATTTATAATATGATTTGAAGAATCAAATTTTGCTTGACGTTTTGGAAAATATATTGTTAATTTAATACTGTGCCCTAAAGACAAATGGGAGAGAGTCTATAAAAGTTTAAATATATCCATCCCCATTCCTTTTTCTCACTCTTTTTTATGCTTCAATGTGTCTTTGTTTAGTTAGCAGAAGGAGCTAGTGTCCCCTCTCTGGGTTTATCCAACAAAGCAGTCTTTCCAGAAGATTTGAAGAATATCAGTCTTTCAGATGAACCTAACTCTTTTCAATCTATAAAGGACAACTATCCAGAATTTTACTATACTCCCATGACTTTAACCGGTAAGAATCTTTTGCATCCTTTGGTATTTAAAGTATCTTAAACAAAAGATTAGCTCCTAATTCGGTCGAATTTAAATACTACCTAGCCATGAAACAAGATTTTTTAAAACTTTTCTTGCTGAACTGTTGTGCTATGCAAATACACTTTTCTCATGTGGCTACCAACAAGTTTTTTAGCTTCAGTAAACTCCCCGATTATCGGCGGTCGGATTATCCGCGGATCTTTGAACAATTTTTTTTCTTCAACGGTGGTGACTTTGGATTATGTTATTGCATGTTTTTAGCTTTTTCATATATTTTTTTATAATCAGTGTTATTGTTTTTCCTATAACTTTTCTGTATGTGTGAGTTTTATTCCTATTTTTTAGTTATTGTATACACCAGTATTGTTTTTTTTACCTATAATTTGGATTATCAGCGTTTACCGTGCCACCCTAATCCGAGGATAGTCGAGAGTTTACTGTATTAGATTTGGGAAGATCTCCAAAAGCAGAACAAAATGTTGCAGACCAAAACCTTGTACAACAATAGCAGTTAGATCACTGAAGTTATATTAATAGGATTAGGAGCAATGTGGTACATTTTTGGAAATGAAAGCACATTTGCTTTCTTCTTATCAGAGAGAAGCTAACGCCAATGATCTGGGGATCATGCTTCAAATAAGTCAGGCTCAAATTCACATTATGAAGTATTTTTAAACAATTGAAGCTCTTTTGCAGAACTTCGAAAAGCATTCTTTGCTGGGGCTATACCTAAATTGAAAAAATCTTCCAAAAAAACTAAGTTCTTATTCTAGACCTTATTTATTCATTTTTCTCATGCAAGGTTCATACTTTTCCAGACAGAATGAATTTCAGGAATTTTCAGGAGTCAAAAGTAAAATTTTCGGGAGTCCCATGTTCGAAATATCGATTGCAAGCTTTGAAATGAGCTTCCGAAACTTTCAAGATCCAGTTTTTGTACTTCTCATCTAGAAGCTGATTATCATTAAACACGCATTTACCCCCCGGCATATTATCAATACTAAATATACTACAAAATAGCAATAAAGAAAATATGCTTAAAAGCTGTCAATACAAAACCTAGCACATGCTCTTGGTTCGTTCTCTAGTGGCAGTTACAATCAGTAAACATAATGGGCATGTTTGAACAGAGTAACCGGTCTGTCGGTTCAGACACACCACATGTCTTTGCGAAAAGCACTGGAGGCTCTGTATAATATGAGAATTTTGATTGCCTTCCAGCGATTCAATATGAGCGCCTAAACGGAGACAAGATGGAAATAAATTTAGTGATTGTTCAAGTTTTATTGTGAGATTGATGAAGCACTTTTACCAGTAAAAATTATTTTCAGGAGGAGAGAGGAAAAATCAGGAGGTTAAAACAAAAATTCAGGAGTTTTAAGGGCCCTTAGAAGAAAAAATTAAATTTCAGGAGTTTTCAGGAGGCGTACGAACCCTGTCATGAAAAGATCCTATTTTCCATTGATTCGAGTTGAGAGTATTTCATTCTGTAGATATAGAGTCAAACCTTCATACCTCGGACCTCCTCATCTCCAAACTCTTGACGTCTCAAAATAAATAAAAAATCCTGCATTTTGCGTTAAAACTCTTCTTCCATAACTATCTCAAAATATTTTTTGGCACCTTTGTTATTGCCAAAATTTTCGTCACACAAGTGAATTTAATTACGGTTTTTCCTTGACAATTTTCCTAGCAAAAACACTTCCTGAGACATCTGCTTGTAGTTTTTCATCCCTTTTCCTAGCAATTAGGAACAGGGGATTGAAGCAAAATACTAGGGAAGTTGGTATATTGAGGGAGGGGTTGTAGTTCCTTTTATCTGGGTGTTTTTCTAGAACACGTGCCCATGTTGAAAATAGGGCGTCAATTTTTCTTAGCTGACCAGTTTTCAAGCGAAAGTGAGAAAACGTAATCCTCATTATGCCGCATTTTTACCTTTTTAAAAAGGGCTGATGAAAAGCTTATATTGAACATGCTTGAAAAAAACCTTAGAACTTCGAAGTTTGTAGATCAAAAAAAAAAAAGTTGATATTGCTTCTTATTTTAAAATAACTTGTTCATTGCTATGCTAAGTTTTTGCATGGTAAATAAATTATATGTATGGTGCATGTGTGTGTAATTGTGACAGTTACTAAGGTAATTTCCGCGAAACCTTGACAACTCAAAAGCACGATATCTCCATCCCAAGCCAAAAAACAGGTAGATAAAATAAATTTATCTCATCAGCGAGTGTCCGCAGCAGGGCACGGCTCAACTCATGAGTTGAAGGCAAAGCTTGGGTATGTACCGTAAGTTACCGTTTCTAAGCTAGGGCTAAGGCAGAACTACATGCAATATACCCGACAGCCGGGTTATCACATCCAAAGACTGCAGTTTTGTCCTCATAACTCGTTAGTCTGGATTAGTGGATAATCGAGCTGGGAGGCGGATATAATTTAATTTATCTACCAGGTTGCAAACAAACTGGTAGATAAGGTAAATTTATCTCACCAACGATTGAGAAGTATTTATTTTATCCTCATATTGAATATATTTTTTGAATAATTATTCATTCAAATACTAAAAATAGGATTTTGACTGTTGTAAAAATATATTTCAGCACCACCAACCGAAGAGACACTGTTGCAAAACACATTGTGGCCAGAGTCACAAAAATTATATGGACATCCTTATGAAGTATTTGCTGTTGCTTCCAACCATTCTTCTACAATCATCGCATCAGCTTGTAAGGTTAGTTGCTAAAATCTTTTTTTTCCCAATCTTCAGTCATATATTTATGTGCTATGAAGTGTCCATGGTATCAATGTATGTTTATATCTTCGCTTAAAAGATGAATGGGTGTATCTCAAAAAATTTGAAAAATGAGTTATGACCACCACAGAAATCTCCAAAGTCAATATTATATTATGACCAATTATTGTATCTCTACAATAAATAGTAAAAAAGTTACAGCCCCTCACACTTGTGGCGTTTCTCAAGCGATACAGGAAACTGCAAATCTTCAAATTGGCTTTCTGCCAAATGCTTAAAAGTGAGATATGTCCATTCGTCTATTACACGACGATACAAAAGAGATAGACTAGGGTGTCATGAGAAAATTATAATTCTCCTAAAAGCCCAGCAAATTGAAAAAGTTTCGAACCCAATATAGTGAAAATCAGTTTTAAAACTCCTGGCACCCAAGTTTTTTAAAAAAAATTTCTGCTTGACATGTGTTATTCTTTATCTATACTAATATTATAAAGCTGAAGAGTTTGTTTGAATGCACTAATCTCAGGAACAACTGATTTGAATTGAAAAAGTCTTTTTGTGTTGAGTAGTCCATTTACTGAGGAAGACTATAAGCTTTTTTTTAAAATCAGATTGACCCAAATATTTGTAATTGCAAATGAATTCCTAGTTCGAGAGGGCACTGGCTGACAGTGTTGATAGCTACGCTATTGTGGGAGTAATGTGGTCAGAACACTGATTTTTGATTGCGTTTTTTTTTTTTTTTAAGTGCATAATTTGATTTTGTTGGATTTTTCTATTGGGTTTTGTTTTCCTTATTTCTTCAAGGTTTGTTTTTGTACTTATAGTCGAAGGTGGTTACTTATCTAAGTAAATAATTTGATTTGTTGTTTTTTTCAGTTTGGCAAAACAATTTAAATTGCAGAAAAAAAAAACCACTTCACTCGCTAAAGGGCAGGGTTACGGTAGCGTGGTTGCTTGGCGTGTCAAGCGATGAACTTTACAGTTGAAGGATTATTTTGAGTTTGAAAGCTACTGTTAATATTTTTATGTATTTCGGCATAAAAATATTAGTTTGTATAATAATTTTAAAAAATTGTTTCAGCAATTAGTTTTAAATTCCAAAAATGCTTTAATAGGTTTTTTGAAAAGGTTTGTACTTCTTTTAGTTGAAGAAAAATGATCATTTCACATCAGAAGGGGGAAAGAGTGGATTTTTTGTTATTCAACCAACTTCCTTTAAATTCTTAGCACGGGCATCGCCGTGCGGGTACTGCTAGTTTATTAATGAAAGTGTTGGATGCTTTTATTATATGTGCTTTGAAGAATGTATGGTTACTTTCCACACTCTTTAGTTAAAAAATTATTTTGAGGTATGAATTAAATTTGAAAAATAATCAGCCTGTTATTAAAGTAAGTCCACCAACGTATGTAATTTTTCTACATTCTTATTAAAGAGTGCCTTTAGTGGAAAAATCATTTTGAGGTATCAATTATATTTGAAAAATAATCAGCCTGTTACAAAAGTAAGTGCACCAATTTATGTAGTTTTCTACATTCCTGCTAAAGAGTGCCTCTACTCCCCTCTCCCTCTAATAACTTGTGACATTCTATAGTATGAAATGTTTTTTCTTTCTTAAAAGGAAAATAAGATGTACAGTCAAACCTGTGCATAACGATACTGTCTATAACAATACTTTCCTCGGTCCTAGCAAAATTTCAGCATGAATAATCAAACTGTCTATAACAATAACCTGTCTATAACAATATTTTTTTAGGTCCTAACAGTATCGACATAGGCGGATTTAGGACTGAGTTCTTGGGGGGGCAGGATTTTTTTTTTTTGGAGCAAAATTTTTAATTGCACTCCCCCCCATATTTTTATCTGTTTTCTGTGATGCATAAGGCCATTCTTTACTTTTTTATGTGCCGTTTTCATTACTGTGTGTAATCATGCTGTCCTTTTTGAGTTGACCTTAAAAGAGAGGGGACTGGTATTAAGAGAGTGATGCGGGGCTCCCTTTTAAGTGGGATATAGAATATCTCCAATTTTAGGGGGCCCGGGGGTCTCGGGAGGAAATTATATAAAATGGATATAAAATTCTGCATTTTGAAGTCTTATAAGGGTTAGTTGGAAATAATAGGCAAATCATTTTTTTTTTAAGTTTTACGCTTTAAAAGTGCTTTGTGATGCAAGTTAATACTTTAAAAGAAATGGTGCACAGATTTAGAGAATAGGTATCAAGAGAGTAACATACTACCCATTTGAACAATTCTTAATTTATACAAATTGAAGCACACTTTGCTTAGGAGTTTCAAAGACTTGTCTAATTATTTTCAAGCTTTGGTTGGTTAGATTGGGTTTTTGGCTCAAGAGCCCTGGTAGGCTATACTGCGCGAATTCTTTTCAGGGATTTTAGAACCAATAATTTGCACTTTCCAGTCCCTGAAATTGACTTGTAGATTATACAGTTGTACAGTATTGTTCAAACTTTGTAAGAAACGGCTATTTTAAGTTTGAAAGAAAAAATAAACTTTAATTTCTCATTACAACTTTTTTTTAAATTATAAGTAGAGCAGAAAACGAAAAGGAATAGGGGTAGTGTATCATGTTTTTCCCAGGCTAAACAGATTAACAATATCCAGTAAAAGTAAGATAAAAGCAATCAATACAAAAGAATTTTCAAAATTCTGCATTCGGGATTAAATAAATAGCAAGATATGAAGCATGTGAGTCACAAAAAAATTTATTTCAAGTAATATGTTACAAACGCGAGAACCATGATTTTTGATGCATGACGTAGCAAGGAGCTGAATTTGACACATTTTGGCATTCCTTCCCCTACGATTTGTTAGAAATTTTAAAATTTAAGGTTTGTAGCCACACGTTTCCAAATATTCAAGGTTTTCAAGTACTTGAAAATGAAATTAGTTTTTCAAGCAGTTTCAATTTTTTTAAGGAACGAATCAAAATTTTTTGGGAGTTAGGGGTCCACTTCAAAGCAGGGACCCTAAGCTATAGCTTGTTTATCTTATAGGCAAATCTGGCGCTACATGTAATTGTAATTTACTTGCAGATTTTCGTTTGATTTTTTGTAATTTTAACGAAAATTCATCAGTTTCTACAGTTAAAGGATTTTTACGATTTTACCAATGTGTGTAAGGTTTTTATCGGTGTTTATCAAATTTCAGCAAATTTTTCCAAAACTTTTGATGACTGATTTACTCAGACTTCAATAATGACAATAACTGTCCCATTAGACTTTAGATGATTATGACATACCTTAATTTTTAAACAGTATTTAGAAAGTAAGGAAAATGGTATTTTCCCTTTAAGTAAAAAGATTCAATTAATCAGAACGTCCAGATAACTGAAATTTATTCAGTTTGCGATAGTATTTACTTTTCTTTCTCAAAAAAAAAAGACAAGCTGAAAATTTTCCAAGCGCATGAAAAACAATTCTAACTATTAGTTTCATGTATACAATTTTTTTCCTTTAAAAAATAAAGAAAACACAGTTAGAAAAACATTTCATCAGGTAATAATGCGATCTTACAAGAATTGTGCAAAGCTTTCGTGCCGGAAATATATCTCCCTAACTTTTTCTTTTATTCAGATGTTTTCCTTACAATGTATGAATCTGGAAAATCAGAAATTTAGTTTTGAACTGCTAGGGATTCCTAATTTTTTCCCCTAAAAAATTAACGCATTGTTTACAGTGATTTTACGTTCTGTTTGTTCAATGATTGGACAATTTTTCTAGTCTTTTGTTTCATTTTTATATACATTCGTTGAGTATGGTGTAAACTGTTACATTTGATAGTATTTTGCTGTACAAAAACCTTTTAGCTATGCACTTCTTTTGCAATAGCATACATTTCAAATCAGCCAATTTCATTTGAATGTGTGATACCAGAAGGTTCTTCAAAATCTTTCGTCTGTAACAACCCAAAACATCTAGTTTTTGAAATCACGCAAATTGAAAATAAGCATTCTGAAAAGAGAGAAAACAAATCGTAGCGAGTAGATCGTTCTGTTAGGGGGAGGATTGGGGAGGGGGGGTCCCAAACGTCAATTATAAGTGTTGCAGCTGAATGCATAGCTCGTTTAGCCTATATTTTCATTCATATACTTGCCCAAATGGTTTTCAGTCCAAAATAGTGAATTTAGACCAATTTTCAGTACCCCAGTGACAGCTTTACTATTTGTATTTAATGTTCGTTTTTTTTTCTTTTTCTTTTCTCCCATCAGAAAAGAACATTCGCTATTCTCTTCATTTTCATTGCACTATTCAAAAAAGAAAAAAAATCGTGATTTTTTTTTGTTATAAGATTTTGGAAGATAAGTTGTTACTACATGGCCTCCTCTCAAAATGGGGGCATTGCACTTTTTGCCCCCCCCCCCCTATAAATCCACCCATGCTCTTCTGAACTACTCAAAAACAAAAAAACAAAAAAAAGATTTCTTTTTTTTTTTTTAATTTTTGGAAGATGTGTTGTTACTACATAAAGTCCTCCCAAAACTGGGGGGCATTGCCCCCCTCTGCCCCCCCATAAATCCGCCCATGAGTATCAATGTAGATAGGTTTTACTGTAGATTGTATACTTTAACTTGCCAAACAATAAAAATAAATTTAAATATTTCTAATTATTATTGTTATTATTTTTTTGAGGAAGGGGTAATAAGCATTTTAAAAATTGTATCAGAAGTACATGTGCTGCTCCAAAATAACATAGTGAACCTAAAGAAAATTTGACCACAATTGTTTTTTTTTTTTTTTTTTTTTGTCAAAATATGTAGTAATGTAAAATGTTATTAAATATTATCAATAATATTGCATAATATGTTGTTAAAAAAATTGCATTACATATCATCAAACAAGAAATGTATGACATGTATTTTGGTTTCACAACAGACCCTTTTTATAATTCAAAAGATATGAGTTTATGCTATCTGCATGTAATGTAGATTTTTAATCAACCTAATAATATGTTTAAAAAATTAATAGTAATTAGGACATTGAAAATGTTTTTATTCATAATATTTCAACTAGAACAATGAACACCTCAACTTTAATATCTTCTCTTAAAGTAACCAATAATAATATAAGCTAATAAATTTGTTTTTGCAGGCATCAAAATATGAGCATGCAGGAATCATCTTATGGAATTCTTCAACCTGGAAGCAATTAGGGACTTTGCTTTTTCACAACTTAACTGTAACTCAGTTGGAATTTTCTCCTGATGACGAATATCTGCTTTCTGTTTCAAGAGACCGAATGTGGGCTGTTTATCGCAGTTTTCCTGATCAGTGTGAGTTTTTTACAGTTCTATTTCTTTATAAAAAATAATCATTGTGTCAGACTTGCTAACTTTTTAAAACTGGTATCAGTAAAACTTTTTGCGAGGCATTTAATAAAACCAAGACAAATTAATTGATGTAATATAATACTTAAGATTATGCACGAGTAATAATACTATATGCTAATTACTGCAATTTAAATTCAATTTCAGTTCACTGAAAATATGAATATTCACGTAATTTTGCCAACAGCAATCTTTTAGAAGCACATAATAATAACTTGTTTCACTTCCTTGAAAGATATTTGCTTTTCCAACCTCTCAAAAGTCAAAGTTTGGAGTAAAAATTTGTTACAAGCTCAAGTCCAATCAATAATGCAGCAAATATTGAAGCCACATCAATTTACTGATTGTGCAAACTTTTATAACAAATGCTAATGTTTGATAATACCTCAAATTAAAATATGTATATATATGTACAAGGTATACTACCATTTAACATTTTACAAGATAAAAAGGTGCATTGGTATTTAAAAAAATCTTTTCAAAATCAGCAACTTCAGCATGTGAAGAAAATGCAGCCGAATTTAATGAAGCAGCAGTGGTTTTTTTTTTTTTTTTTTTTTGCCTTCAATAAAAAAACTTTCTTCTTGGCTGCTTCTACATTCCCCCCCCCCCTTCTCCAGTCACATGGCGATCTATATCATTTCGACCGCCGTGAGAAATCAAAGTCCCTCACACAAATCTTGAAATATGAATATTATCCCCCTTACTTATTTGGCATTTTATACACGGAAATTGAGCAGTATACGACTCCTTGTCCATTTGAAAATAACATTTCTTTCCTTTTTCTGACTCCATTTGTTCAACGCAATACAAAACAAACACGTCGTGTTTCAGAACTTATTCCGCAGCGCCTCGTTCTTTACCCGCGAATCGAAATCAGCCCTGGAGTCGACCACTGAGCTGACAGGAATAAAACAGGGAGTGGCTAGGGTTGCCAGATCTTTCTAGAGAGTAAGCAGATTGAAACGAAACAGTTCCTTTTGCCGCCAGCTAGAGAACAAAAGTTACCTATTGGGCGATTTTGACACAATCTGGCAACACCACAGTCGCATAAGTGCTCTGAAGAAACAAAGAGGCAAAATGTCTAGTTGTGTTTATGATGTAACTTGGGGGAATGAAACGCTTTATTTGGCTACTTTTCAAGAGATCCTGATTTAGTTTTTTTTTTTTTTTGGAGGATTTTTTAAAACAAACTAATGATTTGATTGAAAAAACAGTTTCAAAGCAAACCATAGCTAAAAACTGTAGAAATCGGGGGTCTATCCATAAGTCCGTAAAGTTTAAATGACATCCGTAAAAGTTTGCAAGTATGCATGAGTAATTTTTTACCCAAGCAGAAATTAAATCTACAGAATGTATCAAATTTTAAAAGAGATTCAAACACTACTCTGTTTAATATTTAAATCGCTAAAAATATGTGTAAGAGATAAAACATCTATAAACTAGGACCAGACATGCAAATGACTTTCTGCGAGAATGACTCATTACTTTAAGTGAACGAGTATTTTTATCTTCAGGGCGATTCTCGAAAAAATGTCCCGTGCTTACGCTAAGTTTTTAATTTTTTCCGGCTAACCAAAGCCTTCAGAAAATAATGCCTTTGGGGAATAATACATGTTTTAATATACTATCAAAGCATAACAGTTTATCCCATATTTAATTAATAGTTACTTTTATAAAATAAAATTTTTCGAGAATCCCCCTTCATTGTTTTCTGATATTTTTATCCAGTGTTACTTGGTAGAAATTTTGTTCACTATGCCAATCCTTTCATATAAATGTAAGAAGTTTCATTTTTGATGAATAGTACTCATTTGTACTTTTGGTTTAGCACCCCCATATCAGAAAATTGCATCCTTGGACAAGAAAAATAGTGTTCATTCTCGAATTATCTGGAGCTGTTCGTGGACTTTTGATAGTTTATTTTTTGCAACAGCATCCAGAGACAAAAAGGTACGTTCTAGTTTTGATGCTGAACTATCAAGGTTTTTGAAAACAGTTTATCAATTAATATTGCTTTTTAGGTTGCTGTTTGGGGCAAAATTGCTGCTGAAAAGGATGAATTTCTTCTAAGTTCCAAAGCCTTAGAAGTTGAAGATTCTGCTACAGCTATTTCCTTTGCTCCTAGCTCTATTAACAACAGGTGATATAATCTCTATTACTAAAGACATATGTGTAATGAGTAAGCTGGTTGCAGGGGCGGCAAATAGGAAGTTCGAGAGGGGGCGGTCGCACCACCAAACTTTTTGACCAGAATGGTAAAAAAATGGATAAATTCAATTTATGTAAATCGCAAATCAATGTTCATTAGAAAAATTCTCACTGATTCTGAGAAAAAAATTGATGAAACTCAATACAATTCCAGACAAGAGCACAAGTGTTTTCTGCTATTTGAATAATGGCTTGGGAATTTGTGAAGCATTTGCTGAATGCCGACGTTTTCAGAACAGACAACACAAATGGAGAATCGTGTTATTTTAACTAAAGAAGTAATCTTCTCCCCATATAAGCTAAATATTTCATACTTGTGTGCTTAGCATAAAGGTGACGCATCCAATATGAGAGTCACGTGAAGTGGTGTGGCATGATTTTTCACAAGAAAATTCCTTGCTATTTCGCATTCATTGTTAATCTCATATTTTTAATGTATGTTTATCTAATGAGTGTTCATCACTTACTTCTGCTAGACACCACATTTCAGCTACTCAATGCATAATATGCCTTCAGGGTCTGATTACTGCATAGGTCAACTAGGCCTGGGCCTGAGGCCCCAAATAACTTGAAGAATTATGCATAGCATTACAATTACACAAAAAATATATGTATTTTTAAAAAAAATAAAAAGAAAGTAATGATTTGTTTACAGGAAAAAAACTTCCTTAAAAGGGAACTTTTATTCATTCTGTCAGAAGTGAATTTACCATGGTAAAATTATGAGGGGCACCGAAGGGGGTTCATAAATGCACATCTTTCAATGGTGAAAAGGCTGATGCCCTTTAACATGTAGGATGGATATCAATCCATATGATGATGTTAAGTCATAACATTGAATTAATATTTTGTATAAAATTAGATTCAGTTTCGAATGAAATTAACACACGATTTGATGATAAAAAATTTGCTTGGGTGATTTTGAAGAGCAGAATGTGAAAGGTTTTCTTTCATAACTTTGTTACTTCAATTATTTTTTAACTATTCCAATCCGCTCAGAATCATTATCATATTTTTGGTGATTAGAGAATTATTTTTGAAGCACAATGGGCAAAAAAGAAAAAAAAAAGACTTTCACCTTTAGCTGTACCGGCAAAAAGCACGACACTGGGCATCAATGGATTAATAATAGGCTTTCGTGTTCTTCCGAATTCCAAAAATCATACATTAAAACTTTACTAGAAGGTAAAATCTGTAGTATCAAGATATTTTAGAATGATAACTTATATTGAAATAAATAACAAAAAATTCATAAAAGTAAAAATCGTTCTTAAACCCTACTTTTCATTAATATTAAGCTACTTTTATGATCCCTTCCCGCTAGCTAATATGTGTTTTGCTTCACACTGAAGTAATGCATTTTTAAGAAACTCAATCCCCCAAATGAAATGTTAAAATGCCATCCCTGGCTGGTTGTACGTCTTGTTTTTCTCCCCCCCCCCCCTATACTGATATATGTCCCATTTTCTGAATACACTGAATGCTTCAACCAAAAGCCATTAGGTGGAGCTTTTTTGTATTTTCATATCAATAAAATAACTCATGCATAATTATTTAATATAATTTATGCAGGAATGGATACAAGAGAAGGGTTATGGGGGTCATGACCCCCCCCCCAAAAAAAAAGTGCTGATAATATTATCCATCTGCATTGTGTTCAGTTCAAGCACTATGAATAAAATGTAAAATGTTCAGTAGTCTTTTCAATCTATTAATTATTTTTTAAAGTTTTTTTTCAATTCACTTTCATATTAGGTACATATTTGCTGTTGGCTTAGAAAGTGGTTGCATCATACTTGGTGCCTGGAGTAAAGAATTGGGGTTTGCTATTTGTGCTACATTAAAGCAGAAGTATCCTTTAATATATTTTTGTAATAACTAACAAGCTTCTTAAAATATTGTATAAATAATACAGTTGGCTTTCTGTTTAACGACGGCTTTTCACAGTCCCAGATGGTCTGCTTTAGTTTTAAAAGCATTCTATTTAAGGACGATTTCTACTTGAGGACAATTTTTTGTGGTCCCTTGAAAGTCGTTAAACAGAGAGTCAACTGTATATAGTATAAAATATATTTTAACGAAGCTATAATTAAAAATTGAATAAAGATACCTTTGAGCCTTAAAAGTAAAAGAATATGAAACAACATATAAAGACACAAATAAGCAGAAGAACTGCATACATGTGTTTTGGGGCAACAAGAAACCCTTTTGTCAGATGACTTTTCATACATAAATTCACTTTTTTTTGCATTGAAAAAGGGGTTCCTTATAACCCCCAAAACAGGTGCAAGCAGTTTTCCGACAACTTTGCACCTTTATATATTGTGTATGTTCTTTTCCTAATATACGATAAATAACGTTTTTTTTTTCTCTTTTGATTTCTCTTATGGCATTTCTTTAACAAGTTTTCAGTATTGCACATCATATGAATGTCAACAGACTGAGATTTTCTCCGACTGCTGGAGAAGCTGGCAGTAAAAACAACAAATCAAATATGTTTCAGTTATCAAGCTGTAGCAGTGATAATCATGTAAAAATCTACAATGTGTCAGTTGAGCTGACGTAATGATATTGTAAATGTAGTAATTTATATATTTTCTATTTCTTGTACAGTAAAATGTATATATTCTTTTATTGAATGGCCTGATTGCTGATTTTTTTCATATCGGTTACTAAAGAATTTGTGCATAGATTTTTTTAAAAATATTTCAATGACACAGTCTGCACCATGATTCCCTCTCCAAATTTCTGCTTATTTTGTCTTTCAGGTTCAGAAACAACGTTTTTTTTTTACTGCTTTAAAATATTTTTGAAAGGAAAAGCAACTTGCAGCGACATAAGAGTTAAGAAATGTTAAGGAAAAAACAAATCTACTTAGAATAATTTTTTAAAAGCACTACTGTAGAACTTTATTTTTTAAAATTGTCAAAGTATAATATGAGACAGTGAGAAGCAAAGGGATGCAAGTGGACATTTTCAAGTTTTGAGTAAAACACATATAAAGATTGTCCTAGGTAGGCTTTCATTAATTTTTTTCTAAATCATGCTGCATAGCAGCAACTACCAGACGTACTAGTACTATCTCTTGCCCCAAGACAGAGGAGGGGGTTCACCTACCATTTGTACTGGTTATCTCCAAAGTTTTAAATTTGCACTTACCTCCCCCCTTTCCCCCTAAACATCAAACTTGTTTTGGATTGCAAAATGTTTTATGTTTTTATGCTTGAAAGAGAAAATAATATAATTTTCTTTTTTAACTATTCAGGGGCATAATTAAAGCTTTTTCCAAAAACATTAACTTATTTCCCAAAATCTAAGTATATATAATCTAAGTATGTATAAAACCATACCTTTTGAAGTGTCTTTTCCTTGAACTGATGCTTGCTTCATGCTTGACTTACTCAACATTTAATATTAAATGTGAACGTTTTGACCTAAAATTTTTAATCAGCTGTATGGTATTTTTAATTAAAGTGCAACTAAAATTGAAGAAAGTTTTGAAGACAAACACATCAGAAAGTACATACAGTAAAACTCGATTTGTCTGAAAATTTGTATGATCTGAGAATCGACAATATTAAAAAACATTAAAAATATCGTATTGGTATACACATAATTAAAATTAGCATTACCTGAAAGTTTTCAACGGGCAGTTTTCCTTTTACTTTTAATATATGATGTGAAACAAAAGGTATAAGAAAAGTTATAATTTTTTTACATTTAGTATTTCATACACAAGAATAATACATTGGTTTAGAAAATTTTAGAGATTTTTTTCGCAAATAAATAGTTATATACTTGTGATTTGCAATCTACACAAAGTTTTCTTTTTGGAATTAAATAAATTTTAAAAATTGGAATTTTAAAGTGGCCATCAAAAAGTCACTTCTGGTCAAATGCTATAATTAATAAGAACAGGCAAAGGCCCCAATACACTAGGATTAGTTGAGTTCTACTGTATGTACTTTGGCAAAACAAAACATCCAAGATAAGAAAAAAATCAAGTAAAACTATGATGCCAAAATAAAAATTCATTTATAACAAAAGAAAAAATGATGGAACAGACATTCACAGATTAGAAGCAAAAATAAAAAACATAGACAGAAATAAGAAAACTAAAAATGATAATCTGAGGTACAGGCTAAATAAAAATGATATCCTGGGGTACAATATTTTGAACTATGGACTGACGTCATTCTCACATTTTCAGAACATTTATTTAAGAATTCTGAATTACAATAAACTCAAACCTGTACAATACTTCTACAGTTTTTTTTTTTTTTTTTTTGAACTTTTAAGTTAGAGGCTACTTCCACAACATTTACATTTACTAGCTTATAATCAATCACAATTAACATTCATGGTAGTACAGGTAACTAAGTATAAATAACACACAATGAGGGATTTTACAAGATTATGACAACAATTCATATCACAACATCTTATGTGCTCAGCTCGATATGAGCAGAACTTTTCCCTTCTATGCATTAGCCATTCAAACCTCTATGATCAACCCCTATTTCCAATGACAGTATAAATAACACAACAACTGACAGGAATAATTGCGACAAAGGTGGTTTCCACCTTACTTGTGAAGTCTAATCTACAGTTGAAATTCTCTGTCCGATAAATCGAGATTGAGTGAAGTTCTGATAAGAGAAACTCCAGATATTGGCGGGAAAAATAATATTCCAAAGCAAAAAAAAAATTCATTCTGCTCTTGGGTAGGTAAACAGCAGTATCTGTAGAAATGAGTTTGAGATATTTGAAGAAACGAGTTTTGGGTTCAATACTAACAATAGGGAAATGCTGGAATTTGATGTTTTTTCTGCTCTTTTATTTTCCAGCGAAAACAAAATAAGCAAGCTTGTACGATAAAGCTAGCATTTGATAGATAACAAATGCAAAAAAAATGAAAAGTGAAAGATTTGCAGTTACAGCCATTTACCTGCCCACGGCAGCATTATGATGATCACCACAAAATAATACATGGTATATTGTAGAGTTTCCCATAGTGGTCTATACCAACACCCTGGTGGTTAGCGAGTTTTTCAAAGAGGTCAATAGGGGGTTGATGAAGTTCCAGTGGAGGATAGGGGGGTCAATGAAGATGCATCACTCGAAACACACGTGAAAAAAAAAACAAGTTTAAATAAACATTTCATTTTACTAGAAAATAAAGAAAGACCATAGTCAAAATGTAATTTCATCTATGGGGGGGGGGGATTGGTGAATTCAAAATCTCTAATGCTTGATCTCATTGCAATACTTGTGTGCTGACAATATGCATTGACTGAAAAAGGCTTGGGGATTTATGTGTTTTCTGGATATGGACAACATGAATTTCAAACACAATTTTAAAACTGTTTTATGTATATAAAAAATTATGTTTTATGCCCATGGTCTGCTTGCAAGGTTTGACTAGAGAATAAAATAATTGTAGAATAACAATATCAAGTTGAAAAGAACATATATATACTTGAATAAAGTTTCACTTTGATATTGGAGAGAAGCATTAAAATTTTCGAAAACAAATGACTTAGGTGATATTTGGCTGGCTTTAAAAAGCTTTCATGCTTGGAAAAGTTAAAATGCTTTAACTTCAGCACCATCTGTCAACACCCTTTTAAATCTATGGTTATTATAAGTTATGTTGGTATTTTAACATTTTGTCACAATTATTCCTGCTTTGACTAGAGAAATACTCATAAGTTTAATATTTACATAAAAGGACTTATCAAACAAATATATACTTTTAATAAGTTACCAATTTAAACTGATTAATTAACTGATTATTCTTCATGCCCAGCATCGCTACAATTTTGATTCTAAAACTCATAAAAAATTTAGTTCATAATAAAAGTCTTGGACAACAACGGACAGAAAAAGATCAAAAAAATTTGAAATTACAGCAATTGAAATGTTGAAGAACATTAGTTTTGTTACTAAACCAACAAATAGTAAAACAAATTAAAAAATTAAATTCCAAATTCTATGCAAAAGGCAAGTATAAGAAATGAGGTTATGCACATAATTTTGCATTGTTTTTAAATAAGGTTTTGCATATGCGATAATTTTAAAACCAATATAAATAAATACAAAACACTGCATGCTGTAAAAAATGTCTTGTTAAATAATAGGGATTGATATTTTAAAAAATTGGGGCTTTAAATCTAGTCTTATGTATATTCATCTTTAGTTTGATGTCTGAATTTCAACATTTTTTTAAAAATCGAACTCAAAAAACTATTTTATTCCTTTTGAAAGGAACACTTTAATAAAAATTAATTTAAAAAATAATCTGAGTATCAGGGGCGAAGAGAGAAACTTTTCATGTGGGTAACGGGGTCAGTTACTATTGGAACAAGCTTCAATTTACATGCAGAATTGGGAGGGGGGATAGAAGTTATACACTTGAATATATATTCCATTCCCCCAGAATGCAAAGAGGGGGGTACAGCTTACCTATTCTTTGAAATACAGAAAAAGACCTCAACTTGTTACATAAGGACCATCTGCAGTATGGATATTAGGAACAAGATACAAAAAAATTAAATACTGAAATACATTCTTAAATTGTAATTGTTGATTTTTTTACAAAACAAAAGCACCAAACAAAAAAAGATTTTAAAAAAATATTCCTTTTTTTTTTCTTTTGAAAATGCAATTCACATCATGAAATGCCAATACAAAATAAATGCATGCAAAATGTACTTTAATACTCTAAAACATAATACTTGCTAATAGTAAAAGAAAAACCTAAAAATTAAGTACTGTACTGTAAAACAAGTTTAACAAAATATATGCTGGTGGAAATCTATTTCATTAAGCTTTCCGCTTTCTTAAAATTATCTCGACTTTTCCTCAGATCAGCTACAGTTAGAATTTAAAAATCTCGATTTAGGAATTTCCAGCAAATTTTCTGGATTATTGAGCTTTTAATGTAATTAAGTCTTTAACATACAGATAGAGGGTCTGAAGTTATATCAGAGTACATCAATATTTATTTTGTTGATGTTTAGATAAAAGTGTCAGGCTAAAATCTGGCAAGACTTTCAGGAAGATTCTTTTGATGTTATGCCTTATGAAAGAATCAAGCCCCATACCATGCTTTCGTGGCCTGATCGTTAAGGACTCGAAACTGAAGATTCCGGGGTTCAATGCAAGGCGGTCAGATTCTTTGTGTTCATTAACGGTGACTGGGACATGTTAACTATGTCGTGGTCACAAAGTCTTCCAAATGAATAAATACCTATGGACCAGGGATCGCTTGGCTTCTGGTCTGGATAAAAAAAAAGAAACAGAGCTCTCTTCAGGACCTTAACCGGCCAGTTAAACCATAAATAGTGGTAGGTATGGGGGACCCTGGAGTGTGATGGACCATGCTTTTTTATACATTAAATCTCTCAACATAGAGGCATACAGTAATCTTCATTTTTGTGCAAAGTACTATTAAAACAAACAAACTGATATAATGCAGAAACTTGCGACATTAATTATGAACAAATGATAAAACCAATACTTTTAAGCATAATTTTAGTATATTTTGAAATTTATGTCTTTAATATTGTAAAATGAACATTTTACTTCTTAGAGCATAAATTTCATAATCATCTATTTGAAAGCTTTTGGGAACCCCTTCTCAGAAAAGAACATTGATAAAGAATCAAGTTAGAAAGTCTAAAATTCATCCAAACAATGTTTTAACTACATTGAAATTGTTTCACATTTCGGCTCCGCATGGGATTACGTTTCAATGATTTAAAATCAAGTATAAAAATATCACATTTTCATTCCAATCTAAGAATTTTAAAATCATCAAAATAATTCTTTTTTTTTTTTTTTTTTTTTTTTTTTTTTTGTACTATCCAAACTGATTTGTACTCTGAAACTTATACTTAACTTCTCTAATGAGGCTATACAAAATGTTATGATTGGTTGAATGTTTTTAACCAGTGAGAGAAGTCATAAGATAGTTCTCATCGGAAGTAGTGTTCCAATTAGGTTGATCAGAGAAGTAAAAATGGCCAATCCGACCAGATATCTCATAATGCTGGGTGCATCATGTCTGGGGTTAAACACCTGAAAGAAAAGAAAAAGATGCATTTTTTAAATTATAAATGAATGCAAAAATAGTACTAACATAATACAGCTGTAATTAAAAAATTTTTAAGCACTTTTATTATACTTGGTCTGTTTGTCACCGAGTAATCTGAGGCCTGGTTTTGCTTATGTTTCAGCAACTAGATCACTTAGAGACTTCTGGATTTCACTAAATGATTTGCTTAATCTTAAGGTACAACTTACCGCTGAAAAATTAAAATTCCCGAAATAAAATTAGTATTTCAGTTAGGATGGAGAATAGCAAATTTCATGCAATTTTCCTATTAAATGTTTAAATATATAACCCATTGTTACAAATTTTGTTGCCTTGCAACATTAAAGTTCAAAGCAATCAATCATAATGAAAATTTTGAATCAAGGCTTCTCTGAAGCAAGGATGAAATTAGCAAGCAAAAATTCTAGAGGGGAACAAGGATTAAATTTTAGTGCCAACTGCTTAAAGTTTTAGACACGTATGGTTTTTTTTCCCTTTAAGTACCAAGCATTTATATGAAAAAATATGGTGAAGTTTCGTAGCGATAAAATTATTCTATTTCTGAAATACATCTACACTAAAAAGAATAAAATAACAGAATTTTTAAAAAAATACTAAGCACTTTTCAAAACGCACTCAAAAGGACAAAATAACCTTTCTGGGTCAGAAAGGACAACTTAAGCATCCTGTAGTTTTCGAAAATTCCAAGAAAATGACACCACAAATGAAGAAAAGTGCGGTTCTAGTCATTTCAAACCAAACTTTCCCCTTAAGAAAAATATGCTTGTTTGAACACTCAAATTTATGATTGAAAGCTAGATAATGATAAGAAATTCTCTTTATGACTTGAGCCGCAATTTTCTTTGTTTGTGTTGTCATATTCTTGGGAATTTTTGAAAACTATTGTCCTTTCTGGCCCAGAAAGGTTATTTTGTCCTTTTGAGTGCGTTATGAAAAGTGCTCAGTATTTTTTAAAAAATTCTGTTATTTTTCTTTTCTTGTGTGATGAACTTTTCACAAGAATATCTAAATTTGTGTTTTGTGAAAATTAAATTGCAACCATCTGATCTATGTTTTGGACATGTGTTTCTAAAAATTCAAATTAAAGTGAAATGTAACGAGCTCAGTTAATATAACAACAATTTACACAGCATGACTAGTGACGCACGTGAAATAATTACACAGTTTTCACTTAATTGTTTTGCTACCAAGAACAACATTTGTAAATCTAAAATTTTTGAAAATATTTTTTGGATTCCAATGAATTACACAAAATTTTTATGGTAGCTAAGAATTTACATGCAAACAAATGTAATGTTTTTCCTCCGAAAAATGAGACGTGACGCACAAAATGATTTTTCAAAATAAAAGAAGCTTCAAACATGCAGCAAAAATTATGTGAAACTACAGGTGAACAGCAAAGCATTTAAGCTTGATTTCTTTTCCCTTGTTGCATTTTTTAAAATAAATATTTTATTTTATAAACAAATAATGGATCTAAAACTTATAATTTTTTTTAAGTTAGTAGTTTTCTAAAAAAATATGACTAGCACAGAGTTTATACTCCATTCAGATGAAAAAAATCCACGACTTTTTCATGACCTCATAAAATTTTTCATGACCATGTTACATGAAGAGAATAGCGCTATTGAATTTGAAACTAGTCAATTATCAGAAATGAACATTTGCAAAACTTCTACGTGAATATTCCTACCTCATCGAAGCACTTGTGATTGAAAAAATATGTGTACACCTAAAAAACTAAACTATTTTTAGTTGCCTTTATTACATATATTTAAATAAAGTAAAAACACAGCAAACAAAATATAATGATGCTAAATGTCTAATTTTTTTTATAAACCAGCAGAATGATAATTAATGGAACAAAGGTTGAATAAGTCATTACTAAGTTTCATTAAGTTTGCTTGAAAGGTTGTCTTTTAGTGTCAACAGTGCATTTAATCATCCACATAACTTGACAGCATTTTGGTTCTTTAAAGTACAAAGCACCATTCTTTTGTAAATTCATATTTCTAAACCAGATATTTATTTAAAAAAAGCATTCAGTAGTGAATAAATATTCGGATTTAAATGTACGTGTTTACTTATTTGCACATTTTCAAATGCTTAAGAGATTCAGAAATTCCAGAACATAGTGCTTGATTCCTGACATTGAACATAGCAGTGGGTCACATGGATTAGTTTTGAAGGACCATACGTTGGGCACTACTGTTTTAAGAGTATTAGAATTCCCCTATTTCTGTATTCTATTGCCTGACTAAAGATCTTTATTTTCTACAATCTTCAACAAACTAAGATAAACTCTGATAGACATAATAAAGTTTTTACAAGTGATGGAAACGAACTTGGGAATTGAATTGCGTTTTTTGAGTGGACGTGGCAAAATCTAGAACATACAAGTTCGTTACTACAGAATACAAAATATAAGAAGTGTAGAATATAATAGTAAATTCAAAATGAGTGATGTCCAAGCAGTAAAATCACATTGCAGAAAAAGATGAGCGGCTGCTACAGAAGTGGATGCAATGAGATTTCAAAATTCAGACTTGTTTTTGGGATCATTCAAATTTCTAGATTCCATAATTTTAGTAAATACTAAAATTACGTTTCCAAGAAATAAAATAAACAAATAATCAGAAAAAAAGATTATATTAAATTACTTAATAATTAACTTACCAGACATTACCAGATATTAGAAATATAGTCCCAAAATAAGTCCCCAACTACACAAATAAGGAGGTGAAAAATAATGTTAAACAAAAAATTGTAAACGTCCAAATGACAGAATAACATCGTAAAGTAAAACGAGCGAGTATTATAGCAGCAGATGCAATCGGATTTCAAAATGTGTGAAAAATAGAGACTGATGGGTAAAAGCATAAAAAACAGCTAAGATGCATAAATTTTGCACCTAATTTGTAGAATTTGATAAATATGCATGTTCTTGAACCCAAAATCCATGGCCAGATGTCAGTTTCCATGACTATAGAGCATTTTTTGCTAAAAATCAGGACTTTCTATGATCATATTCGATCATAGACGAAATCCATGACTTTCCATATACGTGGACACAGTGAAGATTGCTTATTGGTCTCACTGCGACCACAGCCTGGCATTAACATTTTCCCCTATCTTGATTTCCATCGTCTCTCTGATTGGTCAGGCCAGTCACATGACCAGGGTGCCAACCTTGGAGGAACAATTTTAGGAGCATCTGTGGCAATTTTGAGGAGCAATTTAAAATGTTGCAGATCAGTACGGTATTTTGTATAAAAATCAGGAAAACTAACCGAAACCACTTATTTAAAATTGCTTTTGAGTTTTAATTATCATTTAAGCACAAGTAAAAAATAATTATTTTTAAATTAATAAAGTAGCTTTAAACACTAATTCAAACTTTGAGTATAAGCATCTTTAATTTCCCATATTTACATGTTTGTCATGATAAAATATAAAATATAATTAAAATAAATTAAGTTCTGTGAAAATCTTCATGAGGCATAACTTCATTCTCCTAAAATGACAGTCCTACCAGTAAAACAGTTAAGTTCCCGTATCCAATTCAGCCTTGTCAAAATAAAGCCCTACATGCCAAACATTACCAAAAAATATTATCAAATTATGCCGTGGCATGAGTTTAATTGTTGTTGATGTCAGGAGCGTTACTCGATCATTTGCTATTATACACAGGAGGATTCTTCAACATTTTGTATTAAGATTTTCATTTTAAATAAAAATGTTTAGAGACAATACTGATACACTTAATTTAATTAGTGGGAAAAAATTGTTTTCAATTGATAAAATCTCTCAATAGTTACCTGCAGTATAGTCATCAGAATTCATTTTAGCACAAAATCATTTTTTGCACATCAGCTGGATAAAATTCAGAGCATTGCGGGCAGAATTAATTTTCGCCTCATCCCTAGTAGTGGCAGATCCAAAACAAACAGCAACAGGTAAGGATGTTATTTGTAGCAAGCAGTGGTATTCTCCTAAAGAAATATGAAGTTGCATAAAGAGTTTATTTTGTTTTAAAACATCCAACAAGTATTTTGAAATTTATTTCAACAAAAAATGAGCTGATGTGTGCATCACATGACTTCCTTTTACTCCAATTTAATGTCATTTCCCTATTATTGGCAATTTTAATGTGATTCAATAGTTTACTCTCTAAATGTCACCAACAGTGGCCATATTGAAACCAAATTTAAAAAAAAAAAGAGAACAAAATCTCCGAATTTGTCGCCAAGTTGGCGACAAAACTTGGCGACCAAAAGACTGCTGATTTATCGCCAAGTGTCCGACAAATTATAACACCACTTGAGTTTACATCGAAATTAACAATGATTTCCCCCTAAAAAGAGGCAAAAGACCTCCTTAGGAACATCCGAATGCAACCAAAAAGGAAGGTGCACAACTAGACCTCACTAGGAGTCTACGTACCAAATTTCAGCTTTCTAGGACATGTCGTTTATCAGTTAGGCGAGATACATATGTACATACGGATGTCATGAGAAAATTCGTTGTAATTAACTCGGGGGTCATCAAAATGGATATTTCGGGGGTCTGTATGTTCCTAGGCCATCCACGTGTGGTCGGGACGAAAAAAAACTCAACATTCATTTGGGGGTAAGAAAAATGGAAATTAAGGCCGATTTTTGAGTGAAATTTTTTTTGCGAATACAATACTTCCTTTTTTGTAAAAAGAAGTAAAAAGAGAGAGCGAGAAACGCCCAACCTAAAATCCGATATTTAGATATGGCTCTAAATTAAATATTTTAATGCATCATTTTCAAGTCATCGTCCTAATGAAACAGCCACCTCCCCACATGACTAAAATTTGATTGATACAATGTTAACTTGTCCCATATATGTAGCTTCATATTGTATAATACAGTCCTTCTCAACCTGATCTCATGTTTTTCTCATCAATTACGTTTTTCCACTTAACTGTTTCATTTATGTCTGAAAAAATTCAACTACAAAACCTATTCATTCATTGTTGATGTCTTAAAATTATTATTCATGTAAAATTACGTTTAGAATAAGAATTCTAAAATACAAATTTCATTTCATACAAATTGAACTCAAATAATTGTAGTTGACTGTTTAGAAAGAAGCCAAAGAATATAGAAACTTTGGTTAGTAAAGGAGATTAATTTACTCTTTAAAGTATATAAACTGAAGTAAAATAAATCATTATGACAAATTCTCTTCTATTTAAATAATAATAACCCTATAGTTTGACCCGAAATTTCTTACAGAGAAGGGGCTTTGTTTGAAAAAAATTCCTGTTCTTTCTTTTATCTGCTTTTCTGTTTCTGAAAAATGACTTCAATTGCAGAACCTATTTCCAGGTTAAGAGGTGAGAGATAATAAAAATACTGTAAAAAATATAGAAAAAGCATTAGCATATCATAGACCTAACATGAGGGGCTATTATTAAAAAAAACTTAGGAGATTGCGACGAATACTAATGGAAGAAGAATAGGATGTGGAGGATGTTTCTTGTAATTGGTCAACTTATGCGGCAGCATGTTTTGTGAAAAAGTTTTGAAACCAGAATATGCTCTAGGACTGGATGTAGACTGAACCGGGCTCTAAGTTATTTCAGATATGGAGGCCCTTTAGCAGTCTGGACAACTTTAGATTAGAGATGAAACAAGCCACGTTTTTTTTTTTTTTTTTTTAAATATTTAATAATGATCTTGCTGCTTTTTTTTTTTTAATTCACCTTGAAGGGGGGTGGGATATCAACAGAATGAGGTAGGGACCCCTTCAATTGAAGTACAGAATATTCCAATTTTAGAGGCTCAGTAGGGGGGGAAGATTTTGAATTTTGATAAATTAATATAAAATCTTGCATTTTTTAGACCCGCTAAGGGGTAAATAGACTACAAAAGTACCAGGGGAAAAATAAGCAAGCAAACAAAAACCTTTTGAAAATCATACTTTCTTTTGCAAATTAAGGTCAATCAAAATGAAACTTGCTTTTGGTTTGGAAAATTGTTGACATAAATTGATAGAGAGGAAGAGCAAGGGAGGAGGAGAATTCTTATTGTCACTTGCAAACATCAGTTTTCAGTGTACCGTGAGTTTTTGATCATCCCCCCACTCCACCAATAGACAGAAGCACAACAAAATTTAAAATGATCACTATTGAAAAATGCTTTAAAAGAAATGGTTTAGAGACATAGAAAATAAGTAAAGAGAGTAGCATCCTGGCCATTGGAACAATTCATATACATGTTTAATAAGAAATGGCCACTTGATAAGATATAAATTTTTTAACTTTTCAAGGAGTTTCAAAAGCTTTAATTATTTTCAAAAACTCTAGAACAATTGAAATTATTTAAAGCACTTCATTTGTACTTTTCAGTCTCTGACATTTTAATAACTGATAGTTTAGTTTTACAGAAAAATTTTCTAACTTTAAGAAATACCTATTTTAAGTTCAAAAAATAAATAAAGTAAATTTTTTATTGCAACATTTTTTATCATTATTTATTTATTTACTTTATTTTTTTATAATAACAAGTAGCACAGAAAACAAAAAAGAGTAGATGTATTTATTTTTTTTTCTCTTGCTAAATAGATTGACAGCACTATGCTGTAAAATAATGAATTTAGGATTAAATATGTATTAATAAGTATGAATTATATGATTTTTTCTTATCTTTACTTCCACTGAAAATAAGATTAACAAATATTAACCCTTCGAGTGATTATTAATCCTTCGAATGGCGATTTCCTCAAAGCTCACATTCCAAGCAAAGGAAAAAGAAAACCACACTTCAACAAGAACCCATGTACAAGGACAAATAAAGGAGTGTTGCCATGACAACACAGTGTTGCCGTGGCTCCTATTTAATGGTAGGAGACTGTTGTAAGCACTTCATTAGTCTGAAACCAAGCAAGCAGTCCCAAGTTAGAGGAGATTTTAAGAAGTCAGCGTTTCGTACGAAGGAAGGTGTTTTAAATGAAGTATTTCTTTTGCTGATTTTGAAAATGTCAGATATTGTCACGCATTTAACAACAGAAAACACAGATATATATTTGTAATATAAAATATATATATAATATGAAAATAATTGGACAATTACAGTTGCTTGGGCCACTACACGTGCTTGATACATATATATTTTGAAGAAATTCTACAAAAGTTAAACTTTGATCTGGAACACTATGCAGAAAAATGTATTGTTTCACTACTGAAAGGGACTTAGACTTATGGTCAGAAAGTAGATAAAAAAATCTATGAATATGAAAATCTACTCGAAGAACACAAAACTGCAGTTTTTACATGCAGAATCTTTTTATTGCATGCATATTTAAGCCCTGTATGTCAATATAGAAATATGTAAGAGAAAATTCCATACCATTTTTCCCTCTCTGCTCAATAGGAATGTAGATGATGTCAAAATTTTGCTCAGTAGCAATATTTTGCAGCAATTTCAGGCAATCAAGATTTTGATCCATCAAGTCAACATCTTGCAGAGCTTGCAGAAAAGAACTGGTTGATGTTTTCAGATCTTTGAGAAACTTCAGTACATTCTTTGAGTAAGTCTTCTGAAGGTTTGTTTGCTTGTTTTCTGGATCCTCTTTTTCATAGATTTTCAGATCTTCAAATTTCTGAAAATATTAATGAAAACAACATGAAATACAAGTTGTTAGCAGAGAGGAAGTTTTTTTTTTTTTCTTTACAATTTGATAATTTTGCAAAATTTAAAGTACATATTGCTTAAAATTGTACCTAAACAGAAATGTAAGTTGGAATCTGGGGGAAATAAAATTTGATAGAAAACTTAAAGACATGCAAAATATATTGCATACATAGTTTCAAGGTTATAAGAAATCTTTTTTTGAGTGCAAAAATCTTTTGTATTTTAGGATATAGGCAGCAGTAGTGAATTTATGCTTAGTATTATTACGTGGAATTTTCATTTCCTACTTTCAGTGGAAAATTTTAGCATAAAATTTACTAGCCTGCTTCTAATACAGACATTAACTAATCAACTGATACTCTATGCACATTAAAATTATGGATGTGGATGAAGCAGTGCTTCTTTCTTCTTGGCCCTCTTTAATTCCTTTTTTTTTCCTTCATTTCTTTATTTATTGCACAAGTAGGGACGTATACCCCCCCCCCCTTCAGAAATAGCATCTTAAAGTTTATTCTTTACACAGTAAAAAGCTCTCATTACTATTTCAACTATGTGTTACCACATTCTGAAAAAAGTTTAATTGAAAAAAATGCAGGGCAAACAACAAAAAGGTAAATCATTCTTGGACTCAAAGTATGCATTATACTTAGCTTGCTACCGAGAGTTTAAAGCTAGAGTTTTTTTTAAAGAAAATTGTTTGCCTTGAATTACTCTTGAGATTTCACTGTGCAATTTACATCTCAATACTCAAGAGTTTTTGTATTGGAAAGATTCCTCGTAACCTCAAAACTAAGTTTATGCAATACATGTTGCAATTTTGTGCATAATAGCATTGTTCCCTCACATTTAGTTTCTGAGTCAAAATGAAAGTTAACTACTCAAAGAAGCAAGTATTACAAATTTGGTTTTCACTTTGAATTGTGGTTTATGTAGCTGAAAAGAGCTACTCAAAGCATTTAAAAATAACCCAAAAATAGCAGTAACGTATACCACTAACCTCTCTCTCCTTTGCAGTTCAGTATGCTTAAATAATGTGTTGCATAAAAAATTTTTTATTTTAAAATGTTGCTCAAACTGTGTGATCGAGAATCAGTTACTTCTATGATGCATCACAATAAGAATTTTGAAACATATTTTAATATTTAAAATTGTTCTTGGGGTGAAAAAAGCATGAAAAAGGCAAAAATCAAAATATGGGCATGGTTTTTGTTGTTTATTGGTATGATATTCATTGAGTACTTTGGATCCCTATCTGCTTATCTCATGGATTTGACCAATTTTGTGAAAATTTCATTCATTAATAAAATTTTTTGCATTGTATTCAATATTTAAAGTTAAATTTAACATCTTTTAAATTTGAGCAAATTAGAAATCCATCTGAAATGAAATTTGCCTAAATTTTTGATAACATATGGACAATTTTATAAGATCTTACATAACCAAATTTTCTAGTCACTTAAGTTTTAAATGAATTTAAATTGGTGAACATGTAAAGTTTCTTGTTATCTTTAAACAAAGATTTTGTCAAGTTTCTCAAGAATGTAATAAGTTTTTACTGTTAAGTTAGTTATTGCTAGCATTCTTACTAGATTGTAATCAATTTATACTATTGTTCAAAAGGTTCATACAACATTCTTTTGATGAGTTGTATTTTATTAGATTAGGTACTACAGACAAGCTTGCATTTTGGAATATTAGTTAAAAGAAATATCCCACTTAATCCATTAAATTTCCAATGTACCAAACCGTTTTACAAGAAATACATCGCCAGCTCAGTCAATTCCAGCCGAGGACTGCAGTTTCGTGCTTATTAGCACTCATCAGCCCGGCATAGGAAAGTGACTGAGCTGGAGATGGAAAACCTCTTAAGGAAGCCAAGAGTGCCAAACAAACTGGTAGCTAATACAGAATCAGCACTGACCAGACGAGTGACCAAAACAATGGTTCGGTTCAACTCGAATTTTGAAGGCAAGGCAGGTATATTCAGTAAGTTACCAGTTATCTTTAGCTCAGTCACTTTCCTATGCCGGGCTGATGAGTGCTAATAAGCAAGAAACTGCAGTCCTCGGCTGGAATTGACTGAGCTGGCGGTGTATTTCATGTATTTCTGCCTTAGCCCTGGCTATAGGGCGGTAACTTACTGAACAAACCGTTTTAGTTAGACATTTTAATTCTAGATAATGGAATATCTCATTTATAAAATGGAATATCTCGAATAATATTCTGTGGTGAATTGGCTATTCTATTAAGTGGGCTGGACTGTATCTGTATGTTTGCAAGAATCCAATGTAGTTCAACAGAAGAATGTGTTTAGAATTCCAGTGTAGTAAAACATGGTTTTTGCATTATTATGGCAAAAAGAAAACAAACTTATCTGTTAACCATTTTTACTCATCTTATTTACTGGGAAATGAACAAGTTTTTATTAGAAACAAATATAAACTAAAAAGTTATAGTGTAGGAGATATTTTTTTTAATTATGTAAGAAAGAGGGGGGGGGGAGGGGAAACTGACACCCAATAATAAAACCAAGTATCTTCATTCATATGAGTTCTAAGAAACTGAACTATTTATTTAATACTGAATGCTTACAGTTTGTGTGATCTACCAATTTTAGTTCTTTATGAAATCAGCTTAAGGTAACTAAGTAGTATTTTGAAGACATGCTTCTAGGATTCAACTGTGTCTGTGTTGGTCAGAAAATAATATTTGACGTCCCAAAGATGACATTGCTTCCTGTATAAGAACTTAAGGGTACGAGCCGTAGCCACTTCGGCCTCCCAAAACATTTCGTTATTCAGCAATTTTGACTGGCAAATCTGAAAATTTGGAAACAGACAGTATTGCAAATTTTTATTTTTGTTATTAATGATGCCCAATGTCTCTTCTCAAGAGATGTGCATGTGTATATGCTTGCAAGTTTTTTTTTTTTTTTTATCATTCGGTAAAGTTTTAAGTTTTATTTAGTAAATTTAGAATTTTTCCCCTTCCAAAAATTTAGTTGTGGGGCACCCATGTGAATCTCATTGAATTGAATGTTTGCACATGTAGAGGAATTTCCATTACATAATGAACTTCTAGAGCAGTCGTTCCCAATCTTTTTTGAGTCATGAACCCTGTTGTACCCACCAAACAGCCCAGGGCCGGAAGTAGAACAAACAATGATTTCTCTTTTTGCCTTAAAAGAAGATTTAGTTCCTAAAATAGCCAGTGCACCGTCTGTGCCAGTTTGACAAACTTTTTCCCACTTCAATGCATTAACTACAGAAAAGTTGACAGTATGCTCAAATTATTTTCACTTTTTGAAGCAGTTTCAAGCGTACTGTAAAATAATCTCTTCTTTAATAACAGTTGAATGCACATGTTAACACCTCTGCATGCACCCCCGAGTGATGAAGAGCAACACTTAGGGTCTTGGCTTTGCCAAACAACCCTTAAGCCCCCCTTTTTGGAGAGGTGAGTGAAAACCATCCCTCTTATCAGGTGCCTTGTGAATGTCAGTGGAAGCAGCCATAGGGCTCTTGCTCCCAATCTCAATTTGTATTAAGCATACAAGTGGATCCTATTATATCATATAATGCCTAAGTTGTAAATAAATTGTTTGTTTTCACCAACGACTCATCAATGAAGTCAAAAATCCTTTAATACAGTCCACTGTCAGAAATTTAGTTTTCCCTTAACACATCTTGCAAAAAAAAAAAAAAAAAAGCAAGCAATGCAAATGAATTAAGTTGAATTACGGGGGGAGGGGGGGGGGTAGTTTCGTTTAAAATCACTATTTTGTCATATATTTTGACATATCTGTTATTCTCTTTTGCATTGTGTTGCTGGAGGCTGATACTTGTAGCATTTTCGTAACTGTTCTCGAAGAACTAACTTCTGTTCATTCTTCAATAAACATGGTAAGTGTTTCTCTTATCGTGTTATCTCAAGTGCGTCCTCGGCTGGAAATGACTGAGCTGGCGGTGTATTTCATGTATTGTTCTAGTTGTTAAACTATTACTTTTAAGAATTGTAATGTTTCAATAAAAGGGTTATTAGAGCCTGTGGTTCTTCGGATTTTGTTAAATTCTTGGGTTTTCGACAATTGGTTAAACCAACATTTGTTAAATATTTTAACAATAAAACACTATTTTCACTTCAATATTATTTTTTCCTTTTTGGCTAAGCAAACTAGAATAGAGGTTTCATTCATGCACAAGCTGTAACACATAAGAGATTTCAGTGAGAAAAAACAAAAAAGGAGAAGGAAAAAAAAAAGATTACGTTGCAGCTCTGGATGTGGTTTTGTAGTGTAATTTAATTAATTGCATAATTTTTTTTTTTTTTAGCAGCGGAGCATTTCCATATTTTTTAAAGGAAATCAAATGCACTATTAAAATTATTATTGAAAGATCACATTTAGTATTTAACCCAGATGTAGTTGCGTCTCTTTATATTATGTTATTGCTCGCATTTAGGTCTTTTCCCCGCCCTAGAAATCCGTGCGACGAAAAAGAATTTTTAATGATTTCTATTAGTGCTTGCTTCAGCTAATAGAATAGATACTATTTACTATGCAAAAGTATGCAATAAAGAACAAGACTTGCAGCATACGTTGAAAGAAACTGTCGGGGAGCTGACTAGGTTGTCGTGCTATTGGTTTAATTAAATGACCGACATACATTTCCGAAAGCTATGCAACCTTGAATACCAAAAGAAATCCTTAGAAGTCTGTGTGAAGGTTAGGGAGTTATTCAAGGTCAGCTACACAGATGGCCGGGGCCCCATTATCAATATAAGGGGTGGTGGGATAGAGCAAAATATATGAAACGTGCGGGGAACAGACCAATATGTGACTACTGAAGGGTTAATGTTAAACTTCCTTACTTTTTTGTTTTTGAGATTAATAATGGACCTGCTACAATAGTAGCTATTACAAAAATAAAAGTGAGTAAGAATTATTGTCTACATGATCTTTGACTTTCTTGCCCAAACTTTGGGAATTTTATGAACCTACAAAATGGCAGTCCTGTTTGAAAAAGATATTTCATAATAAAGCACCAAGATAATTTAGCAATTAACTCCACTATGTAAGCAAAGGACTGCTTAAGTACTAAAATTAATAGATTGGATTATTTTTACGAGTTTATAAGTCACAAGGGTTATAAGTTACAACCATTCCCCTCAAGAAATAAAATTTATTACAGTTGAGCACCAATCAAAGTTTTTTCCAAAGAAATAATTTCATCCAACCTAACCTGTAAACTTAGGGCTGTGTTAGGCACTGGGGAAGCTGGCGAATGCAGTGTATAGAGCCTCCGAAGAATTTCAGTATGGAGTTTTAAACGCATAATTCAAGATCCGTTCAAAGGATTAATTGGATATTTTGGAAGGCCAAAAAAGAAATCATTTGTTATTTTAACCATATACCCTGGACAAATTTCATTAAAAAAGCAAAGTTTGTTTATCAGGAGGAAAGAATATTTCGCTGTTAGTAATCCAACTACTCTCCAATTTTTTAAGGTTTGATTAAAGCATGTAGCTGCAAAAGTAGGTCTCTCCAATTACAATTTTTGCACAAATGAGTTTTTGTCAGTTTTTTTCAGTGCAATACTCAAGTACATCCTGATACAGCCAGACAGTTTCAAAATAGTCCACTAAATGGTTTAAACAAAATAGCAAAAGTTAATGCAACTGATATCTTTTTGTAGAGAGAGATATCTGAATTGTTACTAAAATAAATGTTTTTGGAGATTACTACTTTTGCAGCCATGTGCTTCAACTGCTTGTTATCCTTTGCTTAAAACTGATTTCAAAACACGAACACCAAAATATGAAAAAAAGGTTTTGTTCATATGAATAATTATGTATCAAAAAACAAAACCTACATAATCTTCTGTATATCAACTTTCCTATTTAAAACAATAAATACATAAAATATGCATGGAATATAAATTTTTAAATGTGCTTATATATTTATTTCTTTGTCGTACAAATAATAAAGAAAAGGAACATGAAGAATTATTTGTCTGAATTTTTTTATTTTTCTAACAAAAATACAAAATTCAGTTTGATTGAACAATTTGATTAAACTGATAAATGCTGTATAAATTATATGGATAGAAACATTTCCCAACAAAGAATGGATATTCAATTAAGAAATCAAAATGTATCAAAATTACAGAATTTAAATTCCATATTTAATACAGTTACTACTAAAACTATTGAACCAAAAAAAAAACATTGTCAGACAACCTTTTCTCTAAGCTGCAGGTATAGCTGCTGTATTAAGAAACATTGAAGACTAAAGAGCTAGTTCAAAAAGGTTTCTTTTGCTTACTATAAGAGCTACATTGGCAACTTCTGTTTTATGATGAAAGTTAAAAATGGGCCTGTTAATTAATGCAACACAAAGTCTTAATCCTGGACGTTTATACTACAATATTCATCAAAGTATGGACATTTTGCTTACCATTCATTTTGAGGGGGGGGGGGATACGTATTTCTATGCTACAAAAAGTGTGCTATAAATAATGGCTAGTTTCCATGTGGTTCATATATGTTATCGAAGGGTCTGAAGAGTGGAACATTGTTCAGGACAAACACTGATGTATAGAAAATCAAGAGCAAACTAAAACAAATAGCATTATTATTCATTAAATTGAAAAAAGTACTTTATTTAGCATTAAACTTTTTGTATTTTTCTTATGAAAAAAATTAAATGCTTCAAACCTGAAGTCAGAAGAATTCAAAATTTCACTGTGAGTGATTTCAAACTCAAGTTACTAGATTATAGATCTATACTGTATACATAAAAATGCAACCATCTTGACAGAGTCAATTATAAAGTATAGTATGTATTTTATAACACAATTAACTTTTAGATATGGCATACAGTAAAAATATTAACTACTGTATTTCCTATTGCATAAGATGCATTTTTTAAAAACTTTCTTGTCCTCTTTCCACACTTGATATTTACATACGATTTCATCAACCAGGCACCAAAAGACACAATTTTACAAACTATGGATAAGAATATTTAAAACAAGAAATAACTTGGGTTACTTACTGCTTTTTGAATGCAATGAGGTTTGACTATCAAAATAACTAGGGTAAGTTTAGCAAAATTTGAGGTCAATGGAACAATATATTCCACAATGTTTAGAAAATAGGACAAGGGTTTTTTTCTGAGAATATTTCAAACCATTTTGCTTCATTTAAAGCCCTGAATTGCTCTGCGGCAACGTTGTTTGCTCTGCAACACGTCCCACTTTTCAGCACTATCGGCACTGACGGTTCAGGTTTGTTCTGAAAAAGCGTTTTAAATTTCTTGGATGTATCTTACGTACTGGAAAATACAGTATTTCTGCTATTAATATGTTGTTGCCATCATGCCAGATATCGAAACTACATTTTAGTCATGCTTGGCAGTACAATTTTCATGTAACAAATTGTAACTACCACACCGTGCTAAAAGTACAGCTGATAATCAACAGAAAGATAGTAAAACACTTTTAATTTTGTATGTGATTAGAAATTATTCAGGAAAAGCTTCTTAAAGCTTTAATTTTGAAAACTTGTGATTTTGACTACAGTAATTACAATACATTTTAAAGAATTTATAAAAAGAAATTAAAAAGCTCATGTTTGAAGTTCATCATTAATATTACATTGACAACAATAAATAATTTTCCAACTAACATTTAAGATTTCTTAACATAGGGAGTTTGAATTTTTACTGTTTGCCCTAGAAAACATCTATTGTTGTAGAAATTTTCAAAGAAACTATCAGTTTTTAAGGCCAAATATCAACAGGGATTAATATTTTAACATGTTATCAGAGGACAAAATACTTCTGGTTAAAATGCAAATTTCCTCACATTTAAAATGTCAATAATATTGAGTGTTATTATATTAATAGATTTTTTTCAAGGACAATAAATTACTAAAACAAAATGGACAAACAACTTATTATAAAATGACAAACGATAACAAAAAAAATTCTTAAAAAAACATTTAAAATATGCTAAAAAATCATACAAGTTGAGCAAAGGTTTTAAACTGAATTAAAATCATATAAATTTCAATAAAATTGAAAATCAATGTTTCAAAATAAATGTTAGGTGCAAATAATTGATGCATGACACAAGGATTCATCAGAAAAGTAGACAGAAACATTCAGAAAAAAATATAACTATATCGATAAGATTGACATTCAAATCATTTACAGTCGGACCCCGATTTAATGAACCTCTATTTAACGAATTTTGCTATTTAGCGAATTTTTCTTTTTCCCCCGACTAAAATGAAGGAAAAACCCCATTTGCCAAATAAAAAAACCCCAAATTAAGGAATTATTTTAACAGCCAAAAAAAATTTTTTTTTGTTCATTTGAGTTAGGAAATATTGGATTGTTTTCCAATTTCCAAATGTTATATCCATAATGTCCGAAGACTTTTCTTAGAATCAGCAATTTTTGGCGGGCGAAGGGGCGACCAACGAATATTGATTCTGAAGCAGAAAATAATAAAAACTGTAAGCAATCCCAATAAAACTGTTACTTTTTCAAATGCTTTACATGGCCTGGAAACTAAAAACATATCTCATGCAGCAGGCTGCAAATGACACAGTATTTTCTTCTCCCCATAAAGTTGAAAAAGAACTTATTCGGGTCAAGTCTCAAGGAAACTGTAAAACATCTATTACTCAGTAATTTGAAATTTCAAATTAACTAGTGTATAATAAGCCGTGAAATGCAGCAAAAAAAGGGTATACTTTTCTAATTATGGATATTTTTGCGCAGTTGCACATTGCGGTTTTAGATAACGTAGGTGCAGTTTTTTGAATTTTTTTTTCACACCCCAATATTACAAATAACCCTGATTGAACGTATAAATGTTTCGGTCCCGATGAATTCGTTAAATCAGGGTCTGACTGTAGCATGAAAAACATATTTTAAAAATAAATACATCAAAAAAAAAAAAAAAAAAAACGAGAGAGAGAGAGAGAAAACCTAAAACTCTAGCCACTATAATACAACCTTAAAAGAAAACTTAAAGCAGAAAAAAATTTAGACTTACAGTTAAAAAGGTAAATAATGGCCAAGTATATTTTGTATAAAAATCAAAGGTCAGCATTGAGTGCCACTAATTTCTAAAAATAAGCAAAAGTGCACCTTGTTTACATGAGTAAATTTGAAGGTAAAAGGTTTGAAACACTATCTTACTTGGCTGGTTGCTAATGACATCAAAAGTAGTTAGCAAAAAAAAAAAAAAAATAGCACTAAGTTCAAGCTCTGCAGTTTATTACGGACATGGTACAAACACAGTTTCCCAGCTAAACTCAAAGAATTCTGCACAACTAGTTCAAAATGCACTTTTTGGTTTCACCAATAAAAAACAAATGCTAGAATACAGAAAATAGGACCACAGACTGTATTTTAACTGTATAGATATTTTGACCCTGAACACATAAATGTTGTTTTACAACTAATGTTTGATGAGAACACAAGAATACAAATATAAAAATGCTTAACAAAATAACAAATAATAATTATCATGCTAAAGAACAACACTTATATAACTTTGATAAAGGTCAGAAAAACTCAGAATAATGAAAACAAAAAATTACTTTGTACTTAGTAAATGCTAAAAACTTAGTAACCACAGCAACTCTTATATAAATTCAATTGTCACTTTAAAAATTCAATACTTCATATTCATACAAAACAATGATCCAAAACTTAAAGAAATTCATTATCATCACTTAGCATTGTATCACAATTTAGCTCTAATTCTAAAAAAAAAAATATACATATTTACTATTATTTATCTTTTATAACATTATTCATAGAATATACAAAGAAAATTCACAACAATTCAATCACAGTATTTAGCATCATAAGGAATGAGGTACAAATATATACAAGTTTGCGATCTTCAGGTTTGATGTTCAACTTACAGCAATTTAAATTTACAAAATGTAAATATAGTTGCACAAAAGCAGCAATTACAGAGAGAGAGAGTTTGTACTGCTATTAATAAAAATTCACTTTTAGATAATATTATCATGGAAAAATAAATGAAAAACTTGGAAACTATGGTTCTAACGTTGTATAAAAAATAAGAAACAGTTAATTATGTTTATTAATGGTTTTTTTTTATAAATATGTATATTATTCCATAAATTAATATTAAATAATATTAATTTATGATGGCATTGAATGACATTGCTTTAACTTTGAATTTCAATCCAAATTATAACATTTTTATATGCTTTTGAACTCGATAGTTTGGTAAGAATCTAACTTGTTGCATGTTAATCTTGTATTATATTTTTAGTTTAGATTTTGGCTATGTCATCACATTTTTTCATTTTAAGATCATGTTTTAGTCTTATGTTTTTCGCAATAAAATCTACTTTAAAATATAGGGTACATCAAGAAAGCTTCTAGTGAAATAAAAAAACTAATGTTTTTTAAGTTCCAGTTCTGGCATAAACTCAAGAACAAAATCATATACACAAAAATGCCACCGAAAGAAAAATAATGCAAATAAATTGCTATGTGTCATTCTACATTTTATTAATATGGAACCACATTTTTTACTTTTTTTAATTAACATTTTTTGATAGTAAATAAATTGATAATTAAAAACTTGGCTCTGCTTGATTTGGTAATCTCTCTCAGATCCTGCATCATTTATTCATTCAGTTTTTTAATTGAAAATGAAAATGACTTGCTTCATTTCCATTATTTAGACAGAATTTTCACATTTTGCGAGAAATGCGACTGTAGCGGAAACCCTGCCACTAGTACTTTATTTTGTAGCTAATTAAATTTAGTGTAAGTTTTACTTTTTACAACCATAATTATGATAACTTTAAATTGATTATTATTTAAGTTTAACTACACATAATACACATTAACAAATCAAAGTTTCTCCATACAATCAAATAACAGGGATTATAATATTAAGCAAAGGCTTTAATGTACATTCATTTAAGCAGGGAACATAGTTCTTCTCTGGGACTAATACGTAGAAAATTAGAAAAATATATGAATGAATCAAATCCTGTTCTGAATCACCAGAAATATCACAGCATAGAAAAAGTTTTGATTTCAACTTAGTTTTCTTCTTTTAATTTTCACATTATGCTTGCTCTCTTTTAAAATCTATTTTTTAATACAAAAGTAAAAAGGGCTTTAGAAAACTAAAGCCATAGAATTTCAATCAGGGGGTACTTAAAACCACACATAACAGTGGAAGGAAAAAGATCTTTGGTTTTAAGGAAAGAAACTTGTTAATTAAAATTGATTAAATTAAAGTACCTAAATCAAATATTTTCAAAAACCTTTCTGTCTACATTATGATATGCATATGTAGCTCATAATGTATGACAGTGAAAAACCTACAATCTTGAGCAAATTTTATACTGTTAAAATGATATGTGTGCTATACAAACTATGATGCACATATAAAATTATTGTACATTACTTTTTAACATTTTACAAGATTTTTCAATAAAATATACATACACAGGATAAGACAAAAAACAAAATCTTAGATTTTTGGAAGCTTGCCAAATAATTTTTCACAGGTTATAGGAAATTTCTGTCTGGTATGGTTTAAGAACTATTCACCTAGGTACTTTTTCAGTTGCCTGGGATTTGTCGGAACCTGTATACAGTAGACCCGCTTAATGCAAGGGTTACATTCTATGGAAGTGTCACCTAAATTAAGACTTAATAGTAGAGTCGAGGGTTGGATTTCCTAGATAAAAAAATACTTTACTCCAGCGAGATAAACATGCAATATTTTTAATGTATAATTATTTTGCCAGACATGCATAAAAAAATGAATAAGCTTACTGTTTCTATACAAATAGCTAGTTATGATAGTTTGTTGACAATCATTTATCTCTGAAGTTCCTAAAGGGCATTAACGCATCCATGATTTATTGCATCACTTCCAAGGGATCTTCCCTTCATTAACAATTCAGAAACATTATTTAAAATTGTCAAGAAATCGTTCAAAATTTCTAATGCAAAAAATTTTGTTGTGTGTCATCAATGTCAGCGTCATTACCCTGGTTATTTGAATCCTCTTTTATTTCTTCCAAAAGCTCCTCTTCAGTGAGCTCTGAATTGTGAGTTTAATAAATTCATTGATGTAATCTGCAATCTCAGGAGTAGATTTTGAAGAAAGGAAAAAATTTCCCTGTTTACAGTGCTGCTTCTGCGTCAAATCAAAACTCATTTGTGTAAAACAAAATAAAAGTGTCAAAGCTTAACCCATGTACAATTATATCTGAGTAAAATAAACCCCTATAAAATGAGGGTTTACTGAATATATATTTCAGTAAACCCTCATTTTATAGGGTATATATTGTGTAATCATGAATGCTTGCACAATTCTGTTGTTAGATGACACACTGTTTGTTATTCTAAAATATGTTACTTAACTCAATATAGTTTAACAAAAAATTAAATCTTATTTAACTTTTACATTTTCATTTTAAAATCCTAACACCTCGTTTTATAAATACAATAATTTTTCTAATTATTTATTTCAGCTGGATGGATTATTTCAGTTAGGTTTTTTTTAAGTGTGAAATATTAAAAAGTTCTGCATTTAAAAACTAACAGAAAATTCTAGTTACAATAACCCAATTACCAATATTCAAATATGTGTATTCCCAGTAGAACCTATTTATCTCAATCCTGCCAAAATCCAAAACTGTCCTATGTCAAAAATTTTCAATTTTCCTGCATTTATAGTACAAATTTAATGTTTTCCCCCACGTTTATCTCAATTAAACCCCTATCTCCCAAATTCCAGTTACATGTCATTTTTTAATTTGATCTGCTAGAGATCTTTCTCAACAGCACAATGTACAGACAAAAAGCATTTTTTTTTTTAAATAACGGCAGTCATAGTCTTCCAAGTCTTGTGGGACATGTATCGTAGGGATAACTATGTACAAGGATTACGTTTTTTGAATTCCATGCACTTGAAAACTAGGGTGAAGGGGTATTGTTGAACAGCGGAAAAGCCTTGTGAGTCTTACTTTGGATTCCTTAAGAAATATTTTTTTGCTGTTTCACCAAATTGTTTTGATTAAGGATAAAGTAAAAATCTCAACATCTTTGAATGATGATCATAGAAAGATAATTTTTATCCTTTAAAGGTATACATTACCTCATCGATATAATCACTAAAAACCAGTAAATCACAGTAAGTCATATTGTGAAATCCTCAACAAAATAAATGCAAAAGAATCTGTTAACTTATTGATGTAGTTCCAATTGCTTACTTTTATAACTTAAAAAAAAAAAACCTTTATCTGAAACCTCATTTTAAATTTTTTTTCTGCCTCTAAACTTCGAGATGGAGAGGTTTGATTGTACGTAAATGTACCTAATTTTTACACTAAAATTAAAAAATTTCCTATAATTTAAGAATTTGCTTTAACTGCTAGACTGAGCTTCTGATTCAAAAATAAATCAATTTAGATTAAAAATTATATTATATATATATATATATATATATATATACTATATTTTATATTTGAAGCAACAAGTGCCACACATTTCTGACTGTAATGCAAATCACAAAAGAAAACTTCCTTTCTAAAATGCATAGAAAAATTGCTTGACAAAAAAAACATAAGTATCAAGTTGAATGCTATTTTTAAATGGCCATTTCACTAAGCAAAACAGTAGCCAGTTTTCAGTACCTTTAACATTAATAATATAGAGCTGTGGTGCCCAACCTTTGTTTACTGAGAGCCACACAGTTTATTAAGATTACTCTTGCTAGCCAGAACACATATAAAATTCAACTACATTTGTAAGTTGCATTTTTCTTAGACAACATGGAAAAGCATGGAAAAAGAAGGAAAATTACAAACCAAGCAATTGTTCTTAGCATTACTACATGCTCATTTTATCAATATGAAGTTTCCATCTGACTTTTAAAAACTAAATTCCACCAATTTGGGTCCAAATTAGCAGCAACCATTCTTAATACCCAATAAAGTTGAAGGTGATCGGCTGTTTTAGAAGTTCCCAGAAAGTCATTTTAGATTCGTAATATTGAGCAGAACAGAGGGCCACATGTGGCCTGAGGGGCGTAGGTTGGGCACCACTGATGGAAATGATCTTTTCAAAAATTATTCTTAAAATCTAACACCCCTTCAAACTTTTGAAACAATTTTAATGCATTCTGCATGTAATGAAATTCTAATAACAGTCATTAAATATATTCATATCTTAAAAATAACTCTAAATAAATTTAAGACACAAAAGTTAGAGTTAGCAGATTAGAAAAAAAAATAAATAAAATGAACCTATCAAATCAATAGGCAGAGTGTAATGGTATTTAAGAATGCAAAATCCAAATTTATAACTTCATTAAACTTAAATAAAAAAGGGAGACATGGAAAAGGATTATTATTTTTAATTGCTTATCAAAAATTAAATTTTTACACTTTTTAAAAGTAATCAAATACTTTCGTTAAAAGTCATAAAGAAAAAAAATGTTAAGTATTTCAGTAGGATTTAAAGTTTTCACTTAAATATTTTTCAAAAAAAAAAAGAAAAAAAAAGTCCACAGCAAAAACAAAGTTTTACTGTTAAAATTTAATTGTATAGAAGCTGCTTTGCACGAAAATAATATTTTCTATCTAATGGCAATTTTAATTAATTTCAGATTTAAGGAACACATACTGCAAACTTGTTGCATGTATCATTTTGGCACTAAATTTTAAAACGTTACGTAACAAGTTATATTTTGAAGTATACGTAATTGTTTGCAAAATGCAATATTTCAGTAAACTTGGTTTGGGACAAATAAAAAAATAAGTTGCAAATTATTTAAGACTGTTAAAGAGATTTCTTTCCCAGCAATTTCATATAATCTTTTTTGTTTTTTTCAAAAATACAATTTTATACATTAACAGTAACAATACTTGCATACCATATACATACTGATAAAATCTCAAAACTCATGACTAGAGTAAATCGTCATCATCTGAAGACAAGTCGAGGCATTTTATTCGTGATAGAACTTCCTCAGATGTGTATTCTGATTTTTCTTCAGGTGTCGAAATTTCATCTGTTTTAGGTAATTCAGATGTGCCGTTGTTATCAACAACTTGATCTCCACTTTCTGAATCTTCTTTCTTAACCTAATAATTCACAGAATAGTTTCAGAAACTAGAATTTTACTCAAGTTTGAAAACACATAGCAATACACACATCTAAAAGAGAAGCATAAATAACAAATAATCAAGTTTTTAAAGACAAATAGAATTGTTTTACTAATCAAAAATCAATAATAACTTAGGGCTAAACAAGAAATCGAAACAATTTTCCCCATAAGTAAGGATATAGCATTCAGATTCTATATAATCAAGACAAAAGGTATTTAATTTATTTTAGCTAATAAGTCTCACTGGGGAAAAAAATAACATTCTGAGTTTATAGATACAAAATGAAATGTTTAACTTTCAAGATATCTTTCCAGAATATTTTTATTTATGCTTTAAAAACATTTTAGTGCCCTAACAGGAATGGTTAACTAACTGTTGTTCTTAAAATATTTCTCAAAGCTACACAGGGTTACAACAAATGATTCAGTCATTTTGGAAAGGCTATTTATACAAGAGTATTTGGCATACAATAATGAAATATTTAAAAATAATCATGTATTATAAATATTTTTTACATGCTCTGTAAGTATTAGATGTGCACCTCCTGGATCACAGGCCACATTCAAGTGATAGATCAACTCATCCTGCACATTTCAGTGCTGTCAAGGTCACATCATTGCTTCTTCAGTGAATATAATCCTCTTTTTCTCTTTTTTTTTCGGTAATTGGGGTACATAAAAAGCTAATTAATATGCCCTCAAAGCACTGCACGAACAGACAAACATTGCAAACTGTAACACGAAAAACCTCTTTCCATGATTTCGCCCATTTTTAAAAAGTAAAGCAATTGTACCGCCACCGAGTTCACACAACTCCAAAACTGGTTGAGCTGCGATTATTTTCATACATTTTTCAATGTTAGGTTGTACACGCAATACTTTGGAATCTATAACATTGTGAAAATGATTAGATCATTTGTAATAACCCTGTACTGTAGCAGGAAACTGGGAGAAAAAATGCTGAATAAATTATGATTTCATTAAAATGCATTCAATATTAAGAGTTATTAATAAAATATTAGGATAGAAATAAACTTACCATGTTTCCAAAATTGATGTAAGCTCAGGTAGATGAAGATTAAAAGGAAGGTTTAAAAAATGACATATGCCTCATATAAATTATTTTCGCATGAAACCACGAATATATGACATGACACAGATAAGATTATATTTTCGTTATGGCTCACATTTCTTTCATTTAAAATAATCGCATCTTTGAAAATGCATTAATGTAGTTTGAAGCACAAATTCGTAATGAAAAATTGTAAACAGTTTTTTCTTTGTTTTTTAAGTAACTTGATTTACCTAATTTAAATTTTTCTTTAGTTCTCATCAGTTTTTTCTCATTAGACTGCATTATTTTACCGCATTTTAAAACCCAACAGGTTCAATTCCGTGCAATTTTCAAATTGTTGTTTGAAGAGCAAGCTGATTGGTTGTTGTCTAAATCAAATGTTTTAAGTTAAACACATTTATCATTCTAAAAAAAATAATAAATGGTGGAATGTTTCCTTCTTTATGCATCCAAAAGAGAGTTTCAGAGATTAAAAACAGCTGTCTACAGTTTATATTACAAATTTGTAATTAACAATGCCGCTTTTCACGAAACATTTTGATAAGTTTTTTTACTACTGCATCCACATGTATTGTGAGTTCTCAAGCAAATGTCACTAAATATTGAGAAGACATGCAAGCAATCGACTACAATTACTACGTAATTATTGTATTACACAAATAAATTATAGCTACATAAGTAAACTTGCTGTAAAAGTAAGAAGGCAGTAGAATATGATTTACCATAAGATTAAGCTGATTGCAATTCAAATCAGATTTCTTAACTTTGGCTTTTGCCTGAATAAATATGGCCTATTAACTTAGAAAAATAAAAACTTTGAACAGGTTTAAATTACATCAATTCACACTAAGATTCCAAGCAATCAAGCTTTAACTCTTGCTTTAATTCAAAATGAATCATGGAATTTTAAATATTGAAAAGAACAAAATTTTGTTCCCTTGAATTGGAAAAATTTATCAGAAGTAAAAAAAAAAATGTTTTTATAGAACAAATCTGCTAAAACATAAATAATGTTAACATCTATACTATTAAAATCTGTTTGCGTCTGTCTGTAAGTCTGAAGCTTGATCTTTTGGAGAATTGCTGCGAGTCAAGAGATGAACTAGGTACCGATCAATTCAAAATTTTCCAAAGAAAAAACAATAAGACCAATCTCATAATTGTACAACTTTAATTAACAGAGATATTAATTAAAATGTCAATTAACAGCACGTTCTCAGGAATTTGAATTTCTTTCCTGTTGCCATTCAACATATGGGTAAGAAAATAAATTTCTAATAATTGTTTTAAGAGCGCAGTTTTGTGGCTGCTATCCAAATATTAAAACAACTTTTTTGTCTAGAATTTTATTTTAAACTAGCTTCATTTCTCTGGACATCTCTTTCATTTTTCAAATATTCTGTGCAATGTCGGGCTACACAGCTAGTCTTTACTATTAAAATCTGAGGATCTCTGCAAGTCGAGAGCCAAACAAGGAACCGATCAATTCGAAATTTTCCAAGGAAGACCAATCTTGTAATTGTACGACTTTAATCAACGGAGATATTAATTAAAATGACAATTAACATTACGTTATTCAGGAATTTTTATTTCTTTCCTGTTGCCATTTTGCATATGGGTGAGCAAATAAAATTCTAATAATTGTTTCAAAAGTTTTTTTTTTTTTTTTTTTTTTTTGGCTGCTGTCTAAATCTTAAAACAACATTCACATTTAGAATTTTAGTATAAATTAGTTTAATTTCTCCTTTATTCTGATATATAAATCCTAAAACTACTCTTTAAAGCAATTTTTTCATTTAGAAATTTATTACAAAAATTAGCTTTGTTTTTCTTTTATTCTAAGCAATGATTTTTATTTCTTTCTGCTGCCATTTTACATATTTGTGTTAATAAATAACATTTTAACAATTGTTTCAGTGAGACTGACGTCATAAATTTCACCGGGTTAATTGGTTGCTCTATTTGGACATAACCTTTATTTATCGTCTGCCCCCCCCCCCCCCTTTTTTTTTACAGCCAACGTTCTTAACTCTTTTCAGTATATGAAAGTTATTTCTTTAGTCCTGTTTATCTAGTGTAGTGTTAATTTATCATTACCAGCCTCATATTTTGGTAAATTTAAAACGTGCGACTAATTATGCTTATTTTGTTGGACTTTTTCCCTTCACATGGGTGAGTTTTCGAATTATAATAAGTTTCTTTTTCTTTCCTGTTTTTACTTTTGAAATACATTTTGAATCATTAAAAGAACATGTTAAATTAAGATTGTTTGGATTTCTTTCAATGAAACAGAGTTGAACAAAAAAAGTTTGCTTTTAATGATTTTAAATAAAGCTTAGTTGGAATCTGATGACTTGGTATTAAATTAATGTTGATTGGTATTTATTAAGTCCTGATGCTTTAGTTTCACGTAATCAACCAAGCAATATGTGTCATTTTATGTACAAAGCTGCTTGTTATTGTACATAAATATTTCAGATATAGTCTATCAAATGTAATTCAGTTTAACGTGAGCACAGATTATAGTTGATATAGCATATATTTTCATCTTTTGTGCTAATTGAAAATACTCATAACTTGTATCATTGATAACTATTATTAACATTAATAAAATTTTTGCCAAACATATGTTTTACTGGTATTTTGCAAACTTTAAATTACGCGGATTTATTTTTTCCTTAACGTCTTAGAAACTGATGTCAGAGTACTACATAAACATCAACTGGACATCTCTTTCATTTTTTCGGTAGCCCGTGCAAGGCCGGACATGCAGCTAGTTCAAATAATATTTTTCATAGCAATAGAATTTTTTAAACATTAAATGAGGCAGGCGAAGCAAAAGGATCTGAGTGGACATTTTAAAGTTTTGAGTAAAACGCATTTAAAGATAACATCCTAGGTAGGCTTTCATTGCTTTTTTTTTTCTAAATCAAGTGGTACAGCGGCACCTTCCAAAGCTACTTGTATCTCTTGTCCCAATACAGAAGAGAGGTTCCCTGCTATTTGTACTGGTTATCTCGAAAATTTTAATTTTACCACTTACATCCCTTTGCTTCTCACGGCCCTAAATGACCTTTTTTGCGTAAAAGGACATTACTTATAAAAATAGAATATGCAAGGCAAAAAAAAAAAAAAAGAAGAAAGAAAGAAAAATTATATACAATACAAAGACTGAGAATTTTTGAATTGTACAATTTAACTTACTGGCTTCATTTGTAAATAAATCATTTTTTAAAATAACTTACACTTACGCAGATAGAAGATGTGAAACTTCAAAATCTGAATGTAAAAATTTGGTACTTAACAGACTAAATAATTACCAAAACTTATAGCACTTCATTTTGGCTATTTTTTACAAATAGCCCTGTTGCAAAATTCTCAGTAGCATTTTTAAAAAATGTATGAAGATATTTTGGTTAAATGTGGAAAAACATGTTTCTTACAATGCTTACTAACATAACAAATTACATTCCACTCAAACCACTCTAAAATGAAATTTTATGTACACAAAGATGACATTATTGCAGCAAGAACAGTCAACATGTATTTATTTATTTTCCTCCTTTTTTTCCCTCATACAAAATTAAGAAATTTAAAATATGCATCAGAAAACTTGCAACCACATGATTATAATTTACTTTAATAAATCTAACTCTAGTAGTTCAAGTGCAATGAAAATTGAAATTTCATTGCAAATTTATGCTTTGTTACCCAAAGCACAAATATGCAATAAGTACATTAAAATCAACTTTACACCTGAAATGAACAGTAAAGTGTTTTATTTATTAGATTTTTCTTCCTTCTACAACAAAAACAGATGATTTTTTTTCCCTCTCTAAAATTAATGCATAATAGCTGAAAACCTTTTCATTAAAAAACTGTAAATCTTTAACGTGCATTGAAGGTAGGTGTATTTTTATAGACTAGCACAAAACGAAAAACTAAATTACATAAAATAAATTGAAACTTCAAATCCTGTTTTAAACAAACCAATTAAAATGAAGGGGAAAAAAGAAAAAGAGAATGCAGACTGCAAACACTTGAAAAAGCAAGAAATTAAAGCAAGAAAAAAAAAAATTTTTTGCTGGTAAAAAAATAATAAATCTAGTCGCATTGATTTTTTTCCCCATCAACAAATCATATGACCTTCATATTAAAATCTGCTTTCATAAATTTTATAAAATTATCATATAAAAGCGTTTTGCGGCCTCAATAGAATTGATATTCTATCTGGCTTGTTGAACAAAACATTCTCGCTTTTGTCTTTGTTTTTTAACAAAAAACGTTTTATAACTAATAACTTGCCAAAAAAGTTATCACTTACTTTGGCTGCCTCTTCCTCATCATCAGAAATATATTTTAATGCTTTTAATCTCTTCAGCATATTGTCAGCTGCTTGTCGTTTTGCAAGTCTTTTGCTTTTTCCTTCACCTGGTGTTAAAAAAAAGACATAATTTCATACAGCTATTTCAGTGTAAACAAATTTCAACAAAATATACATCATGCTGCATAATTTCTATAAGCTAAAAAAAAAAAAAAAAAAAAAAAAAAAAAAAAAAAACCTAGCATTTCAAAGCAATTATTAAACTTTAATTTAAAAAAATTTTGATTTTTTTCTCTTTTTTTGGTATAACAAGTAACTTCAAAAAAATCATGAAAAAAATGTTTTGTCTTCAATGAAACATTTCTTCTATTTAAAAAACTGTTGAAATATAAATGTCAAGTGTTAAAAATTATGTTTTCGTCTAAAATTGCTGTATGTTTAGTTCCAAAAGTAAAATGCAAATTTTAAAAATTACTTCTTGGAAATTTTTTTAATTTTATTTTTTTAATATTAACAAAATTGAATGTCATTTGACCCAATTTATTTGACAATCATGGAAGTGTAGAATAAAAGAAATTAGTGACAGAAAATATTCTCTTTCTCTGAACTTGAAAAATATTTATTACTTTACTCTTGCAATCATTTAAGAAACCACTTTAGTCTAAAGCTGAAAATTAGTGGTTGCCACTCCTCACTTGGCAATTAAAGTTGCAAAAGTGGCGATTAAAAATGTATCGTCGATTAAAAAATGTGTCATTGATCACCACTCCCCGGTCGCCACCCTTGCTCAGTCACTCTGCTTGCATTCCCAATCGAACCACATTCCCCTCTCTCTGTTCGAAGCTACCTCGATGCATTTCTTCTCCCCACCTCTTTTCCCCACTGCTAGAGGGAGAAATTTAGCTGCAGCAGTGTACCAGCATTTGCACTTTGATTGAACCCTACACTCTTTTGCCCTTTGAAACCTGCACTCATTTTCTGTAAAATTTTATGCTTTTTGGTTGTGTCACCTTTCTTGCATGTGAGCGATATTCTGATGATACTTTTTTTCACTATTAATTAAAATTTGAAATATAGTTGCAGTTTTAAAAAGTGGCTACTAACTTTAAAAAGTGGCCACTAGTAAAACTGAGTCTACTGGCTTCTGGCTACTAACCAAATTTCCCAGTCTTCAGCTTTACTTCAGTCTGTTATTTAAAAAAAGTAATGTTGCAGAACTAAAACCATTATGGTTATACTTGTAAATATTCTAATGTTAGCAATTGCCTCTTGTGAAGAAAGCAAAAAACGGGCAGGGAAAACAAATGTTTTATACACATTTACATGATTTAATATTTTTAATGAACATGAGTAACTCTTGCAAAAAGGTCACCTGCAACTTTCTTAAATGAACAAAGTCATTCAAATGAACAAGTTCAATGTGCAGGTTAAAAAATAAATGATGCTCAGATGAACTGATCATTAAAAAAAAAAAAAAAAACAACATTGCACATCTCTAATTGGGAAAAAAATTGCTTTTGCTGCCGAGCACTAGCAGAATAGCACAGCCAGAATATAAACTTTTACACAAAATACGGTATTAAGATAGGAAATATGTGTTAAAACAAATGGTTCTACGGTATTACCACAAAATGCCTTACTGCACCTCTTTAGCAAAATATCAAAATCTACTTACTTTTAAAACTAAATAAAATAAATCAATGGAGTTCAACATTTTCACTAACTAAAAAAATTTGTCAATTGATAAAACCAAGAGTTTAGCATGCGGTGATAAGAAAGGGTCAGACTAGTCACATTAAATAAATCATTTGCCACACTTCATCTTCATATCATTCTTTAAAATTAAAAATAATAAAAATAATCACAAGAATCTAAAATCAATGTAAAATGTTTACGAGTCTATGAATGAAAAGACATGCAACAAAAGGGTTGTCTGCTTTTGTGCATTTTTTTTTTCTTTTTTCTCTTTTTACAAAAAAAAATTTTGAAGAAAAAATAGAACCGACTTCAAAATTGCTCTAAAAAGTGAAAAATAATCTTATTCTTTAAACACCATCGATAATACTTTTAAACATAATTTTTGAAGTTGGCGCAAAAACAAAAAGTAAAATCCAGTGTAACGATGCTTTGTTCATATTTTTTTCAGAAAATCATCCAAAAGTTAGGAATGAAACATTTATATCTTTACTCAGATATGCTGTTATCAATGCATGATGTATGTGGTAGTGAAGAAACTAGGCCTGGTTAAATTTATAGTTGTAGTTGAGTTATGGCTGTGAATGATCGTATCTATCGTTTTTGCGCCAACTTCAAAAATTATGTTTAAAAGTATTATCGATGGTGTTTAAAGAATAAGATTATTTTTCACTTTTTAGAGCAACTTTGAAGTCGGTTCTATTTTTTTCTTCAAAATTTTTTTTCTTTCATTCTTTTTAGTGTAAATGTAGATATTTCAGTAAAAGTATGAAGTTACTTAGTAAGAAGTTCGGCTCTATATCACTGTATTGCTTCAGAGAAGCCTTTATTCAAAATTATCATTACAATTACTATTAATGTTACTGTTATATGGCATCAAACTTTTATAACAATGGGTTTCATATCATTTTAATCATCTAATAGGGAAATTGCATAAAATTCACTGTTTTTTGCCCATAACTTTTTTTCTAAAGATCAAATATGGTCAAAGTAATGGGACCTAAGTTGAGCTATCCCCTATCCATTAAAAAAATAATCATCAAAATCGGTTCACTAGGTGAGACGCTGTGAGTGGACAAACAAAAAAAAAAAAACATACATACGGTATGAACTGATAACTGATAACCGCCTCCTTTTTGAAGTCGGTTAAAAATGTAGAGTTAAATATGTTAAAGTTTGAAGAAAAAAAAAAGATTTCAAACAAACCTGTTGTGGTGAATTTGTCAACAACACACATAATTGAAAACACTTTTTCATGAGGAAGCCCACTCGCTTTCTCTGTTTCATAATAAGGTGGTTGCCATCTCATTTTCATGCACAGCTCTTGCAAAGCACCAACTGGATTTCCTGATATGTTCTCTTCTTCTGTAGGAGCTGCTGATGCCTCCCTACAAATAGGAATGAAAATACTTGCTACATTAATTCATGTATTTTTATTGATGTAACATGTAATTGGTGCATTTCCTGCATCTGAAAAGTTTTAAACTATTGCTAGTCCTGAAGAGCCTCCATTTAATTTTTGGTGGAGCATGAATCACATTAAATTATGTTTTATTCAATACTAGATGACATCCCTGCTGTAACACTTTCACAACGTGCTTGCCGGCAGTGTCGGCAATTGGGGCTTTTAAGTGGGGGGGGGGGGGGGACAAAAATTAATGTTTTTTTTTTTCTTTTTTAACACTTTCAATTTGAAACAAATAAAATTACACTATAAAACTAACTGAATACTGGCTTCAAAAATAATAATTAATAATAATAACTTGTTTAATATGCATCACCATAAATTTAATAAATCATTTAAGTTACTTATGGATTTTTTGTAAAACTTATTTTGAAACATACTAAGTTATTTTTACTATTATCGTTTTTTCGAGCTAGTATTTCGCAGCTAGATACTTTTCATCAAAAATTTAAGCATAAAATGATTAAGAAAAGGAACACCAACTTACGAAATGACTTCATTCAAACTCTCGGCATTAATTGTAACTCCATCAGAGACGAAACCTTGCGGATATTCTCCATCTTGAGATAAAAGCCTTTCAAGAACTGCTTTAGCGGCAGCATGCTTCGCCTTTTTCTTACTCTGACCGGTAGCTGTTGCAACAACCTGATTCACTTGTACCCTGTACATAAATGTAGGAGCATGAACAGCACCTTCAACTGACATTAGTTTATAATCGGGAGTCATTCCTTGCTGCGCACAAAGCTCTTGCAACAAGCTTATGGGCGTCTTCTGCGCAGCATTGGCTATCTCCGAATCTGTAAAAATTAAATAATGCAATAAGTCTAAAACTCTGAAATTGTTGAATAATTCAATACAGTAAGTGGTTCACAGTAGGGAAAATTCCAAGAGAAATTGTTTGTCCTCATCAAATTGCTAAGGCAGGGTTGGGTTTTGGACAGTCCAAAACTAGTTTAGGACAGGACAGGTGGTTTTTTACCGTCCAAAACTGCCTAAAACTGTCCAAAAGTGTCCAAAACTGTCTTAAACTGTCCAAAACTATGCTAAAGCTAAAGAGGTGTAATCTAATCGATTCATATTTACTGCAATATTTGTAATGCATAAATATAGATATTAATGAGGTTTAATCGATGACTATTTGAAAATATTTTTCTCTAAAATGTTAATTTAAAAAATATTTTACTTAAAAAATTGCCAATAACTATTACATAAAAACTTCCTTATGTAACAGTTGGTAGAGTTATGAAAGGAAATTCACAACACACCCAAGACAACTAATTTCAGTTACATTTATAACTCAAAGGAATGTTACTAAATGTGCAATATTTAGGAGCAAAAAAAAAAAACTTTTTTTAAAATGGTTTTTGCAAATAAGTTTTGCTTGATGTTTTAACGAAAATTATTTTTTAAATCATAGATTAAAGAACAAGAAATTGATGATTAAACACTTATGTCATAAAATTTGTGCTATTCTTTTTTTAGTTCATATTTTTAATATAATACATTCGGTAACAATAAAAAAATTATTATTTATTGCATTTAAATCAATTATTGCAGTATATTTTGAACACTTTCTTTTGCACACATGCATAAATGTTGAAAAATTTGGTTTGTGGAAAAAAAAACTCCTGCATACAAATTGAAATTTTTAATGAAGAATTTAATTTCTACGTAGCTAGATTGATAAAAATCAGCTGCATAAATAAGTTATATAATTATACTTGAATGTTAACATTAAATAAATATTTTAAATAGTCAAAAATATAATTTTGACACATTTTGTTCTGTTTTTGATATTTTCTCACAAAATATAGTATCTTATAAAGTAGTTTTGAACAGGATGAGAAAAACCCTGCTTTCATTTGCCCACATGCATAAACATAGGGAAATTTGGTTACTAATATCATAAATAAATAAATAAATAAATAAATAAACTCATGCATACAAATTGAAATTTTAATCAAGAATTCGCCTTGAATGTAACTAGATTAAAAATCAGCTGCATAAATAAGTTGAATGTTCTCATTGAATAAATGTTCAATAATATAAAACATTACTTTGATACATTTTATTCTCTTTTTGATGTTTTCTCACAGAATACAATTTTTCTAAAAATATAGTTTTGGACACTTTCGGACAGTTTTGGACACGAGGGTTTTGGAAAGGACGGTAAAAACCAGGTTTTTTACCGTGGTTTTTACCGTAGTGTCCAAAACCTCGCCAACCCTGTGCTAAGGGTTTTTTTTTTTGGAAATAACGTGAAAATTGATTTTTTGGAGTGGAAGTTTAGGGAATAGAGTGAAAATTGTGAAGGGTACCTCCTAGCAAGAACCCTGCAAAATATATTTAGAATTAAATAAAAAGCACTTTGAAAAAGGAAGCTTACAGCGATATGCAATAGTAATTTGATTCACTAGTGCAAATGACTCCATTAATCACTGATTCAATTTCCCAGCGCTCATTAGAATACAATTAGAGTGATGCGATGATAACTAAATCAGGACTGAACATACATTTTGTTCAAATGGATATTTTGTTGTAGGGGACATTTGTAGTAATAGGATTTTGCTGTATTAATATTTTTTAATTTCAATTTATGACCAGTATTTCCCCCTGGAGGTTCTTTGAATCTTGAAAAAATATTACATTCTTTAGCGATATTGAACAGCTTTTATTCTCATAAGTTGAATTTTACATTACTGAGCAATTTTAAAAGTACTACAGCTTTTTTTTTAAAAAACTGGTTTTATTAAGATTCAAGGCTTAAGTTAAACTGCCTTAAGTAATTGCCTAAGAAAAACCTTGCTTTTTTTGTGGTGAGTGATTCTATGGTAAACTTGATCACTATATTTTGTTTTAAGCTAAAAAATATTTGCATTCCCTACATATTATGGGAAAAGTTTTTGTTTACTTATGATACTTCCACTAGTGTTTGCTTGAAAAGTTTCCTTCATTAACTTTTCACATCTTCGTTGTTAAGCCAGGTTGGCTTGCTACACTGCAATTCAACATTGGTGTGAAAAAAGCAGGGATTCCCAAACTTTTCTGATACACGGCACCCTTTGAAAAATTAGAATTTTCTCTCGGCACCCTACTCTATCTTTGCTACATTACACATATTGATACCATCAGGACCGTGTCCAAGGGGAGGGTTTTAGGGGTTAAACCCCTCCCATTGGGGTAAGAATAAAAAGCCAAACAAAGAACATGTGTATTTGACTTTTAATTAGTTTTAATGTGAAAGCTTGTGTGCAACGCATCTTAAAACAGAAAGAAAGAAAGAAAAAACTTTTTATCTGGAGTTTTTCTGCATTTTAAGACTGTTGGAGGTTTACCGACTGGAAAAATAGTTTGGAAAAACTATGGTGGAAGAAAAGCTCAATGATTTGTCAATACAAAGCTTTACTTAACTGCATTAATATCGCTTAAGCAGGTCATGATGGATTTGGCGTGATATGTTGCAGCTATGAAGATGCATTAGTGATTGTGTTTGGCAATGTAATTTGTATTTGCAATAAGCTCTTGCTTGTTTACTTTACTAAGCATTATTTCAGAATATAAAACCTGATATGCATGCTGCATTATAAAAGACAGTTTCTAGTTCTGTGTTGACAGTTTCTAATTCGAATTGCAATAAACCCCATAATAAACAGATTTTTTTAAAAAGAAACGAACAAGATTTTCTAAAGATATAAATAAGGTTTGATTAAAAAGAAGGTATACTGTTGTCACTTATGCAGCCAGAATTATCCTTAGGAGGTAGGACTGGGGCAGAGTAATCCTTACTGGTATAAAAATGCCTTACTGGGATCGAAAATGTAACGCAAAACTAAAGTTTGTAAGGGATTGAACACCCCTCCCCCCTCCTCAGATAAAGGTTTAGGTTTTTTAAAACCCCTCCCTTCATGAAAATCTGGAAACGGGCCTGGATACCATGGACCCCTTGCAGCATCCCTCGCCTTCCCCTGCAACACCCTAAGATGTGGCGGCACCCCTGAATCAGAACTTAAAATGGCAACGGTTTTGGACTGATGTTAGTACATTGGTCAACTCCACATTTGTAGTCGGTGCGGTAACAATGCACTAGCTTAAAGGAAAATTCTAAACTGTTTTAGCAATGTTGGATTTACACCATTTTTTTGTGATGCATTGACCCATCTCCCAGCACTACTACATTTGATTGCAACCTTTCGTATGAATGGAGAAACAAGCAAAGTCCCCACTGTGGTGTCCGAATTTGTTAAAATCGTATTAACTTGTTAAACTCACATATATAAAACCTTTTTCTGCCCTCATTTTTGTAAATTGTTAAATAGTTTCATTTTTACGAGCGGTGTAGCGCGGAATTATCACATCTGTTAGAATCTAACGCACCAACAAATCACAGCTCACAGACCAGTTGGCGATCTCCTCTAATTCACCAGTACCTAGCGCATCTAGAAAGTGTGTTGTTTTATCTGTTAACTTGGTTTTTCTACTGCACGTTGTTACTTGATTGCCTAAAAACTTTTCGAACGAATATATATATATATATATATTGTGTGTAAAACTTTGTGTCAACAAAAAAAAAATCTCAACAAACTTAATTCTAAACTCGACATGAGAATTCAACTTTCATGCGTGAAACCTAATGTTAGCTTTTGAGTTTACAGTGTGAAACAGTCGGTGTTATTTGAAATATAATTTTTATTTTTGTTGTAAGTTAATCCTTTTTAGAGCACTACACTTAAACTATACTACCATAGAAAAACCAGGGGTTCCACGGAAAAAATTGACACGAAAAGGGTTTCACTTAAGAAAGAAATTAAGATACGCTGGTCTAATTCATCAAAAACATACACCATTTGTAGCGGTGCCCGGTAAAATGAGAGAGAGGGAGAAGAAAAGTAATAAATAACAGAATGGGCATAGAAACTTAAAAAACTTTTGAAAACAAACCCATAAAGAGAATAATATTAGACTAATCAAAGAAAGAGTGGAAGTTTGTTTGAAACTGAAATATTCATGGTAGGTTGCCCTAGCTCAATGAATCGACTTAACATTAACATGCACTTCAGGCACTTAAGTAGGTTTGACAAACAAGATAATATAGTTAAAACAAAATTTTTGTCCTATAATCATTCAATTAACATGGAAAATTAATAATATTACCGTTCATTTTATCAGATTACAAACCACAACCACAACTAAAACAAGAGAGGCTTTAGTACTTCACTTCCAATCTATAAATGGAAACATTTCTTTAATGTTTCTATTAATGAAGTGATATTATATTCATTGGACGATGTAATGAATATTTGATAATTAAAATGATCGATTTAGCTCAGTAGCTTCAGAAAATGTATAATTAAGCTTGAACTTCTTTCTATTAATTTTTTTTTTTCGATCTCCAAAATTTGTCCCTAACTTTCACTGTCGTTGAGTTTGTTTACATTAGCAACGCTTATCCTGTTTCTACGGAACGGATACTCAAAATGAAAGCAATATTTTTCAAAATATGAATTCATCTGCTTTTAAAATTTGAAAAATAATGAGACTGAAATAAAGCCCCTCTTGAAAGCAGAGCAAAGTCGTATGATTTTATAAATGTCTAAAACAACTGGTTATTTAATGCTCTGTAGTGGAATATGTATATTTGGTGCTTTAACATGCAAAATTATGATTCAGGTGCTTGTTTTGTCTTAACTGCTTTTCAATTTCCAAAATATAATACCTTGATGACCTTAAATTCATCTCTGGCAGAGTTGAAAAGTTTTTCACAGTTGATGGTTTTATCTGGTTTTAACCATAGTTTTTACCGTCATTCATGTCAAAACTCTCTTTTTGACAAAATTGTCAAAAATCCAAATTTTTGTTTGAAACCTGTGTAAAATTAATGTTTATTGTAAAATTACCCAAAATAATTCTTAATTTTATGGATTTTTATTTCACACTTAATCAAACTTTTTGACAGTTAGAGATTTTTTAAGTGATGCTTGATAAAAAAAAAATCCTAATCCTATTTTTAATTCAACAAGCTGTTTGTCTGTTGGAATAAAAGAGACAAGGGGAAAAGCTTGGATTATTATAGAATGTAAAATATTATAAAATAAATAGAACATAGCAGCATATTAAGTAAATAATGTTTTTTTTTTTTTTTTGTTCCTTTATTTTGTCAAAACTCAAAGCACAGAGAAAACATTTACATATGTAATTTGCAAACTTTTATGTTTCAATAAAATTTTTCTTAAGTAAAGTACAAAGTAGACACCTTTAGTCAATGTTATGTTTAGTCTCATTCTAAAATTTTTACCCATTAAAACATGCGGCAACAGTTTTGAAGCATTCTGTACACCAAGTTTATTCCTAAGTTTGGAATTGATCAATCTGAAACTGGAGAAGATCCTCTCAAATTGATGATGAAGTACATGGCCTATGTTGATTTTGTTAGAGCCTCTCCACCATGCTCTTGCTAAGACATCCTGAACTGAAATGTAACTTCCAGGATGTAGTGCAGATTCAGCTGAAAGAGCTATTATAAACTTAATTGAATTTGCTTGTATTTTAAAGGGGGAAATCAGTTTAGAAGAAATTTTAGAAAAAAATCCATTTTTTTTATGTCATAAAATGTTAGAACTATTCAAGAATATGTTGCAAAAATTTCAATTCAAAATTCTGTTTCGTTCCCCCTTCCCCCCAAATGCTATGAGCACTTAAAAAACTGAAAATTTAAAAATGTTCACAGCAGTTTTTTTTTTAAATGGCTTTTTTCCTGAAACGACTTTTTATTCAACTGGTGTGCTTTCTAACTCAAATCATTATAGGCCAATCGTTCTGAAATGTTGTGTGAATATTCTTTATTCAATTACACTCTATATGAACTTAATTCTAGCATGATATCATTATTAAAAATATTTTTTTATGCAAAAAAGGTGAACAAAAATGGTAGAAAACATGAATTTTGTGATCAAATGTCTCAAAAGCATGAAATGTTTTATTTTTTAACCAGAATTAGGTTTATTTTCTGAAGAAATATGTTGATAACAATAAAAAAAAAGTAATGATTTCTGATAAAAATTGACTTCAGGAATGCACACCAGCAACAGGCTCTGATGGCGACCATACATAGACATCAACTTCTAACTCTTCTATTTCTGGAAGAAATGACTTGAAACAATTACAAAGTGTACTTGAAAATTTCAATGAAATATCCTTCAAGTTTGAACAAATTCTGATCATTTTTTCACTGTTGATAAAAATTCACGAAAAACACTAAAATTTCTGCCTCCTAAACTGGTTCTCCCCCTTAAGCAGATATTAGCTCATTTATGAACAGGAAATATATTTGTTTACATAAAAAGTTAATTGCATCATCAAAAATATTTAATTGATAATTCATAACTAACCATTGAATGCTGATCAACTTAGTTTTACTTTTGCTCAAAAGAAAAAATGACATTACATAAATCCTAACATTGAAGAATTTTTAGATTCATAAAAATAAGTAATAGTTTTAGTGATTGAAAACTGTATCACTTTCTGGAAAGCTTTCAAAACTGGATTTAACAGTTTCAAGACTTATAACTATTTTTTCAGTATAAATTATTTTAAGGAAACATTTAAATTAATTTTATTTAACTTATTAAATGAATTTTTAATTAACTCAATTGATATATGATGTGTAATTTATCGTTATAAGTTTTCAGCGTGAGAAAACCTCATGTGTTTATAAAATATGTCAATAATGAGCTTTTGATGTTCAAAACACATCATGTCATCATTGACATCAAAAACCCAATTCTGCTTTGGGCTTTATTATGACTAAATTAAAGCTTTTGCACTGGTTGGCAAGTTTTTGCCATGGGTGGAAAAAAAAACGTTTTTTCCACAGCTTTTGCCAGAGTGAAAAAATAGAATTTTGACTGACAGAGATGCAGTTTTCCGTAATTTTTTCCATAACCAGTTCATAAAATGCATTAAATATAAAATTTAATGCTAAAATATGAAAAAAGCATAGAAAAGTTTCATTTTGGTTTATTTGTTTTCTAATTTAAAAAAAAATAATGTTTGATTTGCTTTAAAATTTAAAAAAAAAAAAAAAGCATTTAACATAGAAACAATGTTTACAGTTATTTAAGGCGATAAAATAATTATTAACCTGTAATGTAAATGTTATTCTTATAGAACTAGAGATATACGGGCAGTTTTTCTGTCCTTGATTACATTCCTTAGATATTAATTCCCCATTAATGGAGAAGAAAGGTATTCCTTTGGTGAGAAAAAGAAAGTCCTAATATTTCTCTATATTAGTCAAAATCTCTATATCTATTAAAATTAAATAGTTTAACAATTTTAATGTAATCTGGGAAAAAATCTAAAGTTTTTCAATTTTTAAAAATTTACTATTCTTAAAGATATAATTTTGTGCCTCTGAGATTATTCTCTGATCTCTAAATGACAATCACTAACAATGTCGAGAATATTCTCTGAGGAGAAAAATATTCTTTTGGATTTGAAATTTGGAGAACAATCCACAATTTAATATATTTTCTTAAAAGTAAACAAAAAGTATTATCAAAAGATTGTCATTAATCACAGTCAAAACATGATTTTTTTGGGGGTGGGGGGATTACTTACCTTAATAATTTTCATTTGAGATTTTTTTTTCTTTTTTTGGAATAGTTTTTTTTTTTTACTTCCTTTTACAAAAAAGGAAATATTGCATTCACAAAAAAATTTTCACTCAAAAATCGATCTTAATTTCCATTTTGCTCACCCCAGAATGAATGTTGAGTTTTTTTTCGACCCAACCACACATATGGATATATACCTAGGAATGTACAGACACCTGAAATATCCATTTTGACGATCCCCCGAGTTAATTACAACTGGTTTTCTCGTGACGTCCGTATGTATGTGTGTATGTATCTCGCATAACTCAAAAACGGTATGTCTTAGAAAGGTGAAATTTGGTACGTAGACTCCTAGTCGGGTCTAGTTGTGCACCTTCCCTTTTGGTTGCATTCAGATGTTCCTAAGGGGGTCTTTTACACCTTTTTGAGAGGAAATCATTGTTAATTTCAGTGCTAACTCAAGTGGTGTTATCATTTGTCAAACACTTGACGATATATCGGCAAGCTTTTGGCCGCCAAGTTTTGTCGCCAAATTGGCGAAAAATTTGATGATTTTTTTTTTTAATTTTTAAGTCTGGTTTTAATTTGGCCAGTGTTGGTGATATTGAAAGAGTTTACCACTGAATCACATTAAAATTGCCAATAATGTGGAAATAAATCTGTGTAAAACGTTTTTTTTTTTTTTTTTTGCTTTGGTTCGCAAGAAACTAGGGGTGAAAATATTTAGTGTTTCCTTGCTTACTCGAAGGCGCTATTATCATTAAATTGGCGTAAAAGGAAGTCATGTGATGCACACATCAGATCGTTTTTTTTTTTTTTTTTTTGAAGAATCTTAGTAGGTGCTTTGGTCAGTATAAAATGATGTAAAATATCTTTAAAAGCTGTGCTTAAGAAAAAGATTCAAAAGTACTTAACAAAGGAACTGCCCTTTTTAAATAAACATTTAGCAAAACAAGTGTTCAGAATTATCTTTACAATCAGGAGATTCAATAATGTTATCTCACCTTCGGGGAACATAAAACCTCCTTCTGTATGCGTATCCTACACACATACCTGCCAACCCTTCCGGATTTCCCGGAAGTTTTACGGATTTTTATGTCCTTTTCCGTTTTTCCGGGTATGAGCAAAATCTTCCGGATTTTTCACGTTTTGTAGGAAAAATAATTATTTCGCCAATTTTGGCGCTAACGATACTTTTGTGGAACGCGGCACCGCGTTTTAGGCCAAGTAGCCAAGGAAAGGTTGCCGTAAGAGAATGGCACGAGAAGCGAGGCAAGATTATGACGTCACTGAGTGATACAGCGCATGACTTCATCGTTATCCAATCAAAGCAAGCGTCGCGGCGGGCAACTAGGGGCACAATTTCGGCGCCAATTATCTTCTCATTCTCTCTATTCGAGCTGTTTTTGCTTCGTTCTTTTTTTAAGATGAGTAACAAATGTTATTTCCAAACTTTTAAAGAAAGCAATAAAAGTAATATTTACTAAACGAAAGTAATTTCAATTGATATGAAATTCATAACTAATATCTTGTTAAATGTAAAGAGGGTAGGTGTCCTGTTTGATTTTATTTTGCGCTAAAATCTTGTGGATAAAAATAAAAAAATCTTCCGGATTTTTTTTCTCGGAGGTTGGCAGGTATGTACACATTTCATTGCAACTGACTCATTTTCTGGCTTTAAAACTTTAATATAACACATTAATTTCACCAACGCTAGGTGGAGGCCTCCATAGCTAGATAACACAGACGCACACGGGACACCAGTGGTGGCGATTGGGGGCAACCCCCTTTCCCACACACTCACTTTTTATAGCTCATTTATTTATTTTATTTTCGAATTTAGGAACCAAAGCTAGAAATTGAAAAAAAGCAGAAATGTCAAAATTTTCAGAACATAATTATTCGTTTTACTTTGTATATCTGTTTACAAAACATTATTTAGCGCAAGCACTAACTTTTAGTTTATGTATTCATTTGTATAGATATTAATAAATCAATTGTTTCACTTATGAACAAGTCTTACTTGTTCAATGAAATTACTACCAAGTATTTGACACCTCAAAATACTTTGGAGTAAATAATGCATGGAGTCTAATTCATGTCTAAGTTTTTCTTTGGAGAAAGTTATTGCATACAAAATTCCATCGAAATCTTTATGAAAACGTGAGCTAAATAGCTTGATTTACATCAATTACCACTCACTTCCTCTCAAAACCAACCCTAGCAAAATTGTCCTTTTCTCTCTTTTTTTTTACTTTTTTTTCCTGCCACTAACAGTCCTATGTCCCTTTTTTTTTTTTTTTTTGCATCACAATCGCCACGGATACATTCATTCATTCATTCGCTGCAGATATGTTCATAATTCAATAATCATTAATTAACATTGGTTGTCTTCAAAGTTTGTAGATAAATTAATGAAAAAAGTTCACCCTTTGCTTTCATGGATACATGATTGAAAGCAAAAGTTATTACCTTATTCAAAATTTTATCTATCCACTGTATATTGTTTTTCATACTTGCATATTATACAGTTTTAAGTTGAATGTGCAGATACTTCGCAGTTTTATCTTACTTTGAAGGCCACCATTCTCATCCCCAATATAATTTTGATTTTTAGCAGAAAATGCTTAAAATTTTCATAGAATGTTGGATTTCTCATTTTGTTTGTATACTCATTGTTAGAGCAGTTGACAAATCTTCACTCTTTTTCTATGTAGTATCTAGATAATTAAATGTTGCATTTTGTATTGGCTTGGGTGCTACTGTGTTATAAATTATGAAAATTATATTTTCTAATAAATTTTTACTGAAGATCAGGATTCACCAAGTGTTAGAGCACATGTCTAAAGGTTACAGGCCAGCTGCCATAATAATTTTTATAATTGTAAAAACAAATAAGCCTTTGAGAAAAAGGCAGAGGAAATTACTTAAAAATAGGAGATGTGACAAATGCAAAAGTCGGGTGTTGTGAACCTTTGAAGACAAAACTATGGGTTTTATATCATAAAAAAGCTGAAACAGGGCAGTGCTGCGACATACGCCATATATTACTGATTAAGTCTTAAGACTTTTTCTTAGAGGCGAAAAATCTATTAAGGAAAAAATAGTATTAAATTTCAGCGAGCAAAAATTTGTACCGTATTTTCTGGGAATCAATTGGTAACAAGTACTTTTATTTTAACATCTTATTTTTAAGCATTTCTCAGTGCTCATTTAAATATTACAATTAAGTTATTGTCGATTCATCTTGCACAGTATTTTTAGGATTTTCAATTTGTGTTGCAGACTGCTGAAAAAAAAATCTTTCTGTGGTCACATGTAATGGCTACTTAAAACTTGAAGTCCACTACTGCAGTGGTTCTCAACTTTTTCACACTGAGGATCACTTAGTCCTTTTCTGAATCCTAAGCTGACCACATACAATAGCAATATTTTTACAACAATTACTTTTGGTGAAATGAGATGAATACAAAAATTACATTTAATTACAACTTTGTTCATGGACCACATGAAAATTACTCAAGGACCTCAGGTTGAGAACCACTGAACTAGTGCATATGTCTTCTTTTTTAAAACATGATGTTAGGAATTATTTGAAGAATACCAATGAATCTTAAGTTAACTATTATGTTACATACTACCGTGGGTAGACAAAGGGCAGTAACTGCTAATTTTTCATTTTTTGCATTTTTGTCATCTATTGCACTTCAGCTTTAAAGTACAAGCCTTGCTTAGTTGGTTTCTGCTGAAAAAAACATCTAATTCCACCATTTCCTTATTGTTAGTACAGTATAACTTTGATTTAACGATACCTGATTAAACGATTCCTTGATTTAACAATAACTTTTTCCTGTTCCTTGATGATTCTTAAATTGAGATTATACTGTGTGTTGAATTCAAAATGTGTTTCTTCAAGCATCTCGAAAATTCAATTCTGCAGATACTGCTGTTTACTTGCCCACGGCAGCATAGTTGTCACTATATAATAGCCCCTCGTTATATCGCGTCTATGTTATATCGCTCATTCGGATATATCGCTCATTTCTTCTGTGTCCCAAAACATTAAAGCCTCAAAAAAAAAAAAGAAAGAAAAACCTTGCTTTAAGTTTGAAACTATTAATGAAAACATATGTTATTACTCAAAAAAGGTTCTTTCCTATTTTGTCAATGAACAAAACGAAAATGCTTCTACTCTTCTGAATTCGCTGAAAAAGCAATGCCTGTACATATCCAGAGTATTTCAGTTTAAGATACAATTGGCTTTCTGTTTAACGACTTTCAAGGGACCACAAGAAATCATTCTTAAGTAGAAGCCATCCTTGAATAGAATGCTTTTAACACTATAGTGGACCATCTGGGACCATGAAAAGCCGTCGTTAAATAGAGAAAGTCATTAAGTAGAGTGTCGTTAAACAGAGCCAACTGTAGTTTGTAAACTTCTTGATTTTCTTTTGTATTGATACTAAACCCTTGACAATGAGTGAGAAACAGCAGGCAAGTGTCATACTGGCCCAAGTAGAAGAAAACATATGCCCTTATCTGCCTGCCTTTAAGTTCAGAAAAGATTTGCATCAAAGAAAGGAAGAATGATCTGGACTGGTGAAAGAGTTTTCTAGAAACAATATGGTTACTTTTACTTTTCACATCCTTTCTACTGCAAATCAAAGGGGTTAGAAAGTCTATTGGGAATAAGAGGGTATTGGAGTGCTCACTCTTATCTCACTGTAGCTAAGAAAGATCATCTTAATTCTCAATTTGATGTTTGTACTTTTCTGTCACTGAAATTTACTTAAATTTCAATCTTTTTTAAATTTGTATACATGTGATATTACATTCGTGATTTACATAGAAACCATAAAAAATCATGTCAAAAAGAACTAATGCTAATTTACTTGTATATTTGGATGGATAACTATTTTTTATGACCTCGGTTATATCTTGCTTTCGGATATATTGCTCGTTTACTTTATCCCCCAAAAAGGACGATATAATAAAGGGTTACTGTATTTGGAAAACTTAAAAAAAAAAAATGTGCTATTCTTTTCTATATATTTATTTCTTATCTTACCCCTCAAAGAACTTCTGAAATTCATTTTGCATGTACCTTGTCTCAGCAAATTTTCCATAAAAATTGTATAGATTTTACTGATTTTTCTTATAGCCTTTTATACCCAAAGAGCACTACATCCACAATTACTTCCCATCAACTGAGCTTGTTTTAGGCATACCTGTTGTTCTTGGTGTTTCCTTTTTCATTGGATTCGGTAAGCATAATAGTTTTTGTATAGATTTTTTACATGAAGTTGTTATTACAGTACTCTAAAATATTTGTAAAGTTTGTAGTATGTAACTATGTTAAAAAATAAATCCTGAACTTTGTTAATAAAAAATTTTAAAAAAATAAAAAGCTGATACAGATGATACAAAATTAAATTTTTAACCCTATTTTGATATTATGAAATAAATGTACTTGATGTGCAGTAAACTCCTGATTATCCGTGGGATTGGGTGGCAAGGTAACCGCAAATAATCCGAAAAATGTGTAAAAAATACTGGTGTATACAATAGTTAAAAAATATGAATAACACTCAAACACATTTAAATTATAGCTAAAAATGATAACATTGAATGTAAAAAATATGTATAAAAACTAAAAACAAACAATAACATAACCATAAGTTAATGATTAAGACCCCTATTTCAGACGAAAATCAGTTGCACTGCACTTTGGACTGACGTCAGGACTTCTCCTTAAAACCCCCTGTCGAATCATAGAAATTTTGAAAACGGAAATAAGGGATTCATTAAGACATCAATTCGAAGCAGAATGCTACCGATTGTTTTCCAGGTATAGGGCTTGAATTCTAGGATTTAGTTTCCTGGAATAAATTAGGTTGGGCCAAAAATCAGAAATCAAGAAGGAGATTTTTATGGAACAATTGGTCTAATCCGCTTAAGGACTGCAGGTGCGGTGACTGGAATTTTGGTATTGTGGGAAGGAAGGAGGAGAAAGAAATAAGTATGTGTAAAAGTAGATTTTGCGCTCACAAAGTTAAAATTGGTGCATTTTTCTGCATTCAGTAAATCATCACTCTTAAAGAAAAAAAAAATTGTAAAAAGACCCCCAGATAATTCGACCGCCGATAATCGGGAGTGCACTGTATGTATTTTTTTTTAATTGATTTGAAATGTGTTTACATGACATTGTACTTAAACTGCAAAAATATTACTTTATAATATATAAAAGTTAAATAGTACATGCTAATATACTTTCATGATCATATTTTTATTTGCAGGTATTTATATTTTAAAAGAACTGGCAAAAAATTTATGAAATTAATCATATTCAATGTTTTTTTTTTTATTCCTGTAACTAATAAAAATGTATATTTCTCATAAAAAATGTACTGTCTGAAACATTTTGTAAGTTTAGTTTTATAAATAAATACAAAATGAAAATTTGTATTTCTTATTTCATAAACATCTTCAAATCAGAATATCACATTTTATTTCTCCGATGACACAAATGATAGAACAACAAAAATGACTGCTGGATGTTAAATTGTGGACATAAAACTAAATTTTTTCGTTGCAAAATACGACTTACAATTGGTTACGTCAAACCCTGAATGCAACAATGAAAACTTGTTGAAGATATAAGAAATTAGGCAGGAAGTCTTACACTTAGGCAAAATGTACTGTAAAAGTTGTTTTTATCGTAAGCCATAATTTTTGCAAAACTGAAAATATTGGTGGTTTCGCGAGTTGAAAATTTTGAAAAAGTTTTATGAACAATAGAAATTATTTTAAAAAATATTTCACAAAGCTTACATTTTTGTAGTTATGACAGGCTTGTAAAAATTAATGCTTTTATAGTTTTGCTATTTTTTTAATATTGCTTTTAAAATAGGTTGTTTTGTTGAAGATAACTCTGCATATTCACATATAGTGGAAAAATAATAAAAAGTTCAGAAGATAAAATGTGTCATTTTATTTATAGCATATGAGATCAGTTTATTGTTTTCGTTTTTTTTCTTTCACTTAATTTCCGTAGAACAAATTTCAGGCTTGCATACAGTATAAAACAATTTAGGAAACAACGAGCAGATTGAGTTGAAAATTGATAACATGAACTGAAATAAATACTTTAGAGAATATTTATTTAAATGTGAAAATTAATTGAGATTTGGACTGGGTGATTTTGATTACATTAAATAGTTAACAATGCTGTTCATAATATGGAGAAGTTTCTGTACAAATATACTCTGTGTGTATTGATAACAGCACCATCTTATACATGTACATTACAAAAATAGTTACTCATAAAAACATGTCACCAAACAAGGCATGTAAATAAATAAATATTTTATTTGAATATAAAATGTAACTAGTAATAGAGAATATATTTTCTTTCAAAGTTACATCACAGGGTGAACATTAATCTGTTTGTATTTAGATAATGTACAAATACAATTTCTCGCATTAGACAGAAGTAGGAGTGAAACCTGAAAAATAATTGAAACAAAGTTAAAAAACACAATTAAAATTGAAGTTAGTACATTAATTTATACTTCAGTACATTAATTTTGCATAATTTTCCATTATTTTCAATTATAAAATCATTAATCATTAAGTTAGATCTGCGTATGTTGGTGCAAACCTAACTTGGCAGCATTGTAATCCTGTGACTAGGATCTGCGTAGCTTTTAAAATGCTGCCAGGTTAGGTTTGCCCCAACTATAGAGGCTTAGGCTTATGCAAACACCATTCCCTTACAAAAAAATAAAATAAAATACGAATTTCTAAATGGGAAGCTGATTAAGGTTCTAAATGAAAAAACACACTAGTGCAAATGAAAAACTAAAAAATTAAAGATTTAATTCAGCTAAATATATAGCACATTTCCCACCAAAATGTGATAACAATAAATATAGAATTAAAGTCAAGGTTTCAACAAAAATGAACAAACAGTTAAAATAAGACATAAAATAAGCAGATTTAAGGCAACAAAAAGTTAAAATAGCTTAATAGAAATATTTACAAGATGCAAAACGATTGAAATCTCAAACATGGCATGCAATTTTCGGCGAAGCATGTGGTGTGCTCAATATCAGCAAGTTACTAAAAACAGATTTTTGCTAAATGAGCTATTTATTGTTAACATTTAGGTAAGGGAAAGCCTTTAATAGGTCAGTTGCATCAATCCACTAAATTTTATGCCAACTTTTCCAAGGAAAAAAAAAAGAGGATTTTTGGAGTTATATAAGCAAATAAAAATTGGAGGAACTCTGGGAAAAATGGAGAACTTAGTTGCTATGGACATGTTAATATGTGAGCTTCTTGTGGAACTACAAGCTACTTTTCAGGTTCTTATCCACTTTGCTTCATGCACACCTTTAAACTCATTACAGGCACGGGCATTCAGAATTTTGGAACAATCACATTTTAAATCAGAGCAGATTATTTATTACAGTAGAGTCTCGAAAATCCGAGGCAATTGGGGCTCGCGCCACCTTGGATTACTAAAAACTCGGATTATCCGGAAAAAATCTTCGGCTTACGTAAGGACATGTACTGTTTACTTCCTCACAATATTAAAAGGAAATACTGTCTAATCTAAAAATTTATCACTCAAATTTCATCATAAATTTATGTTTTAACTAACCCTAAATGAGTTTTGATTAGTTTTTTCTTGATGTCTGTAGTACGTACTTGCAGGCAACCAAAAAATACCCTTTGATCGTCCTCGAATAAATTTTGATGAGTTTTGTCGTGACATTTGTGTCTATGTGTGAGTTTACTTGTGTACCTCGTTCTTTAAAACAAAACAATGGGTTAATTTGAAGGGGGGTTTTTTTTTTGTATCAACATACTTCCTACCTTCTGCAAGGCATCTCTTAATCCATCTCTAAAACAGTCAATGAATATTTCATGCCACTTGGCAAGTGTTATGACATATAAACCTTCCAAGATATTTTTATTACCTTATTTTATGTTGTTAGGGAAAGTCAACATAGCAAAATATTTTGCTTTTCAGCTTAAAACATTTTTAGTCTTTCAAAAGTGTACCTTAAAAATATCAACAAAGCACCTCGAATTAAGCTGGAACCTGGGATTTTTGAGACTTTACTGTATTTCTTTATTTTATTGTATTTTTTAACTCCCTGAATTTGAAAATATAAATTTTTGGGTCCCATAGAGATAAAGGCAGGAGGTAACCAGATTGTGCTTGAAAAAGAATTAAACATACCTTTAAATATACAGCTTATTTTTCTTTCAGTATTCAATCCCATTCATCTCCATCATCAACTTCATCACTGCCACTACTACTTTCATCTAAAATTTTAAGTTCAGTTGACTTATAGGAAACTTGCAATCACAAAACTTTGAAAATTATTATCAAGACATAAATACAAAAATTCTTAAATAACCCAAAGCTATGATTGAAATAACTGATAAGTAAGGATATAAATGGCTACAAAAAATATATAAAAGCAAAGAATCACCAATAAGAAAAATTATCTCACAATTTAGAATCTCGATGCTCTTCAATGAATCAAAATTCAGTGCAAAATTAATATCTACCTGCATCTGCACTTTAACAAGTATGCATTATATCATCGACTCAGAGCAACAGTAAGATATCTTAGTGTTATTTCTGGGATTAGATACCTTACTGTTGTTCTGAGGCGACGATATATATTTCACAAAGAGTGTTTTTTAAGATGGGAACGAACCTGTCGGCTGAATAGCTCGATTCCTCTCGAGTAAAGCTCTAGCCAGTGCACCAGCTAAGCCATCCATTGGTGCTGGAGCAGAAGTACTTTTTGATTCTTCAGATACCTATAACAAATTTTCACATGCATAAAAAATAACTCTCCAAAATGCTACCTTGACAGACATTTACAGTTTCAATATACAAATAAATAAAAAGTAATTAAACTAATTTTTTTCTTAACAACAGTGAGGATCTTCTTTTCTTATGTCAGAAGAATATTTAACGACTCTTTGGCAAATGCTGTGAGAATGCTGGCATCATGGTCCAAAATGAAATTAATTTGTTGAACATATAAAGTGAGAAACAGATTTAAAAAAAAAAAAAAACCCTAAGTTAACTTAATCTCTTACTTCAATCCAGTGGTGTATGCATGGAGGGTTTTGGGGTTAAATCACACACCGCTTAAGTTTTGAGTAACCAAAAACAATTTTACATTACCCAAAGTTTATTAATTTCTAGATTTTTTAGTTTGTAATATCAATCAAAAACATTTTGCATTCACTAACATTTTTGACTTTCAGTTTTCTAAGTGATGGAGTGGGGTGGGCGAAAAATGTTAAAATATATGTTCCAGGAAAATTGAGCGACCCAACCCCCTCCTAGGAAAACATTCTGCGTGCACCACTGTTTTAACCTTTTGTAAACATATGTAATATAAAAAAGAAAATTAAAATGATGCAGCAAGGGCTGTGCAAAATATTTAAAAAAAAAATAAATAAATAAAACCATTTCCTTCATTTTGACGAACCTGTTACAGCAGTATCTGCAGAAATGCATTTTCGGGTTCAATGCTAACAATAGGGAACTATTGGAATTAATTTTTTTTTCACGCTTTTTTTCAGCAGACACCAAATAAGCAAGCTTGTACAATACAGCTAAAGTACAATAGATGGCAAAAATGAAAAAAAAAAAATTGCAGTAACTGCTTTTTACCTGCCCACAGTAGTATTGTACTGATGTTGATTATTGTCATGTTTAATTTTAAAAAGTTGACTCAGACGATGACATATTATCGTTCAGTGTGTTTTTTGCATGCTAGGAAGGCAAAAAAAATTTTTCATTGTGTGTGAGTAATTAGGCATATTTTCATTTAGCTTATTTTTTTTATTTCAGCTTAGTTAGTTATAATTCTCTGACATGCATAATTCTTTTTTCACATACATGACTCTTTTTCACAAACTGTTTAAAAAATAATTACATGAGATCAAACGTGTACTCCGAGTTGAATTTAAAAAGATTTTAGGTTTAAAAGAAGTAATGAAATGAAAGAAAGGGGGGTTCAACCAAACCGAGCACTGCGACCAGAGGTCTACTATACTAGTCTCCAAACAGAAGTCTTAAAACAGACCAGTGGCTGAAGCAAAATTCAACAAACACCTAATAGGAATGTCATAAATCTCCTATGTTTCAAGCAATTGACGACCAAGGTGTTCAAACCTATAGGCAAAAAACACTTCAGAATCACACATGATGTGAGTAGCAGTTTCCTCTAGAAAGAGGCAACCCCAGAAAGTTGGATCCTTACCGACACCCATTAAAACAAGGTGCTGCTTTACGTTGCAATAACCAATAAGAAGACTAAAAGCCTTCCTAAAACTATTTTTGTTAAGAAGCCTTTAGCTTTTTCGGCATATGATCCCCAGAAAGAATCAGGACTGTCCTTAGAATGACCAGCTGAATAGGTTCAAAGTCACTGTGGATAATTTCTCCAAAAAGAAGGTTCCTCTCACCACAGCCATCATAGACATACTCCCTGCTTGAGCATAGGACTGTGGTTGACCTGTCCTTACTCTAAAAAATGCAGCAGTTTGTGCAGGGGAAAGCATTGAAACCTACAACCAAAGATGTTTGGTTTCTCCTACCTTCTCGGGAAAGGCTGGGCCAGTGATTTTTGCCTCCTGTACCAGCCTCCTCCTCTCCTGCCCGCAACTGTTGCATTTTTGTGCAAAATTGAGTACTCCCTGCCCCTTTAATGCAGAGTTGGCGGGTTGCAGATCCACACCCTCACCTCCTCCAGCAGCAAGGTTGCTGGTTTTCTCCTTCAAGCCAGCCTCCAACTCCACGGGAGCTGGGAACTGTGAGGTGGTAAAAGGTCAACACCCACACAACCACCCTGTACAAGTGTAAGTGTGATAATGCATATCACATTTTTTACCCATTTATATTTTTCCCATGTTTTCGGCCATTTTAATCGGTTTCTTCCCCCATTCTGTTGTTTTTTTAATTTTCTTGTGCATTCCACGTTTTCCCCGCGTTCCCCGTTAAATTTCGCGCACTTTATGATGTCAAATATGTGACTTATTCACTTTTCCCATCGTTTAGCTTTTTGACATTTTTTCAAGCGTCGATCCGATTTTTTTGCATCTTCTTGTCGGCCATTAAAATGGTGTAGCGTCCCCTTCCCTTCGTTGTTTGGGCGCCAAACGCACTCATTGGTTCCCGCGCATCGCCGCGTACCCGGATCTGATCGCTCATTTGCCGATTCATTTTTCCACCCCATTTCACTCTCGGAGAGAAAACGGAGCCTCAAGAAGCACGTCCGGTTGCACTGGAAGCCGCAAGCAGAGTGAAATGGGGTGGAAAAATGAATCGGCAAATGAGCGATCAGATCCGGGTACGCGGCGATGCGCGGGAACCAATGAGTGCGTTTGGCGCCCAAACAACGAAGGGAAGGGGACGCTACGCCATTTTAATGGCCGACAAGAAGATGCAAAAAAATCGGATCGACGCTTGAAAAAATGTCAAAAAGCTAAACGATGGGAAAAGTGAATAAGTCACATATTTGATATCATAAAGTGCGCGAAATTTAATGGGGAACGCGGGGGAAAACGTGGAATGCACAAGAAAATAAAAAAAACAGCAGAATGGGGGAAGAAACCGATTAAAATGGCCGAAAACATGGGGAAAATATAAATGGGTAAAAAATGTGATATGCATTATCACAGTAAGGCTAAATACAACGAGGTTTGGCCCGGTTCCTTGAGGAGACCGTTTAAGACATCACACAACCCAGATGCTATCCATCCATCAGCACGGTGCCTCACACCTTAGATTGGGTGTCCATTTTAGTCACCTCTTACAACATGCATTGACTACGTTGGGACTATTCTGCTCCGGTCACCACATAAATGAAGTACATTTGGTGGCTGAATATAAACGTCTCATAAACAGTATTAATCTGCCAATGCTGTGTAAAAGTAGTTTAGAAGTCATTGGCACAAACAATTTCCTCCGTCATTATTTTACTTTTTAGTAAAACTAACCTTTTTCTGGTGACAAATGAAACTTTGAAAAGTAGACAAGGGAAGAATAGCTGATAACTCTACTTACCGATTTCAAAACAATTCCTTGTCTAATTTGGCTAAGTAAAGCTCCCCTTGTATCATCTCCTCCAGAAGAAGCAGAAGAAGCAGAACTACTTTCGTTTCCATTGATTTCAACATGCTATTTAAAAAAAATAAAAACATTTTACATGTCAATTCATAGTGGATAAATTTTTATGCAATAAACTGTTTCAATTAAGCCTAAAGTAAGGTAGCTGTATGAACTGAAACGTACAACAGGGGTTCGTAACCTTTCCGGCTCCACGCCCCCTCTTGAACATTGATGTAAGTTATCCTCGTTTATTCGGATTAACTAAGCCCAAACGGAATAGGGATAAACGAAAATCTGGACAATCCAGTTAATATGGGTAGTAATCAAAATTCTTAAATAAGCAGGCGTACTTTTTACTACAGCAAAAAAAACAATACTTTGAAACAAACCTACATAGAATTGTTTCCAGGGCTGCTGAGAGCCAAAGCCCCAGTCAGTTTGGTCGCCTGGACTCCCTCCCCCCATAAAACTTATAAAATTAATGCTACTTTGATTCCTAGCTGGGCCCCTAAAGGTCCGGGTCCCTTGTTTTCGACAACGCTGACATGGCCTCTTGTTAGGCCCGATTGTTTCGGACAAACACTTTATCATTTATAGTTCAGCTGCAGTGGTGTTAGACTGATGCTACAAGTATGCTGTGACTATAGTTTATTGTACAATCTATGCAGGGAGTTGTATATTTAATCAAAATAAAAAGTGAATGTTTGGCACATTTAAAAGTTCAGCTATCATAATTTAAAATCATTATTTATATGAATATAATTTTTATTTTTTAACTCTACAAATTTGATCTGGATAAACAAGGCTCTACTCTATTTGCTTACAGCTGAAATTAGCTGTAACCGAGCTATTTGGCTTTTGCTAGCACTTCTGCTTTAGCTCTGGCTAAGGCTTCTATATATACGAGCCGATGCATCAGCTTAAGATTAGAGGCTTCTATATATACGAGCCGATGCATCAGCTTAAGATTAGCCATTTTGGATTGGAGCGCGTATTTGTGTGGTTGTCTTTCTGGAGAGTTATCGCGTTTGGTGATTGTTCACTGTGAGCAATTATTAACGGTACATGAATTGTTTGTTAAATAAAATATTATTTTCGGCAAATTTGGCGAAATCCGAAACTTTGCTCTAGTAACCCTAACAGTGCAACAATGAAAAAATCCGATCCAAAATGGCTAAACTTAAGCTGATGCGTCGACCTATCTATATAGCGGCTCTAGCTCTGGCTAAGGGACATTAATTTGCAGTTTTATACTACAAAACAATACTTTAGGAGTTTTGTTTCAGTTGTATGCCAACAGAAATGACAACACTACAGTAGAATACCTTTATAACATCAACCTATAAAAAGCAATTCTCTATAAACTGCACAACTTTCCAGAAGTAAACAAATAAGTTTTGCAGTTTAAAAAAGCCCTCTCTTCTGCCTTGAAAACAGAACAATTCTATGGCAAACTAAATTTGGAAGTTTTTCAGTTTTCCATCAAACTTCAAAGCTTTTAAATGAAAATTGGTATCCACAGAAAAAAACTTTACCATTTATTGTGTTTCCATGAAGCTCACGAAAGTACTGGATAATGCACTTTCTTTTAACTACAAAACATATTTAAGAATTCCAGTTAAATAGGGAAGCTGCAACCTATTAAATGTTCATATTTTGACTATTGGATATTGTTAATTGACCCTCAAAACTAAAAAATTCACCATCGCCGAATTTTAAAACACAGTGATTGATTTTTAATGAATTTTTAAAAATCCACGCGCAGAAGTGCGCTCTTCTGAAACATCACGAGCTTACATTACAGGGCACTAATGGGCAGCCTTCCGCCGAAGATCCCTTGTTTTCGCTACGGACATTTTGAGCGTGCTGATATTTTTATTTTTTAGAAATTCAATAATCCTTTTGAACACATTATGGAGGCCCGATTCGTTAAAGCACAATCTAATAATCTTCCTCAAGTAACATCAATGATCAGGGGCAGATCCAGACATAATTCTCGGAGGGGGCCGTTTGGAAAAATATGACGCTTTGGAAATTTTCAAATATTACAAATATCAATGTAGCCCACCTTTAACCAGAGCATTTTTTAAGGAATTTTCACTAGGCGACACAAGTTTAACACATAAAGGCTGTAAATGTCCCAATAATTTTCCTCTTTTCTTAACAAATGTGTGTATATATCGTCGCCTCAAAGTGGTATACCTGTAATAAGTATTGTTTGTTCTGAGGCGACTGTATAAGACTTCTGATTTATGAGGAAGCCGATATGAACCAACCCTAAGTAATAATACTAACTCCGAAGTAAAGGAGGGCCTGGGGGTTTCTCCCCCGTAAAATTTTGGAATTTGTAGTCTTAAAAATGCATTTTAGACGATCTTTGGTAATGTCTGGGGACAAGAGATTTGGCGGTGCTCCCCTGTCTATTTTTCGAAATTGTAGCTCGAAGAATGCAGTTTTAGACGATCTTTGATGATGTTAGAGGGAGGAGCGATTTGAGGGCCCATCTAAGGAAATTTTTTGGATTTGTAATCTTAGAAATTCATTTTAACTGTCTTTCGTAATAATAAGGACTCCTGGTGCGACTCCCCCCCCCCCCCCGCCCATTTTTCGAAATTGAAACTTTAAAAACACAAACATTATCTCCAATAATGTTAAGAAGAAAAAGGTTCAAGGATTCTCCGGCAGATTTTTTTTTTTTTTGGCAATTTTAGAGGGGGAAAAAAAGAGTTTAATGCGATTTTTTCGTGATGATACGCGGAGGAGAGATTCGAGGTCCCACACCAAGAAATTTTTCTAACTCACAATTACAGTCTCAAAAATGCATTCTAATTATCTTTGGTAGTGGTAGGGGAGAGGAGAGTTGGAGCACTCCCCCCAGAAATTGTTAGAAATTGTAGCTTTAAAAAGGCTGTTTTAGACGATTTTTACAAGTTAAGGGAAGTAGAGATTAAAAGGCCCATTGCAGGAAATTTTTCTAATTTATAGACTTTAAAACACATTTTAGACTATCTTTGGTAAGGTTAGGGTTTGAAGACTTTCGGAGGTTTACTTAGAACGCAAAAAAAATTAAAAAAATGATTCGATTTTTTTCAATTTAAGCCAGAAAAGAGGGTTTTAAAAATCTACTTTAAACTTATTCAGTGTGGGTTTAGGTTTATGACTCCTCGGCATTGTTTTTATATTCATGTTAGACTTCGAGGAATAATTAGGATCTTTTTAAAAAATATTTAGCTTTAAAAAAGGATTTTAACTATTTTTGAAACTTTCTCAGGGTGACCATAGCCCCCCTCTCATTGTTTTCCTTACTGTTATACTTTGTATGCATTATGAGGGAAATTTTTTGCATTTTTGCTCGAATAAAGGGAATTTTAACTTTTCTTGAAATTTTCTCGGAGGGGGCCATGGCCCCCATGGCCCCTCCCTGGATCCGCCCATGTCAATGATGGTATTCGAATATTTCCGAGAGGATGAGAGGTTTAATGTTCCAGAAACGCGAGGAGGTAAGCCTTACGTTTCGTCTTTGAAGCCAACTGCACGTCCTTCAGCTTCTCCGGCGGAGGAAGAGCGCAAGACGTCACTTCCTGTGCCATTTGACGTCACAACGCTTGAACTTTAAAAATTAATTTAAAAAAAACTACTTATCGTATCGCAAAAATTCTTTCACCTATGATGTTCATACATGTTATTCTATCATATAAAAATAAAATTGAAAAATCGAAAACTTCAATATTGCACAACTTAAGCATTAATGCTCATTGTAGTTAAAATGTATTTTTCTGATGTGCAAATATATTGATATACAGTAAATTCCCGATTATCCGCGAGCGGATTATCCATGAGGCGGATTATCCGTGAGGCGGATTATCCACAAGTCAATCTACAATCAGGAACATGTATTTTCACAACAAAAAGCAAATTCCAATGGTTGCTTTTTTTTTTTTTTGTTGAAAAATTGTAAATTTAAGCTCAGTTGCTTTTGTTTTATTTACTTGTTTATTTTTTGTGCTTTCTTCATCGTAAATACATTTGTTCTTCATTGATGTTAAGTTCTGTTGTGCAAAGATACAAAACTTGTTACTGTACTGTATATATTTTTACTGTTTAAAGAAAGTATTATGCCTCAATACCGCTAAGTTTTTGGGGAAGGACAATTTTTATTTTATTTCTCCCTCATTTTAGCTGTTTATCCACGATTTTTATTATCCACGGCACCTGTGCCCCCCCAATTCTGCGGATAATCGGGAGTTGACTGTATTATGAATATTTTTTTCAAAATTTGTGAAATGATCCAAATAATACAAAACCTCTCGTCCCAGGATGTGTGTTATAACAGTCTTCTACTGCATTAAAGTATGAGAAATTGCAATTAACGCGCTGATGTGTGCATCATATGAATTTCTTTTACTCCAATTTAATGTCTTTTCCCCATTATTGGCATTTTTAATGTGATTCAATAGTTTACTCTCTAAATATCACCAAGTGGCCAAATTGAAACCAGATTTTAAAAAAAAAAATAAAAAATCAACAAATTTGTTGCCAAGTTGGCGACAAAACTTGGCAACCAAAGTACTGGCGATATATTGCCAAGTGTCTTCCAAATTGTAACACCACTTGAGTTTACATCAAAATTCACAATGATTCCCCCCCCCCCCGCAAAAGGGGCAAAAGACCCTTTTGGAAACACCCGAATGCAACCAAAAGGGGAGGTGCACAACTAGACCCCACTAGGAGTCTACATACCAAATTTCAATTTTCTAGGACATACCGTTCTTGAGTTATGCGACATACATATGCACATGCATACGTACATAAAGACGTCACGAGAAAATTCGTAGTAATTAACTTGGGAATCATCATCATGGATATTTCGCGTGTCTATACGTTCTTAGGCACTTATCCAGGTGTGGTCGAGTCGAAAAAAAAACTCAATATTCATTCAGGAGTGAGTAAAATGGAAATTAAGGTCGATTTTTGAGTGACAATTATTTTGCGAATACAATACTTCCTTTTTACTTTCTTCTATATCTAATATATAGAAGAAAGTATTGGATTCATGCAAATTTTCGAATTTCGAATTTTGACGGATTCGAACGTTTTGAGGTGTGCTGAGTCCATTTCGACTATTTTTGGAAAATGTCTGTCTGTCTGTGTGTGTGTATGTATGTGTGTGTGTGTGTCACGTCTGTGTGTGACCAGTTTTTTGTGGCCGCTCTACAGCAAAAACTATCGCATGAAATTGAACGAAATTTGGTACACATATGTGACCCTATGTGAACTTGTGCCCATTGGTTTTTGGCGCGAATTCCTCCAAGGGGGGTGGAGCAATGGGACGTTTTTTGAGTTACGCGTGCTTGCTATTCCTCAGGAAGTAACTGGCGGAATCAAACAAAATTTGGTCCATATGTTGCCCCTAACTGGAGCAGGTGCTGATTCAATTTTGGTGTCAATAGCTCAAACGGGGGTTGAGTTATAGAACGTTTTTTGTCGTGAATTGTGACTGCTGTATCTCAAGAAATAACGAACGGAATCAAACAAAAATTTTTTGACAAGTAGCCCTTAGTGGGTATAAGAGCTGATTTTATTTTGGTGTCAACAGCTAAAAAGGGGGTAGCGCAATCGCCCGTTCTTTTTTTCCATTGTGAGTGCCCTATCTCAAGAAGTAATGCTACGTTCTGGTTGAAATTTGGAATATATGTGAATCCATACGTAAACAGGCTTTGGTTCAATTTTGACTCCAATCGCTCCAAGAGGTGTTGATTTTTTTTTTTTTTTTAGCGAATAAAAATAGTTTTATTAATGCAACAATAAGAAAGATAAATCGTAATAGATTGTCGTCTGCGTATTTCTCGTGATTTTAATTGTATGGAAATGATCGGAAATATTATCTCAATGATTTAAAATTTTTAACTGTTGCCATCTTATGTTTGTTAACAAATAAAATATTTGTAATTCATTCAAGCTTGGCACTTTCAATTTTCGCTCTTTGCTTTGCTTTTGCAATAATTCAGACATTGGGATAGTCGTCAAGTTTTTGCATGTGTAATTTCGTTTTTGTTGGGAATATTGCTTCCTCGTCAAGCATGGGGAGGGATCAGAAAAAAAAAAGAAAAATATAGAAGAAAGTTTCGTGATGGCCACAACATACTAGTTTGTAAAAGGAAGTAAAAATGGAGAAACTGGATCATGAGAGACTGTAACGAAATAGATACATATTTGCATAAGTCACTTACGTGCAGCTCTTTCCCTTTCCGTATCTGCTCGAGCAGAGCAGATCTGTTGTCTTGGGGAGGAGGAGGATTCCCCCGACTCGAACTCACCGCAGGGAGGTTGGGCTTAGGGGAAGGCATTCCCATGGGAGGAGGGGGTGGGGGAGGCGGTGGCGCTGCCGGCGTTGATGCCACCGGTGCGGGTGGTGGGGGAGGGGGAGGAGGAGGTGGTGGTGCCGGTGGTGCTTGTTGGGTGTATGAAGCTGGCACGGGCGGGGGTGTGGGGTGGTGGTGAATCGCATGTGGCACAGATGGAGGAGGAGGCGGAGCAGCAGATCTGGTGTGGACTCGGTGAGCACGAGGAGTTTGTGGAACATCCCTGGATGGAACCGGAGGCGGAGTTGACGCTGGAAGTATACATGTGATGGTGAGGTGAAAGTGTTGATTTTAAAGTTTAATAATATAAAAAAACATGAATTTGTTTCCAACAAATTAAAGTTTCCACAATCAAGCACTGTCTAGAAGTTATAATTGAGGCAGTGAGAAGCAAAGGGATGTAAGTGGCAAAATTAAAAGATTATAGATAACCAGTACACATGGTAGGTGAACCTGTCCTCTGTCTCGGGGCAAGAGATGCCCCGAGTAGCCCTGCTACTAGTAGCCCTGGTAGTTGCGGCTATACAGCATGATTTAGAAAAACATTTAAATGAAAGCCTACCTATGATGTTATCTTTAAACGCGTTTTACTAAAAACTTGAAAATGTCTACTTACATCACTTTGCTAAATTCTCACTGCCTCAATTGTGAAAAAATTTTAAATAAAAATCAAATGCTACATTTACTATCAAATTATTTTGATTTAAAATGAATTCAAAAAATAATATCACAAAGCCTTTGATAGGAAGTTTGGCAAAATGCTTTCAAATGTCATAAGGTGTTACACATTATGATAATTACCATGTACTTTTAATGGTTTTTGATGGCCTAATTTATTCAACTTGTCAAATTTTATACAATATGACTGAACTTACACGGAAACAACACACAAAAATTAATGCGTTATCAGCAACAAGAAAAATGGCATAATTGAAACATCCAAATCCTTTAGGTGTCTACAGATCAAATTGAGATCTTTCCTTCAAAATCTTGAATATATTGATAGATTAAAATTTTGTAATTTTTTTGAGTTATCACACATTCTAGGATGGTTTTATGGGAAAAAGATAACACAGACATAAATTTACCTTTTTGCTTTTAACATACTTTCTAGCGTCAAAGTCAATTGGCTTATTTTTCAAAATCATCAAAGTTCTTGAAAGAAGTTAAACTTTTTTATGCCAAAAAGTAGGACTAAATTTCAGATGAATTTTGACCTAAAAATCAAGTTTGTGCAAGTATTTTTTGGATAGATATTCAAGGAAAGGATCGTGAGACTGGCTGTGAACAATAAGCAATCTTCTTGATTGCTCAATAAAGTCTGGGTTTGTGACAAACCAAATGTCTTTAAGCATTAACCCGAAAAATAATTTATTAAACTTATAATTAAAGTTGAAACAGTTAAATAAATAACTTTATGATACATAAAACAATAATCCTGCTCATTAATCAAAACTCAATGTCAACTTTGAGAAATAGATATATTTTACAATAAAGAAACTTGGTGTTGAAATATGAAAAAAGAACAGTTTCTTAGGATTACCATAAAATTTACTAATTATTTAAGCTAACAACACTTCTATCTAGCACATTGTAAGTCTATGGTGTACGACAATGCTTGAGTATTTGATGAGCAAAGTATGAATGACAGAAACTTTAAGTTCACTAATGCTCAAAATCCTTTTTATTAAATAAACTTAAAAAAAATACTACATCATGCAGTTTTTTTAAGTTAGTTTATTTATTTTTGCATTTGCAATTCATTAATGCAAAGTATCATATCAAACTAAATTATGTATTAACAAAACAAATACCTTTACCACCAATCTCTTGTTTTGCACGCTCCACACCACCATGACTAGCGATGAATTCATAAATGAAATTTCTTGTATCAGAATCCTTTAAATCTTTGTCTGACACACCAGCCAAATCAAAAAAATCTTTCAGCTCTTGATCTACACTTTCAACCTGGAAATAAAAAGCAGTAAATTTTATAGGCTATGTTTCGAAAAAAATTTACAATGACAATTTTATGTATTTTAAAATTTCCATATACATACACTAAATCCTTTTTCAGGATGCCAACCAACATGACGCAAATGCCTGAAAAATAAACATGGAAAAAACCAATATATAGAAAACTTTTTGCAAAAACAAATTGAGAAGTTTAGAAAACATGCCTTTACAGCATTTATATTTTTAGCAAATATAAAATGTTCACAGAATCACTTTGTCTTTGTAAAATTGAGAATTTGGAATGTGACTTTTTTCCTTAATTAAGGTACCTGTACTTAATTTTAAAAAAAAAGAGGGAAATACAACAAGAGATCCAATACAATTGTCTATATTATATTTTATCCAAAATTAAGTACTGTCAACCTCGCTTAATCAGGTAACGGATAAACGAAAACCCCACTTATACGAATGAAAGCTCTTGGAACCGAATATTTCCCAATAGATGCAATGTTAAAGTTCCCTGCTTTATCGAATAATTTCCCCGGATAATCGAATAATACTGATCATTTTTCGCAAAAATTTTTGCGGAATTTTTTTTAGAATAAATTAAGAAAGAACAATTATTGACATAAAAATATAATGTAATATTTTTTAGCAACCAAGGGGGAGAAAAACAACATTCATATTCCATCAAATCTATTCTATAGTTTATTTTATCTTTGACATCACAAAAAAAAAGATAGCGCAGTCAATAATTGAATTAAATAACACAAAGAAATGTACACATTTAGACGATAATAAATTGATAAATATTAAATGTGAAGCACAGCAGACAAGGGGGGGAGGCCCACCAGGGGCAACCCACTGTTATGGAATTTTTCAAAAAATAATGTACTGAAAAAAGCTGCCAAAACAAAGATTTCACAACTCAAGTTGTAAGTTACTTATTATAATTTTCATATGTACTTGTATTATATATACTAATTATTAAACTATTTTGTTGTTAACTTAGCTTATATCAAAATATTTTTGCCAATAACATTAATTCATTTTTAAAGCTATTACTTCATTATTATTATTACGTTTTGAGACAAATGTAGTCATTTTAGAAAGGTTAACAAAATTTCCCTCTTAATCGAATAATATTGCTTAGACCCGACAATGTTCAATTAAGCAGGGTGGATAGTACTAAGTTAGATAAAAGCTAAACATTTAATACACATTTCAATGAACCATGATTATACATTTCATATAAGATATTCATCTTTTCCTATCCCTGTCCACTTTGTATCAAGTCACTGGAACTTTTAGAAAAGAATTTGATAGAAAAAAAAGGGGAACCTTTTGCCTTAACTGAAATAATGCTGCCAAAATTTCAATATTTGCATGATATATAATATTCTTCACTTAGAATTTAAAGTCGAACAAAAGACTGCATTTTTTTTTCTTTTTAAATGGGGTAAGGGTTAACTTTCAATACTGTGCGTCCTTTAGGGAAATCCTTTGAAAATCTAGAGTAGAATAGATTTGAAGCACCATTCTCGGAACCGTACACCAGCCATAAACCTGCGCACCATCCATCCTCAAAAAACTAAATGGTTATGAAATCTTCAATATTAATTTCAATAGCTTCTTAAAATTTATCATTTAGAAGTTAACTAAACAGTCCTATGTTCCAATGAAAAAACATGGTGAGGTTCCATAATAACACTTATCACTTTTCTCTCATATCTTCTCCAGTTGTTTTTTGGTATGGAGAGGGAACTTTGTAGCTGACAACTGAAAGGAAATAAGTCTGAAATTTACGAAACATTTTCATATTTAAAATACTCCTCAATCAATGTTGGCCAATTTCTTTGCGACTAGTGTAAATACATATCTTGCCACAGCTCAAAAACAGTTAGCCATAAGATTAAATTCTGTACATAGGATCCTCACAACTTCTTGCTGTGTACCTTCTTTTCTGATTGTAATGGCTGATTGATCCCGTGCACATTTGTAATCCTGACCTTGACTTGATTCTCTTAACGCCTAATGGCGCATGAGGCCGCTAGCATGGCATTCCATCCCGACCAGTTTAATGGCGCCTCCCTGGCACTCCCCCAGCTTGGCCAACCAAAGGCATTTCTTTCTTGTATGGCCATCTGACGCCAGGTTAGTTTTGGAAGCCTGCGCTTCCTCTTGCCATCAGGGGTCGCCGTTAGAGCAGCTCTTGTCGAGTCTATTGACTGCATTCTGAGAACATGTCCTATCCATGGCCATCTGGGCTTTTTTTACCAGTGTGGTTATGGGCTTGCAATTTGTACGTTTGTATAGGTCTGTATTCGATATTTTATTTGGCCAGTATATGTTTAGCATTTTTCTCAGGCTTTTAGTTTGAAAAGCATCAAGTTTATAATCCTGAGTAACTCAAAAAAAGTTATTTCTGTTTAGGTCAAATACAAGTCTACTTCCTTTTGATGTTGCAATTGGATATTTTTAGGATACTTCTTAGATTTGAATCACTATCATGTTTTGCTGCAGTTATCAAAAAGCGCAGCATTAATAGACAAACAAGGAACTGATCTGTTCACCTCAGCTTTGATTTCCTATTTTAGTATAATCTTACTTCATGCAGGCAAGTGTTAACATATTTAAAAGACAAACCGAATAGTCATCAAAAACTAAAAAGGAAGTATTTGGAATGGCTTAAATAACATTACAACCATTTTTAGTCAAAAGGTTTCTGAATAGTTTAACTGAAAAAAAAAGAAATGGAAAAAAAAAAAGAAAAACAAATTTTACTTGTCTTAGTGAAGCAAATTTGCTAGATATTAGTTAGATTTTATTTCATGGTATAAATAAGCTCGAAAATGGTGGTCTTTTGTATGGCATTCCTATTTTTATTGTATTTAAATAAAGGAAAAATCAAATTTTAATAATTTAGTCAAATTCACAGATTGCTACACACTTCTCTTTTTAAATTGGCTGATTACCCTGCAAAACTTTAATACTTTTTTAAAGAGAACTCAACAAGACTAACGGTGACTCAACATAACTCCTTAACAAAAAATAAATAAATACTTATTGATGCATCAAAAATAAGGTGAAGTATAGTACACTTTATCTAATACTTTGCATTAATGTTACAGCTTGTTTCTAACCAAACTCAATCATATAATATTAAGTCAAATTAGAGAAATAATAATAATAGTAACAATAATACAGTGGAGCCCCGGTTTTAGTGTCTGTTTCATACCTTATCCAGGTCCAACATCATTTCCTGTTGGTTCGTGAAAATTATTATGCTGTTAATGCCAAAGTATTCCAACTTTTACATTATTCTTTTTCGGAAATTCCCCTTGATACGTTTTTCTAGAAACAGACCAAGACCATTTTATCAAAACAAGATTAACAATCTTTTCTGTTTTTTCCCATATAAATTTTTGTTTTACCTGGTTGAAACCATTTTGGCATTCTTTCCGTTCCTACTCATTACAGTCTCTCTTATTGTCAAAGAAAAAAAACTTTTAAAGAATTTTCATTTGCAAATGCAAATCAACAAGCAAAATTGCAAAAAGGTTGCTTGTATAGAATGTACTACAAAAGAAATTTTATATGAAAACAAAAATACAGTTGAAGATTACAGATTTCTTAAGCTAGTTCATTGAGAAAGTGAACTTTTAAATTTGATTCAATTTTTACCCTACCCCCTGATTTTACAATTTCATGCTTGGTATGTTTTTTATTGCAAATGTAATGGATACGTAAAATCGGGGTTCCACTGTAGAAGTCAAAAAAAAAAAGAAAAGAAAAGAAAATTGATAACAAGTGTGAAAAATTGGACTAAAATAATTCTAAATCTTTCAGAAAAATTAAGATCTTACGTAAAATTTGTAGGATTACTAATATCTTCCTTTGTAAGTTTTTTCTTCCTTTTTTTCTCTTTTTTTACATCTCTGCCATTAGATAATGACTGTGTTGATTCTGATTTAGCCCCTAAATATGCAATATTTCATTCAGATGTAATAAAACAAACATCTTCAAAAATATTTATAATGAAGAACCAACCATTACAAGTACATTAAAATTACTTACGAGCTGCAACAATACCAGCATTAGAAGGTTGTATAGTTTGTTGTGCTCGTCTACGTTCTAAACAAAAAGAAGCATATTAAAAGTTTGCATCATACGCTCTTAATAAGATTCACAGAATTCAATCAGAACAATGGTGTAATTTTTTATACAATCAAAGAAGAAATTTCATCATAAGTCATCACCAATAGTATAGAGGATGACAAGAAATAACTTGGACACACATAATACACAATAACTTTAATGCTAATGAAAATATTATGACCAAATTTCAAAATAAATATGAATACATTATTTTGTCTAATATATTTAAATTTTCAAAGTGGCTACCTTTAGGATCAATACAGAGCTTTAAACATATCACAAAATTTTCGGCTCTGGGCCGTAACTCACTGATATTTTATCCCATCCCTTGCATGAGGATTTCTTTTTTGATGCCAAAGTTTTAGGAGGTTTAGTAAACACCCTTGTCTCCACATTGGATCAAACAGAATCATCCATTGGGTTCAAATCTGGAGAAAACTGTGGCCATTCTTGAGCAACATGAAGTCAGAAAAATGTGTCTTGAGTGCCTTTAGTTGGAAGGTCCATCTTTTGTTTCCAAAGAACTTTTGCCACCAAGGTAAGACAACGTCTTCCAAAATGCGTTTGCAATATGTTTCTTGACTAATTTTATCCCCTGATCAACAAAAACAAGTGATATTTTCCCACCAGCACATATCCCGCCTCAAACCATTAGATTGGGGTCGTTGACGCCGTTCAACATTGCAAGAAGATCCTGGAGACAAGGCTGTATGCTAAACTTCCAAAAACTTTGCCATCCCTAAAGAAATCCTTATGTGAGGGATGGAATAAAATATCAGTAAGTTAGTTGTGGCCCAGAGTCGAAAATTTTGTGACACGTTAAAAGTTCTGTATTTACCATAGACTAATAATAAGAGTAGACCGAGCTATGGCAACCCTTTTGCTGCTCATAAACCAAACCATGTGACTGGTGGATATCCTAGCAACAGCGGGCGTTGATCGTAGCAGACGATCAACGAGAAATAAAATAAATAGAATTGATGGAACACGGAAGAATGATCTTTTATGGAGTCCGATTCCTAAATTTGTTATTCTAAGTTGTAAATATTTTGTTAATATAGTGAGTTTTTCGTTTAGATAGTATTGTGCGTTTTCTTCATTCAATTTCAATAACTCTCTAAGCAAATAAAGATGCAAGCGCCCAAAAGGAATCGGCAAACGGTAAGATTTTTACCTACAATTTCAATTTAAGATACCGATTAGTACATTTTTGCGTTAAAGCAAAAGGTTTACGCCATTACTTTTACGCCAACACTGACATAGCAGTTCCGAATGAAATAAAAGTTACTGAAAACTGTGATAAAAAACTAATTACTAATTTCAAAATAATCCATAACTAAAAGAAAAACAGTTCAATCTCTACACCTGGAAAAAAATTATAATGAAAACGCATTACATCTTAAAATACATGTCGAGTGCCAAACTATAGATAATGTTGCCATCTAGCAACCATGTTGCCAAAGTTTTCGCCAAGCCTTCCACCAGTCACATGATGTATCCATGAACCAATTTTTTCATCAGAAAGTCTGGGAAAGCTCGGTCTACTCTTATTATTAGTCTATGGCATTTATCCTAAAGGTAGCCACTTTGCAAATTTGTAAATATATTAGACGAAATAATGTGTTCATTTTTATTTTGAAGTTTGGTCGTAATATTATTATTAGCATTGAAGTTATGGTGTATCATGTGTGTCTAAGTTATTTCTTGTCACCCTGTATAAACTTCTGAAAAGAAAAGACTTTAAACACAACCCAACATAATTAACCCTTACCTGCATGATTTTTTAAAAACACTTAAGCAAATTCGCGGATAGTCTGCAAATTAGGTAAAAACGATGCTAGTGTATGCAAATATTGCTTGAAAAGAACAAAACCACTGGCATACATTTATTTAAACTATAGCTAAACAATCACAGTGTATGTAAAAGCTGGAAAAAGATTGCTCTTTATTGCAAATTGATTACCCACACACATGAGCAAATCATGAAGCAGATGAACTGCAGCAGATCCATCTAGGTTACACCAAACATGCAAAGGGAAGGGGAGAAAAAAATTTTCAAGACTGGTCCGGTCACTCTTTTACGCACGTAAGTAGTGTAGATCTAAAAATCAGTAAGAGTGAAGATGTAAAGCAGAAAGCAGTGCCGATTTAAAAATCAGGTTTTAAGTAATCAGGTTTCAGTGACCTTGAAAGGTTCAATGTCATTGGGAGAGAGGGGGAAGAAAGCAATAGAGGAATGTCTAAACAAAAGTTTTGTACTTACTAAGTTGATCTGTGTGTGTGAAAGGGGTGCAAATCGGGGGTATGTTCTTTGGTTTTAAAATTCCGTTCAAATCACAAGAAAAATGCTTTAAAAAATTACACTTTAATGTGCGTCTTCAAATATCTAAAAAACTCATTTCTGCTAATACTGCCTTTTACCTTCCCACGGCAATATGTAACAAGCAGCAAACCATATGGAACTCATTTTAGAGTACAAATATAAGTTATATTAATAGTTACCTCGTTTTCTTTCATCTCTTTTTTGAAGTATTTTTTGCACAGTAGACTCAAAACTTAAAGCTTCATCATTGCTAGCAAAATTTAAGCCTGCCATACAGTTCTAGAAGAAGAAAAAAAGTTTCTAAACATGTTTTTGCTGAATTAAATTCAAACATTTTTTGCTATTTAGAAAAAGCAATAAAAAAATATTAAATGCTTACATCTGCTTCAAATATATGGAAGAAAACAGCTTTAGATTTGTATTCAAAAGGATTATACAATTCCTGTTCCCACTGCCAAGCCATTTTCTAAAAAGATACATTTGAATTTTAAAAGATTTTTTAACTTGATGTTAAATGCATTTATTATGGAAAAATATAATGTTATAAAAGATTTATGACAAATATTTTAACATTAGGAATTTCTGATTAAATGTGTTATGATTCACTTACTAAGCTAAGGAGTTGAATAAAAGCAGATATAATTAAAGGGGGGGGGGACTTTCTACACAGTCCAGTCACATTAATGTGACCATCTGTCAAAAGCCAGAATAACCACCTTTCGCAGAGCGGACTGCTGCGAGACGTGCAGGAAGAGAGTCACTTAGGTCCCTGAAGGTGTTCTCTGGGATGTTGAGCCATGCCGACTCTAATGCCGTGGCCAGCTGCGCTAGATTACGGGGTTGAGGATCCATGGCGTGAACAACTCAATCGAGATGGTCCCACAGATGCTTGATTGGGTTTAAGTCAGGTGAGTTTGCTGGCCAGGGGAGGATGGTAAACTCATCCTGGTGCTCTTCGAACCACGCACCTCGCATTGTCCTGCTGGAAGATGCCATCATCCTGAGGAAAAACAATGCGCATGTAGGGGTGGACATGGTCCACAAGGACAGATGCGTACTTGTATTGATCCATCGTACCTTCCACAATGATCAGTGAACCCAGAGAATGCCAGGAAAACATTCCGCAGACCATAATGCTCCCCCCTCCCGCTTGGACCCTTCCGGCAATGGTTGCAGGGTGGTTCCTTTCAGAGGTTTCACGCCTTATACGCCAACGTCCATCTGTCTGATGGAGCATAAAACGCGATTCATCTGAAAACGCTACCTGTCGCCACTCAGTGGACGTCCAGCTGCTGTACTGGCGTGCAAATTCTAGCCTTCGTCGTCGATGAACAGCAGTCAGCATAGGTGCACGAACCAGGCGTCTGCTTCGGAGGCCCAGACGCAGCAATGTTCGCTGAATAGTAGTTTGGGAGACACTTTTGGTAGCCCCTTGGTTCATTTTGGTGGTCAGTTGCTCAACGGTAGCCCGTCTATCTGCCTGAACGCATCTCCGCAACCGTCGTTCGCCTCTGTCATCTATGGCCCAGGGTGCACCACATTTGCAACGTCGCTGATTTTGGACAGTCCCATTTTGCCATGCACGGTACACTTTTACCACGGCGGCACACGAACAGTTCACAAACTCAGCCGTTTCGAAAATGCTTCCACCCTTAGACCGAAAGCCAATGATCATGCCCTTTTGGACGTCGGATAAATCGCTTCGTTGCTGCATTACCCCAACGATTGAAATGTTTTCCGAATCCCTCACACACCCTTTATATATGCTCAACTGCACTGTGCTGCCACCTGCCTTCTGTGATTGGTTATTTAACTCTGACGTGGAAAGTACGTGGTGGTCACATTAATGTGACTGGACTGTGTATATAGATTTATTTATACCAAATTCATGACCCCCATCTCCACCTTCAAGACATAACAAACAATACTTTTCATTGCCAAAATATGTCTAAAAGTTTCTTCAAAAAAGAAAAACACTATAATTCATAAACTGTAGTTATATGCATTACACAAAATATATTGCATTAACGTAAAAACGTGCAAAAGAACACAAAACACAGATCTTCAAGGCTAAGATAAATGAACAATATAATTTAAAATAGCAAATATATTTCTCTGAGGTTTAAATTGACTAGCTATTTAGGATAATATAAATTGAATAGAAATGGCACTGCATTACAGTAAAAGCAAACAAAATGCACAAAATTAACCCAATTCAAGGATAACTCCAGCCATAAATAGAATTAAATGTGCTACATGCATTGATTTTAATGTAGTTCAAGTTAATTACTAGAAAAAGACGGGTGAATAAAAGTTCAAATAGGTCGACAATTTTCTCGTCTTTATTATAACGGTTTTTTCTCAACATTATTTTGGTTATCAGGGGTCTGTCCAGGATTTTTCACAGGGTCCGTTTTTTGTGAAAAATCAAATAATTTTGTGAAAAATCAAAAAATTTCGCAAAAAAAAAAAAAAAATGTTAAAACGAAATTTTAGAATTTAGAGATGGCACAAACTGCATCAATTAAACTTAAAGTTGAGTGTTTTCCTCTTCTATGGCGAGAAAATCATTCTGGATTTTTTTTCTGATATTTGGCGGGAGGGGGGGGGGGGGGTCGGGCATCGCTCTTTCAAGTATCAATATTTATCTACCATTCTGCATTATGTTAAATTATACTAGATATATTTCTATACAATATTTAAAATAATTGTAACAAAAATATAAATAAATAAAAAACAAAATTCAGAATAGGGTTTAGCATTCAACTTTTTGACCCAAGACACTCTTAAAAAGCACAGAATTTCGTTTAAAAATTATAAATTCCGTGATTTTAACAAAAATAAAAAGATATTTCAATTGTTTACCTCTTAACAAAGCGTAATAATAATCAAAAATTTGAAAAATAGGATTCCCATAGCAGATGCAAAGAGATCGCAATTCTCAAAGCGAAGGCATCAAAAGTATAAAAACGGCTTGTAAAAGAAATATTTTTCATAAAATTATTTTAAAATTGCATTTTAGAGTCCTATGATAAACATATCATTAATATCTGTGGACACAGTTGACCCAAAAAATAAATAAATAAATAAAATAAAATAAACCATCTATTCAGCATTTTAATTTTTGACTCATAACAGAAAATGGAATTTTGCTTTAAAAACTTGAAATGAGAGTTCTAACAGAAATAAAGAGACTTTTCATTTATTTGAATCCTAATAAAGCGAAGTTAGCTTGAAAAAAGAACAAAATATGATTCTCATATCGAATGTTAAAAGATTGCATTTTTCAAAATGTAGACATCTAAAGAAAAAAAAACGGTGATTAAAAGAGTTTATTTAAAGTTAATCATCCTTGTTAGCATCGAAAAATCAAAATCCATATAATTTTCTCCCAAAATAACAATTAAACATCGCACCGCACCGTAAAAACGCAAATATTGACAAGCCGACAAAATGATGAGAATATTTTCTAATCAAGTCATTATAAAGGTTCAACGCCAGACGCTAAGTGGTGATAGTTTTGAAGTTGGTAACCCTATCTGAAGCGATCATATTTTTTCCTCACCCTTACTATCCCTTGGCAGTTCTAAGTTCATTTCGCAGATATATATTATTATTGTTTATTAAATCATGAGCGGGGGGGGGGGGGGGGGGAAGTGCTTACCAGTGCTTTATTTTCAGAAAAGTTTACAACACTGCTGCTAATTAGCTGTGATAAAACAAACAACCATTAATATTTATTTGGCAGTAGCAATTATTTATCGCTTGCAGGAGCATCGCAAGAGTGCCGATTTTTTCCTTCTTTTTTCAAAATTAGCCAATTTTGTATGAGCTGATCCCTCTAATTTGACTTAAAAAAAGGTTCCAAAAATGATCGGTTTATACACAGAAATATGCATTATTTTGCTTTCAAATTTGCTCTTTCAATAAACAATTTGTGACAGATCCGATCTTGTTTATCAGAATTTTGTGAAGGGTCCGTTTTGTTTGATCGGGATTTTGTGAAAGGTCCGTTTTGTTTAATCGGGATTTTGTGAAAGGTCCGTTTTGGTTGATCGGATTTTTGTGAAGGGTCCGTTAACGGACCCAAATATCCTCTGGCCAGACCCCTGGTTATTGTATAGCAGATTACTCCTGTATCATTAATTTTTTCAACTTTGGTTTGTTTTGTTCATATAAACTTATTCACAGCATTTATTTTGTATTTAATTTAACTTCATTTGTATTTAATATTTGTCTTACAAATTGATTTGTTTTTTTACACACGGTTGTTTTAATGCCTTGCACAAAACAGGCTTAGGGATAAATTGATCCTTTGGTGTGGGAAAAATTAAAAAAAAAAAAAAATCAAAACTATAATATAAAATGTTATGGAGGAGAGCCAAGGCTTAGGTTGCTCAAAACCACTCAGCTTCTCTTTCTCAGTTTTATTGAAACTTTTACACATTAGATAGAATTCAAATGGTTCACCTATCAGAATAAGTTCTGAAGAATAAAAGTCTCTCAAACATATTTTATTGAAAATTAAGCCATGAGGGAAAATACACTTCCTAAAAGAAGGGAAACCAGACCCATCATTATACGGAGGTAGAACAAAGGACAAACTCGATAGATATTGTAGAGAAAACAACAAAATGCATGCACATGTGCATAAATACTTTGTTTCTAAAAACCAGAGGGAGAATTATGCACCCCCCCCCCCCCCTACACACACAAACCTCAAATGATGTTTCTGAGGGAAATATCTCTACATGACGGTGTGAGCAAACCATGCCCTCCAAAGGGAGAGTTGCTAAAACCAAGCAATAAAATGGGGAGGGAGGAGGAGGATCCATATGTCTATTAGAGACGTACCGAGTAGCACTTTCGCCGAGTACCGAGTACTCGGCCTTTTACTACTCGGCCGAGTACCGAGTTACCGAGTACTCGGCCTTTCAGTACTCGGCCGAGTTACCAAGTACCAATTATGTTTTAAGAAGAACCACCGACACACATGTGATGAATTTTGAACTTATTGGAATAGTAGTATAGACCTCCTTGCTCATATAGTAGTTTTTAAAACTAAATTCCTGCTGAAATTCAATTTACGCATTATATAAACAATTTTGTTTGTGTCAAAAATTTTACAAAAAAATTATTTTTTAAATTAAAAATAAATAAATAAAAGGTATCATTAATCAAGTTGGAATTAAAACAAATTTATACCAATCAATTATAGTTTTAGTCCGCAAAACATAAATAATTTTAATACAACAAATGTGCAGGAACACTGCAGACCCATGTGTTTCGCCCCCCCCCCCCCCCCCCGTTACAAGGAACGTCTTTTTCAGTGCATAACATGTAAGCTAAAGAATGTTAAGACATTCGACAAAAAAATCTGACTTTTGTCGGATGCCTTTAAATCCACGAGCTCCCATGTTGTGCATTGAAAAAGGAATTCCTTGCAATGCCAAAACACATGTCTGCAGTGTTCCTGCACTGTGCTTTTAACGTTGTTTTATTTCCCTTTATTTTTTAAGCAAAGGTATTTTCATAATTTTTTATAATTAATTTTTGTTTTTAACAAAAATCCATTTTTAACATAAAAATTCCATATTTTCTATACTTTTTTTTGCATAATTTTACATAAATAATTTTTATCAACTTTGGGGACATTAAAATAAAGATTTATTCCATTGAAGCATTACAAACTTCATTATTCTCAAAATTTAAAATTTGACTTATAAATTTTAATTGTAAATGTTTGCAGAATATAATGTTTGCTCTTTTTTCTATAAATTTTAGTATCTGCCTTGGACAATATTCAATTTTTTGCAACTACTCGGTATTGGCCAAGTATCTGATCAGAATTTGGCCGAGTACCGAGTACTCGGCAAATTGGCCGAGTAGGCCGAGTACCGAGTAGTTACCGAGTACTCGGTACGTCTCTAATGTCTATCCATAAAAAAAAACTGTAAGAGACCAGTGAATTTATCTGGCAAAAGGACTTGTATGGAATTTAGAAACCCCCCACAGAAAACAACCTGTGATAAAATTTTGATAAGTAGCAATAGTGAATACAAAAAGTGATGAGTCAAATGCACAATATTCCTGATACTAAGAGACAAACATCAGAAAAATACTTACATCCATATCAAATACTTTGATGAAATAAGAACGGCGCTCACAGTCTTTCACCAGGCAAACAACACCACAGCATTTTTTATGCCATGTTGAATGATATGATTCTTCAGTAAGAAATAACTGAACAACAGCAGTTGCGATTGTCTGTAAAATGAAATACAAAACAAAATTTTACAACTGTAAAAGTTTCAAAGAGGTTTTTAAATTTGCGAGAAATTTTAAATGATTCAAAACTTAAAATTTAAATTTTAATAAAGGTGAATAAACCGAATAACTAATGAGCATGTTTCAAATGGAAGACAAATAATGAAATTCAATTATTTTATAAATATTTCACTAAATACAGTTAGTCTGTTGGTTATTTGATATCACTTTATTTTTTGTGAATTTGATTTTATTAAGCATTTTAGTCTGAAAAGCGGCAATTTCAAATTTGGGTATTTTACGCTAAAAACATGAAATGAAACCATTACTTCAATAGCTCAGTCATCATTGACTGTTAAATAGCTGAATGCAAGGACTCCTTGAGAAAGGGAAATTGCCCACTCCTTTGCTTGAGAAATTAATGTATTTACATACATGTGGATGAATTTTTGATTTAATTTTTTTGTTTTTTGATATAATATACATTAAGTACACTCATAATCTTTTTCACACTTGTGCTTGCAGAATGAACAAGAATAAAATATTTTTTATACTTTTCAAATTTATAGGCTTATGCATGTAATGAAAGTGCTTATTTAGTGTTTAGTTATTAAATCTAATTAAAATGCGGGATTTGTGTTTAAAAAATAATTTTAAAAAAACAAGCATTATGTATTTTTAAAAAATAATACTTACGCTTGCAACAAAATTTCCTTATTTCTGTTTAGTTTTAAAAACATGTTTTAAAATGCATGGCTTGATAAACAAGCTCTTTAATTAACAACAAGGAGCATAATTGGCAGTCTTGCATAATATAGACGAACGCTAAGTGGCGAACGGCGTTCGCAGAAATTTTTTGGCTCTGCAGAAATGTTTTTTCAAACTGCTAACGTTGATTTAAAAAAAAAAAAGTTTTTTTTTTTTTTTTTTTTTTTTTTTTTTAAAGGGAATTTTTAAGAAAATCCCAGAGTTTATTTCTGTTAAAGCCTTTCTCCAAAAGCCTTTTAAAAAGCACATGTGCAAAAAAAAATAATGGTTTTGGCAGTTTTCTTCAGTTGGTGAAAAATAAGCAAACTAGATGTTATTGTAAAAAAAAAAAATGATTTAAAGCACTTTTTTTTTGTCTCTTTCATATTTGAATATAAATTTAATTTTTTTATTCAAGGGTGAGTTAGGCAATATAATTATTTGCAGAAAATTTTTCAGTTAGTATTTGTGTTTGCAGAAAGCTTTTCATTTTATCTAAGTCTGATAATTGGATTAAATAAAACCAACACAAAACAAAAAGAAGGTATTTTATTCCACAGTGATTAAACAAAGAGGAAGGGATTAATGAATGTTGACTGTTTGTCCATTTTAATTAGTAGTACCTAATGTTGTAGAATTAGAAAATCATGAAAATTCCATGTATCACATTTAAAAAAAAATAACAATAATAATAATATGCAAATGAAGAATTGGAATGAAGCTGTATTATTAGACAACTTTTCAAATTTGAAATTAATTCAAAAATTTGTATTTACTCTATATTGCTCATAAAGTTTAATTTTTCACAGATTCAATCTTTTTTTTTTTTTGCCCAATATATTCATTTTAACAATGAGATTTGAAGTTGATTTGACAATGAATCGGAATTAACTCAATTCATCACATATTTTTTAAGCTAACATTGAAAACCTTTTGGTACAGATGTGATATACCCCCCCATTTGGCGACATTCTATTTTTTTGCACAAAATTAAAATATTTTTCTCGCCAATGAGGCGATAATTTTTTATGCATGGCATCCCTGGCCAAACTAACCTGTGTTTAGCAACCCGAAGGCAATCTTACAGATCTGTTCAAACTTGTTTACTTGGGTTGTTTGGGTTTCACGCAGGAGAGATACGTGGTGTTGTTTCGTGCAATATACCTTACAGGAATGCTTATTTTGTGTTAGTTTAAATTCAGTAGTTGTGTTTTGAAGTAAAAACATTAGAAAATGCCAGTTTCTTCAAACTTGAAGGTTAATTAAAAGTTAACTCCAACGTGGTGTGTATCTGTAACGTGCCATTGTCATATGATGTATTGTTTTAGACTGAGTGTGAATATTTATACCATATAAAAAGGTAAGTTCTTTATTTTAGAATTCAAAAAAAAAACCTCTCACTTCCAAAATTCTTTGTTTTTACAAATCCTTGAGGGGTTCTTGTAGTATACATAACTGTGACCATACTCCGACTGTAATGTATATTAACAGTCGGAGGGATAACTGGCGAGCCAGAGGTCTCATAGTACTTTCGTAATGAGACCGAGGCAGGGCCGGAGAGCCGAGGTCTCATTACGAAAGTACTATGAGACCGAGGGCTCGTATCCCGGAGAAATTATGAAAAAAAAATTAATGCATTAATTTCGACTTGTAATTGATACAATAATTTATTTCATTGTATTTTAATATGTTTACAAAAAACCCCGGCCCTGTACATTTTTGAAGCATATATTCGTGATGTTTTTTGTTGTGCTTTTATGTTGTTTTTATATATATTGTGTTCTGAAGTGCTTTGATCATGTTTTTTTATCTGATTTTTTTCTGTTGGCGCTAAAAAAGCATCGCTAAGAACGATGTATGACATATGTCGTCATACATCGTTTTCTTGGCGACGTTTTCTTGGCGCCAACAGGAAAAAGTCGCCAAGGGTGGGGTATATCACATCAGTTCCAACCTTTTAATTATTTTTAAAAATAATAATTATTGGAAAATACTAGGGTTTTATATGCATCTACAATACAAATAAATAAATAAATGAAAGCAGCTTTTACAGAGTTGCCACAGAAGTTCAAGAATGAAATTCCCTGACATTTCCAGGTTTTCCAGTTGCTTTTAGAAAAAATTCCAGGTTAATGAATGCTGACTTGCGTTATTAAATACCAATACAACATATTTTTAATGTACGTAAATCTACTTTATGAACTAAATGCTTAAAAAATTATCAATTGTAATCTATATTTGGGTTAAGTTAAGACAAGCTAAAAATTTAATTATTGATTACAAAAGGACTGAAATCTCAAACACACTAAGAAATTTTCGGCAAAAGCCACAGGTTCAATATTGACATATTTCCAAAAAAAGTTTTAACCTATAAAAGCAAAAATTTTGAGACTTTAAATTTTTGTGAACACTATTCATTTTATGAAAAAAAAAATCAGAATGAAGGCCCTTAAAATACAAATAAGGCTACAGATGAATTGCGGAAAACACTAGTAGTTTCTAGCTAAGCACATGGCTTGGATTTTATTTTTTTTTTTTTTCAAAAGAAGCAAAATAAAATGTAGTGATATAAATCAGAACTTTATGACTTTTGTATGGATATTTCTTTTCTTTCTTTTTCTTTTGTAACCTTATTACATTCAGTCTTCAAAAATGAGCTTGAATTTTCTTTCTCTCCCCTATCAGGAAAATTCACATACCTGGAATGCGACATTTACCGTAGTTCAGTGTTTTTAACAAATGGCAAAGCAATTTTACCTATCAAATTGAAAAAAAAACGGGAAAAATTCCCTCACATTTCCAGAAATCTTAATAATTTGTGATTTTTTCCGACCATTTTAGGAAATTTTCATTTTCCCTGACAATTCCAGGTTTTCCATATTTTCCAGGTGCATGGCAACCCTGTTTTAGCATAAAATTACTTTGAGAAAGTGCTCTTTTATCAGGAAGCATCCCCCCCCCTCTTTTTTTTTTTTTTTTTTTTTTTGTCAAGAGGAAACACTATTAAATATTTATAGACTGTTCAGGAAGTTTGGGAACATTAGTTGAACATTTACCTTTGATTACTAATGCAGTTAGAGCAAAGTTGATCCTGTTAGAGCGAATATCAACAAAATAAAGTTTAAATTCCGATTTAATTTAGATTACATCTCCTTGAATTCCATTACAGCAAAATTCCCGTTACTACGAACAAAATTTGCAGTCTCTTGAAGTTCGTTGTAATAGGATTTCACTGTACATTGGTTACTCAAAAATATAGAAAAATTTAACTTACTGTACGTTGTTTCCCTAAGGAAAGAAATATTTTCCGATTCTCCTCTTGACTAAGCAAATTCGATGAGACATTTTGGGCTTTTTTAGACTCTGCGGTCATCTTTGGTTTCATTAGTTACTACAGCAGAAAATAAATGAAAAAGAAAAGTTACTTTTGTTAAAGAACATATTTTATTTTAAAAAATGTACAGAAAAGGAAAGAATAAAGAACTTAAAGTACCTAAATAAAGTTCAAGAAAAGGAAAAAAAAACGTTAGAACACAATATATTCTAATCATTGCAAGAATAAATCTTCAACTGTTACACAAATATAAATTTTTATAAAGTCATAATTTGCTTTTATTACTGCAATCAAAATACATGGAACTATTTGGTTATATAGTATTACATTTTGTGTGAGAATCAATTTTGAAAATGGTGCTTCATCTCAGAAATTACAAAATCAGGATTCATACACAAAGTCTGAAAGAAAAAAATAAAAAATTCGACTCTTCCAGGTTTACTTTCCATGCTACATAAGTAAGTGATGCAAAGTTTATTTGGCTAAGAGCCCTTAAAACTTGATCTTATGAAATTTTAAATAAAACTTTAAGCAATGCTGTAAGTGTAAAAAAAAGAGAGAGAGAGAGAGAACTAAACTTGCGATTTGTGGAGACCTACTAAGAAAAAGACGGTTTAAAACCAATTTACATTATTTATATCATTTTTACTTTTTACAATAAAAAAATAAATATTCAGTGCCCCTGTTCTCCAACTACAGCCCTGGTCTAATAGACCAAGCGTTGGCCCCCCTAAAACGCGATTTATCTCTTTTATGGCAGGCGGCTGGTTAAAATAATTTAAAAATGTAGTTAAAAAACTTTGGCTCTAATCCCCCCCCCCTCCACCACTAATTTTGAGTCACACACTGCATGGGTGGATGAAAGATAAAAATAAAAGAAAAATATTAACCTGATAAGTTAATGGCTAAAAATTACACAATAACATTAAATTAATTACAAAAATTGAATAATAACATTAAATTAATAAGAAAAACACATTTCATTATTCCCCCCAGCCATGTTGGGGCAAACGTGGTGCCCCACAGGCGTGAAATATCGATTGTTAAAATTTAAAAAATAATAATCACTTGGGGATCAATGGGGGGAGGGAATTTTACACAGTATTTGTTTCATTATTTTGACTGTCAAAAAAAAATCCCCCCCCCCTCCAGTAATTATGGGTCAATTTGCCAAAAAAAAAGTTTTTGTTCCTCTTCTTTTGCATGACCACTTAAATTGTAAAAAAAAAAATAAAATAAAATATATATCCCAGTGGTTGGAAAAACTACATTTTTTTTGTAGCAAACTACAACTACATTGTTACAAATGTAGTTAACTACAACTACAACTACTTTTTTCAAAATGTAGCAACTACAAACTACTTTTGAAATGTAGCTACTTCGCTACTTTCTAAAAAATAAGTAAATAAAAAGCATACACAATATAGGTTGTCCCTCAAAAAATGAAAGTCAATTTTTCAAATCGCATACACTCTAGTATTTTTCTTGTGTCAAAACAATCGTGAAAAAAGTTTCATATAATTTGCACAACGGCAACCCGTGTCGACTTGCACCTGAAAGTGTAAAATAATACTTGTATGTTAGGCCAAATCGAAAGGGAAAAAAAACTGTTTTTAGAAATTCGAAATTTCTGTTGATAAAACGTTGCCCTCTGTACCCAACACCCCACATGTACCACAAGAACATTTATTCAAATTAAAAAATATTTAGATATGCCACACTTGACCTAAATTTATAATTTTACCTTTGACCTAAAATTTATAATTTTATTTGAAAAAATGATTTTTTTTTCAGTTATCTTTTAAAAAATTACATATAAATTTAAATACAATATCAAGTTCAAAAATTACTGGCGAACACATTTACAGGTCAATAATTACAAACAAACAATTAAAAAAAAAATATTTGAAATGGAAAATTTAACTGAACCTGGAAAAAATCCATATCTTTGAGTACTATGTGGGAGATTTAAAAATTGCAGGAAAACGAAAATTTCTATTTAACGCTAATTACCTACTTTTCTACTTTACTGTTTATATTTTTCAGCTTGATAATTTCGTAAAATCTTACATTTCTGAAAATATGTATCAGAAACTTAATTTTTTGAAGAAAATTATAAATGTGTTCGGCCACGTGTGGGATGTCTAAATGGTTTTTAATTTGAATAAATATTTTTGTGGTGCATATGTGGGGTATAGGAGCAATGTTTTATCAACAGAAATTTTGAGTTTCTAAAAAAACATATTATTTTAATTTGACCTAGCATTACACAAGTTCTGATTCACACTTTCAGACATAATCGGCACTTGTTGCGATTGTTCAAATTATATATATATATATTTTTTTTTGACGTAAAAGGATAAAATATAAGAGAGTGTGCGACTTGAAAAATCAACTCTCGATTTTTTCGGGGGGGGGGGGGGGGAGGACACCCTAATACACATACACACCATAAGAGGATTGAACAAAAAAAGATTGATAAATTAGCTCATCAGAAGACACTAAGAAAAATGCCCGTTAGCATACTCTCATACACTGCTCGTATTTATTGTAAGTCCTCCAGAACAGTTCAATTTCATAATTTTCTATAACATTTTCATTAGCTTCTTTTTATTTGGTGAATACTGTCGTAAATTTAAGACTCGCTAAAATATTTTTGTTTTTCATTCTTCGGTCTGTTTATATAAAATTCACCAAATTTCCAACTCGCGAAATCACCGATATTTTCATTTTCGCGAAAATAAGTGCTTTTTTCAATATAAATATTGGTGAAATATGAAAATAACGACGGCAAAAAAACTAATGGCGTCAAACAGATAGAACGTATGTCGTCAAAATGAAATGCCTGAGGTCAGCTCGTATTTTTATGAGTCTTATTTATCATTGCATCCGCTGATGTATTTGTGTAAAATTTGCGACAGTCAAATTCGTTTGAACCTTGATTTGTTTTGTTTTTTTTTCAGTTTATTTAAAAGTAGTTTCCAGAAATCGCTACAAACTACTATTTTTTTGTAGTTAACTACTCACTACACTACGTTTTTAAAAAAGTAGTGCGCTACACTACAAACTACTTAAAAATGTAGCTACTACAGTAACATCGCTACATATAGCGCGCTACTTCCAACCACTGATATATCCCTTAAAAAAACATAGCAAATCCCCCCCCCCCAGCTATGTTGGGGCGAAACCAACCATTTCCATCAAAATTCATTTCCTCTAACTTTTTTCAAAGATTTCCTATCAGACTACAAATTTAAAACATTTTCGTGAGTAGGCCACAGATTTTTCCTCTTCTAACATCACCAAAGATCTTCTTTCAAAGCTACAATTTCGAACATTTCGGCGGAAGAGTCCAAACCCTCTCTCTCTAATATAATCAGTTTCAATTTTAAAAAATGAACGGTGGAGTATATCCCAACCTTTTCTTCGCCTAACATTACCAAAGTTTGTCTCAAATGCATCTTTAAGGCTGCAAAATCGAAAATTGTCGGATTGAGAAAGAAACTCCCAAGCTTCCTGTTTCTGAGTTAATATTTAGATTTAGTAATGACTAATGATTCACTCCTTAACCATACGCTGAATAGTCTTCCTCTTCTCTCTCTCTATATATAAATATTATAACTTTGCTGAGCAACTTTGCTGAATAACTCATACTTCAACTGATTTTTTTTTCTATTTTAAAGCCCATGCTCTCCCTGCACATGAACATTATTCAGCTCAGAACATTTTTAAATTTTTTATCTTGTTAGCTGAGCTATATTAAAATGAAAAAAAAGTTTAAAAGACAGATAATATTAACTAGTCAGCATATTTTATTATTCAGTTTAATCACAAGACTCCTTATTTGATGCAGTTCTGCGATCTCGCTCCCTTTTTTTTAACCTAGAGTAATGAAATAAGTATAGAATATTCTTATAATTTGGAAGCATCCAATAAACCGTAGCATTGGAAATAAATACCAGGCAAAGAAAAGAAGTTAAATAAATAGCACGTTGCATGTTCCAGTGGCATACCCAGAAATTAATTATAGGGGGTGCAACTCTGTCAACCCATCCCTGAGTACGCCACTGCACCCTACTGTGTAATTAATTATAAACATAAATAAATATTTTTTTTTGCAAAGCGTTAGTGAACGGACCATTTTTACAACACCAATAAAAAAAAATCGCTTGCTAACAAATCTTAATAAAGCATTCTGTTAACAAGATAGCTCAAAATAAATTATAATAAATAATTACAATAAATCAATCAATATATTTATATGATATACCATTATTTTTACTTACATTTCAAAGTACTTCCAAACAATTGTTATATAATACACTTCTTAAAAACACATTTAGGAAAAATTTTACAAAAGCAAATACACGCACATGGTCCTCGTCATTTGTGTCAAAGAACTAAAATGAAATATTATTTAGTGTGAACACTGGAAATCTCAAAACAATGCATCCTGTGGAAGAGCCCTACATAAGCAATACAAGTTCAATAAAACTCTCTTGGAAATCTTCCGACACAGACAGGTTAGGGCCTTGAAGTACTTTTGGAAACACAAACAGTATAATATGTTCCATGTCAGTGGACAGTTGAGTACTGTATGTTATTGTACTACATCGTTATCAGCTAAAGCGGGGAAATTTTCAGTCTGGCCCTTCCTGCTCTTGCTATGAACAAAACACAGATATGGCTCAATTGTTTGTGAGTAGTGTGAATTATGGCAAATCTGCTTTTTTTTTCCCCCTTTCCAATTATTTCTATTGCAAGATGAAAATAATTCATTTTTCAACTGACAAAAAATAATACAGTAAAATTTTCCATGAGAAAAAAGACTATTGTACCAGGCATTTGCCCAAATGCCCGCATAACCAGTCCCACCCTGTTCCTGGCCCGCGAGAATCACTTTAATATGAGGTGCGGCTCTCGGGTAGAAAAAGGTTGGGCACCACTCTGGTTTAATCTTTTTGATCTTGACAATTAACATGTCAAATCTAGTCAAGTCTATCGAACTTGAAAGTCAACAAGTCAAAACTCAAAACTTAAGTTAAAGAGCGATCCTTGACTAGAAAAAAAATGCATGTGTAACAAACGTAAGATCTATATCGAGTTAAATTGAAAGATGCAGTTTGAAAGCATATACATTTTCTGGGGAAAATTACTTGTGTACATGTGACAACATTGGCAAAACGCCCACTTTAAATTCAAAACAATTTGCTATTATTTTGAGATTTTTATAGGCATTGGTAAAAGATAAGTAAATCATTACCACTTATGCGCCTTGACTATTGACTGCTGTCTTCAAATCATGCAAAGGGTTTTCGTTGAAAAGGCACAACAACATCAACTTTATGAACTTCAGAGGAAAATTACATTTCCTTCGTTGGACTATTTATTTCGACCCACGAATGACGAATGGCGATTTTTTTTTTTTTTTTTGTTTACGTTGTGTTTACAGAATTATTTCATTTCAGTTCTTTATTTTAATTTTTTTTTTTACAATTAAATGTTTAATATGTTATTTTTCTAGTTTTAATCTAAATTCAATGCAATAGATTTGCTTATGAAGCGAAAGAGCAGATCTATTTGGTTTCTGCTACTTTTAGGGTAATTGCAGCTAATATTCATCGTAGCCACAACTGTAACTTAAGAAATCGGACTTGTAAACAGAACGACAAAACACAATTAGACTCTGTTTCTAGTGTATAAATATTGAACATTTTGTAATTTGTTTATATTTTCTTTTTTATTAATTGACGTAAAGTACTTTAATCATGGGAAAGCGTAAGCGACTTTCAAATGAAGCAGAAGATTCGAAAGAATCGGAAAGTGGTCAAGTGAAAAAGGTAACGATTCAGTCTTTAATCATTTTTTCATAAAATTATAAATAATCTTAAAACGTTATTTCTTTTGTTATTGGTCACCATAATGCTAGGACTGAAACTAGTGATGCAACAAATTGTGATTTGGCCGAATATTCGGCCACAAACAAGGCCTGACAAAAAATGAGCTAACTATATTCGGCCACCGAATAGTTAGCTCATTTTTTGTCAAAAATAGATGCACAGGTTGCGTTTAAAACACAATTTTGTGTGGTAAACAGTTCAATACGCATTATAAAAGATTTTTAAAAGTGTTTGGAGCGAATTTTTAAACGTTTGCCACTATAAGTTAAAACTTCAATACTATTCGGCCGAAAAATTACTAAAACGAGGAAGATATTTTCCTAGCAACAGTTCTTAAAGATCACAGTTCTATATTTACGCTTAAAACAGCCATTATTTTCTATTGTAGGTATTATTTAATAAGACTTCTAAACTAAATAAGAGAAAAAAGTACAATAAAACCTTGATATCTTGAAACCCTTGATGTCTCGAAAAAAAAAATTTCATAAAAACTCCTATGTATTTTCCATAGTTATCCCAGAATTTTTTTTTTTCGAAACCTTGATGTATCCAAATTTTTGCACAGAAGCTAGTTTCAATTGTCGTATCGCTTTGGCAAACTTTGCTGTAAAACCAGTTTCCGGGATAATTGCTTGAAGTTTTTTATCCTTTTTCTAGGGAATTTCAAGAATAGGGGATAGGGGTAAGATAATAGGGAAGTGTGAGTATGAAGAGGGAGCTGTATTCTTTCTATCTTAGTGTTTTCCCGAGATTTTAGAATCTTTTTGCTTTGTGCATTTCTTTTAAACCTGTTGTCCATTTTGAGGATAGGGCGGTCGATTTTTTGTCGGTTTTCAAGCAAAAACGGAAAATGCATTTCTCATTTTCATCATTCTGCTTTTTAAACACCTACAAAATGGCTGACAAAAAGTTTTTGAATGTAGGGGGCTATTGGCTGAAGATAAAATTAGAATTTTTTAATTTTTAGGTGAAAAAGCAAAATTGAAATTGTTGTTCATTTTAAAATTTCATCCTGTACAGGTACAGTATCGACAATTATAAAATTTCAAATCCTGTGTAAACTATTAAAGACTTAACTAAGTAATCGTAATTCAAAGTGATCCTCTGTAACTATGAGAGTTACTATTAAAAAATATATATCCTTATGTACATTTTCAAAAATTAGGTGTTAAAAACAAAATTTCTCTATTAGAAAATTTAATTTCTGAAGTTATTCTAAGAGGAAAAATAAAGTTATATTTTTATTAATCTGCATACAATATTGGCGTATGTAAATGAAAAACCCTCTAGAACAAAATTTGGAGGATGTAGTTTTTAACAATTAAAGACTATGAGCACCATATTACATTGTAATATACACCATATTACATATTTTTAATACAGATTCAAATTGCTCTTCAATAAAATTGACACGAACGACTGCAATAAAGTAAAGCAAGCAATACAAAATCATTTATTACAATATTTTTAAGAAATTGTAAGCCAACTACAAAGTGAAGCATCAGCAGAAACCTCTGCTCAAAGTGAAAAAAATAGAGATAGACTATTTTCTTTCCTATAATCATTATTGAAAAGAACAAAATGGTCTTTAAATAAATAAAAATGATAAACAAGGAGGGGAGAAAATTTTTCCTAACGTCTGCTGCCCTAATCTGCAGAAAGGTACTTTTCAGAACCAGGTGTACACTACGTGTACCAACCTTAGCTTTTTATGGAAGAAAAAAAGAGAGAAGATATATCTACTAAAAAAGTGCTCAACTTTTTCTTGCACCATCAACTTTGTACAGAAAACCCTTTGCTGTATGAACTACACAGCTGTAAACATTACAAGAATGCTTTTGAAAATACAATGTAGGAAATCACAATTTTGATCATTGACAATTTTTGTATGTTCTAAATTGTCATATTTAATAAGAAAAAAATTTTAAATGAGAAAAAATTGTTTATCATTCTATTAAATTTTTACATTTATTTTATTCTTAGAGTGGAAAAACTTACCTTTGCCTCATGCATGATTTATTGTTGTATTTTATTTACTTAAATTCTTTATGAATTAGAATTATTTTCAGAAGATAAAATAAGAATTACTTTCAGATTAATATATAATCAGGTAAATTATAAGTATTCACACAAAAAACACTTTCAGGTCTGAGCTGTTTCGATCGCATATCTCCCTCCAGACTGGGGTTTTTTGGTGCTTTGCATGATTTTTTCAAAAATACTTGGAAGATGTGCATTTTAGTAATTTTTATTGTATTACATACTTTGAGATGTTTTCTTTTGTAATAAAGGAATTATTTGAATGAAATAAAAATCAATTTTTAGTAAGAAATTATCAAAAAAAAGCAGGTTTGAAACTTTAAAAAAAAGTTCTGCATAGGAAAACATTTTTAACCATAAAAGTTTACCCAGACTCACTTAAAAATTTATCTAAATCTTGAACAAATATCTGAAAATAGGTTTAATTTGTAAATAAACACTATTTAATAAAATTTGCTTTTGTATAGTACATTTCAAAGCACAAACTCAAATTTAATCCCCCTATTCTATTACGATTCATGTAATTATTTCTGCTTGGTGCTGCCATCTCTTTTTTTTAAGTAAAAGGTTTGTAGATAGTATCTAAAAAAGTTAGAAACGCAGGGCCAGATTTAGGGGAGGGCAGGCGGGGCTACTGCCCCGGGGCCTCCACAACAAAGGGGCCCCTACAATAAAATTTTTACAAAATATCCTAACTTTCATGGGTTGAAAATATCGGATATATACATATATATGGGCAGTTCTCAAAAGGTGGGAGCAAACACAGACCTCAACTTTGAAGCTTCAACACCAAATAACTTTCATTTTAATTAACTCAAAAATTTTTGAGTTAAATTATAATACTGTATAGAGACAAGAATTGACATAAATTATGGAAAAAATGCTCTTTAAATGCCCTTAAAAAAATATTTCCTTTGCTAAAAGGCGCAATTTTGGACATACCAAAACGTTAACTGAGCAAATGTACCATTAAAGAAAAATTTTTAAAATTATTTCCATACGTTTCAAAAAAATTTAAAGGTATGAATCTTACTCTGAATAGTTTTTTGTTAATATTTTACACAAATAACAAAAGTAAAGACAGATTATTCACTTTGTAAACGATTTTAGAAAATAGTAAGTTTGAAATTTGATGCATGTCCAAAATTTACGATCTTTACAATGCTATTTTTTGAGAACTAAGTATATGATGTTTTCATTTTAAAGGTGTTTATCGAGCCTCAGAATCAATTTTTAATTGTTTAAAAGTGTTTTCATAAGCTTTTATGCAGTATCTTAGAAGAAAAATAATTTTTTTTAAACGTACATGTGAGATGTCCAAATGGCGTTACGATCTTGACGCCGATAATTCTGTCCATTTATTCATAATTTTTGATGATCTACTGTCTTCTAACCTCAATAAAAAACGTTATTATAATGTTATCTTCTTAAATCCATTGGTATTTTGCATAATTAATATGTTACGCATTGAACAATACATAAATTACAGTAGAAACATGGCTGCTTATGATCGAACCGAAAGCCATTTTGCGCTAAAATCACCAAGCAAACCTCCGTTGGCGACAACACAGTATGCGATAAGCTAAAGGTTACCAGAGGGGAATTCCAATTTGACAAATGTAGTTTATCGTCAGCTGTACCAGTTTTGGCAACTTTATCACCTGCGCTAGGAATTTTTTTTTTTTTATTTTTTCCCGCTTTTATTATTTTAGAATTTTTTTTTCTCTTCTTTCTTTTGGAAACATAATTTAACGATCTCCAAATAGAAATAAGAATTTCTTTCTTCAATAATTTTTTTAGACATCATTTTAATTCTTATGACATTAGAAAAAATATTCATTATTAAAACTGATGTCACTTTTTACAATTGTATTATTTTTAATTTGAAGCTTTTTTTTAACCTTGCATCAATTTCTTCAAAATCATTCCAAAACTTTTATTATATGTAAGGAGCAGCATGTATAGCCATTCAAGTATTTCATCAATATCCTCTTTATTATTAAATTGCAAAATTTAAAAAGTAGTAAATAAAATTTTCATTGGAAAAGTTAAAAATCAGATTAACAATTGTCAAAAATCATGAAACTTACGTTATGATGATGTCCAAAATCTGTTACCTACAGACTGCTGATTTAATTTGCTAACTAACAATTTTTACAAATACCTGCTGTCTTTTCATGTTCATATATTGTGTTCTAGGTATGCATACTATAGAATAAAAGCAAAATTGATGTCAAATTCGAAAATTTTTGAAATTGCTCAAAGTTAACTTTTTTGTTCCCACCTTTTGAGAACTGCCCATATCAAAATATTCGGATCTATATCAAAGTATTGGATATTTTCGAAAATATGATGACCTTTTCGAACCCTGATTAGGGGCCTCCACTTCTTCGTTGCCCCGGGGCTTCCACACTTCCAAATCCGACCCTGTAGAAATATATAGAATTCGTACTTTTATAGCTAAGAGAGTAAAAATTTGATCCCGAGAGAATCTCGGGCTTAGTTCCCTTCACCAAAAACGGCAACCCGAGTGATGCTCGGGCATAGGCCACAAAGTGTTAACCTTCTTAATATATGAGAAAAAAATATATTGTTTTTCAACTTTAACCGAGAATTTTGTACGTTTGTAGTACAGATATTTTTGGTTCTTATTCATGGATGAATAACCCTTAAAAGTGGCAATGCAGATAGTATAACACGAATTCACTTAAGTTTCCCATTAAACATGATAAGCATAAATAAAAATGTTTAAAACTTTCAATCTGCAAAAATGACATACATTTTTTGTACAGGATTCGGCCGAAGCAGAATAATAAACTAAGTATTCAGCCGAAGCAGAATATTCAGTAGATGGGCCAATTCAACGTTAAAATGCAGTTCAAGTCAGCCTAATGGCACTAAATTCAACTAATAAAATGTGTTTAAGTTTTGCATTACATTTTAAGACACCCTATGCTCCATTTATTTTGATTTTAGCACTCTATTTTAATCATAATAAAAAGTTTCTGTGCAGTCACTCCATGCTTCCATCTGTAGAAATCACTCTCCTTTTCTTCCCAGTTTATGCCGCTTAATTTCAAGAAACCTAATTTTCAATTATAAAAAAAGATTATTTCCAAACAGATACAAATGTAATGTGAATAGGTTACGTAACTTTTTTAGTTTTTTTTTTTTTTTTTTCAGTCTTATCTTGTATATTTTGTTATATCCAATTTACATTGTTCTCATTATTTATTTTTTTCAGCCAAGATGGGTAAATAAACAAAGAGTTTTAGTTTTTGCTTCTCGGGGAATATCATTCCGTGATCGCCATCTCATGAACAATTTACGTACCCTTATGCCACACTCCAAGCCTGGTAAGAAAATAACTTTCTGCTTTTACTTAATCATTTATAATTTAATTGATGATATGAATAAGCTTCCCATGAACTTTTGATATCACATCAAAGTGATTCCTAACTGTCTCAAATCTAAAACGTGGCATACATTTAGAAGCTATTGCCAAAGGATGTCAATGAGCTTATAGCAAAAGTTGGATTGTCTAAGTTTCAGTTCGAAGGTGAATGTAATTTGGATCGATGAGAAATTTAGTTATTTTTTGTATTGTGTTGAACTAAAAACATCTACAGTTGATATATGCTATTTAACGACTTTCAAGGGACTACAAAAAATCGTCCTTAAGTAGAATATATGTCCTAAAATAAAATGGGAACAAATCTGATATACCCCCCTCTTGGCGACTTTTTCCTGTTGGCGCCAAAAAAGCGTCGCCAAGAAAACTATGTATGACGTCATATGTCATACATCGTTCTTAGCGATGCTTTTTTAGCGCCAACAGGAAAAATTCAAATTATGTCATTAATTATTTAATGAAATTAATGCATTAATTTTTTTCCTTTGTTTCTCCGGGATACGAGCCCTCGGTCTCATAGTACTTTCGTAATGAGACCCCTGCCTCGGTCTCATTACGAAAGTACTATGAGACCTCGGGCTCGCCAGTTATCCCTCCGACTGTTAATATACATCACAGTCGGATATAAGTCACAGATCTCCTCCGTTCAGTATACAATAAAGTCACAGATTTTATGTGAAATTAACACCATTTTTGTGCTACAAAAATGCCAACCAGACCAAAATACAAACTACCAGAAACACACTAAAAACACAATAATTCAAAATATCTTCACTTACCTAACCTCTTTATTTTCAATTAGTTTAAATATAAAAAATCTATTTAGGACTCCGGTACGTCCAAACGTTGGACGACCTGACGAAAAAGAAAAAGAAGATTCATTCAAAAATTTCAATTGATACATTTGGACAACATCACAAACCGAACTCATAATTAAAATAGAAAATTCAACTAAATTAACATTAAAAAACAACAAGAAAAAGAATACTCTAAAATAAAGTTTGAATTGAAACTTTATTTTAGAGTATTCAACTTAAAATCTCCCTAAGAGTGGAACATATGAGCACCTACCTCCTAAAACACATACACGTGCAAAAACAGACTTAGAGAAACTACTTTCCAGCGTTCAAGTTGCAAAACCAGGGTTGCCAAGTTATCGCCTTATTGGCGATTTTCGTATCAAGCGAAAAATTAAAATCTCGCCAAGAGGGGGGCATATCAGAGGAGAGCCATAAAATGCTTCTACAACTAAACTACAGTGGAACATCCAGGACCATGTAAAGTTGTCTTGCATAAAGTCGTTAAATAGAGTGTTGTTAAACAGAGTACCAACTGTACTTTTCAAATTTAATCATATGCATAAAGTAGCTAAATGTTTTTTTTTCACCACAATATTTTTGTGCTCCTAATTTTATTATTGTATTAAAAATGTAATGCATATTAATTGCAGAGAAAATTTTGCTTCCCATCTTCCCATTTTTTTTAAAAAAAAGCATATTTGTTGATCACATTAGCAAACAGTATTGTCATTCTGTATTACATTATCACATGTGTTAACAAATGTTGTATGGTGGGGGTTTTCCCCCCTCTTATAATGCTGCTTAAAATTTAAAAAGCAAGTTTATTTTTTGTGTTAATTGTTAAAATATTTTTGTTTTTCTTTTAGAATCAAAGATGGAAAAGAAAGGTCCATTGCATCACATTAATGAGGTATTATACTTCTTAATCTAGTGCTAATTTAGAAAATCAAATATATTGATTATTTATTTTTACATCAAGGGCATTTATAGCATCATTTAACAGTAGAAAGACGGAAGCGCTCGTTTTGACCGCAAACGATTTTCAAATGCTCATATTTGCTGCGTTTAATTTTCAAACTCTTTTTCCTTCGTTGACTTTTCCTGACTATTTATTAAGATCTTACAACAGTATTTTTTTTTTCTTTAGCATAATTATTATAGTCCCTATAAATGTTTATACCTAGAAAGACTGACTACGGTCATTTTGACCGCTAAGTGAACCTTTTTTTATGCATCCGTTTCCTTTTATTTTCTCTTATCAGTTGTGTGTACTATGGACTATTGTTAGTTGCCAGGGTGAGTAATGTTCTTTTGAGCTTGATTAGTACCTGCTGGTCAGGTTTAATTCTTTGAACTGTTAGGAAAATGCAAAACACCTGCTGGTTGCATGGTTTCAGTTTTCTGCTATCTGCACAGGAGGCAAAGTTAAGGAAGGTAAATTTGAAAAGCATGTGACTGGACAGGTGGAATTACTTTGGGTCTAAAAAGAAGTAAATATAAACAGGTAAATTCCAAAAATGTTTGCTGGAATTCTTTTGTGAACCAAAGCATGTGCTTTGCTTGAAGCATTGACGTTTATTTTCTTCGATGATAATGAAGTGCTCAGTCACATAATTATCTTCATGATGTCAAGAAGAACCGTTGGCAAGCAAAACTTTTAGGAACATTAATTCCTGAAACTGTTGCAGATTTATCTAAATCAGATTATGGTTCGAATGAACAGTCTGACTTATCTGAAGAGAAATATATTTTTAGCGATGATAATAGTTTGCTTTCATGAGATTATTGCGAATATTTTTCGGAGCTTAGATTTGCAGAAAAGGATTGTTCTTCTGAGTTAGAATCAGAAGAAGCCTCGCTAAGGAAAACTGATGCTCAAAATATAAAAAAACAGTAAAAGAAAAAGGGAAAAGGGTCCGACGCCGAAAAAAAAGGGGAAAATTTCCAAAACAGAACTCTTATTTCTCCAATTTCCTCCAAGTCACCTCCACTGATCAATTTTGCTGCATATAAATAAGTATCTACCTCAAGAAAAAGATTAAAATGGTGTGAAATTAAACTATGCGAAAATAAATCGAGCATATGTTCCGATTGCCAAAAAAAAAAAAAAAAAACTGTTAATGGCTAATATACAGGTGACGTGATAACATAAGTATTTCGAAATACTGCAAAAGATAGTAATGTACGGTATCTTGCGATACTTAGATATTTTTTAAACCAAAACATGCATGGTTGATTATAGTACTTGTTAGTTATTACATGTAGTGATGTGGATCGGGTAAATACCCAGTGGGTAGGTAAATATTTTTTGGGTATTTACCCAAGGCCTGGGTAAATACCCAAAAACTGGATATTTTACAAAAAAATGCAAAAAGTGAGTCTGAATTTTTTTTTTTTAACCTAAGTATGAAATAATTGGTAAAACTGATACATACACATGTATTACACAGTTTATAATATTTTTTATTGGAAGACTTGATGAAATTATGGAAGAAACATATCGTGAACCAAAGAATCTTTCTTTTCAATGTCATAATTGGACAAGTATAAGCAATTCAATGAAGAACTTCAGGATTTCAAAATCATAATTTAGGTTAGTCATATCCAAAATGAAAAAAAAAGGAAGCATGAGAAATGCTTGGAAGAATTTACTGAGAAGTTATTAAGACTATGATGTTATTTATTTATTTATTTTATTGATGTTTAAGTGGTAATGTGGCAAATATAGAAACAGTTTTGACATTTATAAGCAAAAAAAAAAATGTTTTCTGTTGCCTTGCGCATTTGCATTTGCTCCCCAGTACTTCATGATGAAAACTTATTCGAACTATTTTTAATACACGCAATTAGTGATATCGGGTGGGAAGGTAAATATTTTTTTGGGTATTTATCCTAAGGCAGGGTAAATCCCCTAGTAATTGCACATTTTGCAAAAAAAAAAAAACCTTCAGGTGGTATCAAAAGGTGATGATTTTCTTTTTAAAACATAAACTGGAAAATTAAAGATTAAAAATATAAAAATATATATATTATAATTTCTTTAATTAAAGGTGTAATGAAATCTTATCAAAAAAACTGTCAGAATTTAGAATGAATTATTCTAAAACTTAAATAGGATGGCAGGATAATTTAATTTTTTATGGGGTTAAGCAAAGGGATTTAAGTTTAATTTTGTCACATAGATGGCACTAGCGCAACTTTTCGTTGATTTTTCATAATATCATGCTACTAGTTAGTTTTGGCTTTGAGTTGTAATCAGTTTGTCCAAAGCCTCCTAAATACTAAATGCCTATCACATTTGCTTTAAAAGTGATCCTCCGCCGGTACACAAACAACGCTACTACCTGACGGCAATACATGGATGGGTGGTTCTATGACGATGAATCCAAGCAATTCAAATCGTTAATTGGTTAATTTTAAAATTTAAATTTAGAAGTTAACCAGTTGTTTTTCTCAGCTTTTAATTTCTAATGCTTTCGACCTTCGATAGTTGGCAGTAGCCAGAAGACCAAAAATATGCTTACTGGAATCATTTTGCTCTATGTTAAAAGGGAAAATGCAATAGGCATTTAGTATGTAGAAGGCGTTAGTTTGTCACTCACTTTGTATTTGTACTGGTAAAACTTTAAATTTTGCTTTGAAAAGTGAAAAACAAAAAAGAAAGATGGGGACATAAGATGGGGACATATCCAACACATTTAATGTGAACATATTAGATTGCTAAGTTGTTTCACACAATAATTCTTTAAATATGTGATCAAAATACAATTTTTGGGCAAAAATTTGTTTTGTATATGATTGGTTATATATATACATAGTGAAATACAGACAGAAAAGTATTTTAGTTGAATATAAATTTTTGAAATAAATACCCGGGTAAATACCCATTTTGGGTATTTACCCGGGTATATACCCTGGGTATTTACCCCTAAAAATAAATACCCAGGTATTTTACATCACTAATTACATGCTAAGAAAATTTTCTTTTTTTTATACAAATTTGATCTTTCTCAATGCCAATTGTGTAAAGCATGTGTATTTCACTTGATCGAACATAAAATTAAAAAAAAAAAGCTATCTAAGACTTATTTGCAGACTATATTACGATTAAATTGTTAAATTAAACTTTGACATGTTGAAACAAAACTTTTCTATGGTTAAAAATCCCGAAAGGAGGAAATTTCCAATCTTTTAAGTATGGCGGTCAAAGTGACCGCTGCTAGTCTTTCTAGGTATACGCAAAACGCCGTCTTTCTAGTGTTAATGAATGTCTTCACAATCTTGTTTTTATTGCATTAAGCATCATCAAATAAAGCAGTGAGAAGTAAAGGGATGTAAGTGTATATTTTCAAATTTTGAGCAAAATGCGTTTAAAAATAAATTGATTGATTTGAATTTTTTTTGTAAATCATGCTATACCATAGAAGCACCTGCCTGGGCTACTAATTCTATCTCTTGTCATAAGACAGAGGAGTGGTTCCCCCTAACATTTGTACTGGTTATCTCCAATTTTTTAAATTTTGACACTTACATCTCTTTGCTTCTCACTGCATCAAATGTATTTTTCTTACTTAATGAAGTTACACAGGCTTTTTCATAAAATACTATTAATTGTAAGGATTTCACAGCTTTTTGTTACACCTGTGAAGTGTTACAAAATAAATTTCAGTTCATTAAACTATTAGCATCGATTTAAACATCTTTATTTTTAAATCCCTCAAATGTTTCTCTTGTACCCAAATTTTCTATAAAATTATTAGTTTTTGGGATTTTTCAGTAAAGATTCAAAAGATTGTACTTTAGCCAGGGTTGGGTTTTAGATTGTCCAAAAATGGGTTAGGACAGGACAGGTGGTTTTTACCATCCTAAACTGTCCAAAAGTATCCGAAGCTGGGTTGAACTGTTCAAAAGTATGCTAAAGGGGTGTAATCTAATCGATTCCCATTTACTGCAATATTTGTAATATGTATGAATAAAGATATTAATGAGGTTTCATTAATGAGTATAATATTTTTCTACATAATATTCATTTAAAAATATCTTTAAAAAAATTGCCAATAATTTTAATACATAAAAACTTCCTTACATAACAGTTGGCAGAGTTATAAAAGGAAATTCACAACACTGCCAAGACAACTAATTTCATTTCCATTTATAACTCAAAGGAATGTTATTAAACCTGCAATATTAGGTGCAAAAAAAAAAAAAAAAAAAAAAACAATGTTTTTGATGCTTGGTGCAAATGAGTTTTACATGATGTTTTAACAAAAATTATTTTGTAAATCATAGGTTGATGGACGAGAAATTTATGATTAAACCCTTAATTTAAAACTTGTGACATTCTCTTTTTTTTTAATTTCATATTTTAAATATCATACATTCAGTAACTACAAAAAAATGATTTACTGCATTTAAGTCATTTATTGCACTATATTTTGAACACTTTCTTCTGCACTCATGCATAAATGTTGAAAATTTTGGTTTATGGAAGGGAAAAAAAACCTTATGGATACAAACTGAAATTTTCAATGAAGAATTTTAATTTCCCCGTAACTGGATTAAAATCAGCTGTATAAATAAGTTACATATACATTTATAGTTAAATCTTCACATTGAATAAGTATATTAAATAGTCAAAAAAATATATAACTTTATCATATTTTGTTCTGTTTTTGATATTTTCTCACGAAATATAGTTTCTCAAAAAATAGCTTTAGACACTTACGGACACAAGGGTTTTGAATAAGATGGTAAAAACCTTGCCAATCCTGCTTTCAATTGCACAAATGCATAAACATTATCGAAATTTTGTTACTATTATCAAAAATAAATAAAAATAAACTCATGCATACAAATTGAGATTTTAATCAAGAATTCAACTTCTGTGTTACTAGATTAAAATCAGCTGCATAAATAAGTTGAATGTTCACATTGAATAAATGTTCAATATAAAATATTTCTTTGATACATTTTATTCTGTTTTCTCACAAAGTAGTTTTTCTTAAAATATAGTTTTGGACAGGACAGTAAAAACCCTGGTTTTTACCGTAGTCTCCAAAACCTTGCCAACCCTGACTTTAACATAATTTTCCCCTATGTACCTATTAAAAAATAGTTTTGTTACTGAAAGAAATGCCAAAAGATCTCTTTGACTTATTTTAGACACATTTTGTTGAGTTTCAAAAATTCCATCTAGATAGAAACAAACTTATTTTATTTAGTAATGTTTATTTTTTCTTCTTGTAGATTTGCGAAATGAAGAACTGTAACAATTGTATATATTTTGAAAATAAGAAGCATAAGGATTTGTATATGTGGTAAGTTTATTTTTTAAAACATGTTGGGTGTAAAACGAATAGAGAAATAAATCTGAAAGAGGCTTGAAAAAAGTACCATGGCTCTGCACTCGACCAAATAATTCTATTTGTACACACAGGTAGTTTTAAAAGATAGAAGTTTAAAATGCAATTGTAAGCTATTTTGGTAACGTAAAAGAATGGGATTGAGTTCAATGACTCTGTTGTAGCACTCTTTTACGATAGAAGCTTCAAAACACAATTTTAGACAGTATCCGCGAAGATGTATTGTGCTTCTAAAATAATTTTAAAAGGACTATAAGATGTTGAGAGAAGGTGTTTGGGGACGCTCCCCGGAACCCTTTTTTTTAAATTTAAATTGAAGGTTTATAAACGCAATTGTAGGTATCTTATGGTAAATATTAGACGAAAGGATGGAGTTCAGAGATTCTCCCATGTCATTTTTAGGAATTGAAGTTCCAAAAACGCTACTTTAGTCTATTTTCGGAAGTGCTGCATTAAAGAAAGCTGTGGGGCTTTGCCTAGGAATTTTTTCGAAATTTTAGTCTTGAAAATACAATTACATGCTATCGATGGTTACTTCAAAAGAAGGGATCAGGCTTAAGTACTCAACCGCAGCGATTTTTCAAAACTAAAGTTCTGAAAATATAATTTTAGGTCTTCAGTAGCGCCACTAAGGAATGGATTGAGTTCAAGGACCGCTTCTCTTTATCATCCTTGATTAAGTCCCTATTTTTGTTTAATTTAGATAAAAATTTTATAGGAAAACTTCCTAAAGTTTTCCATAAGTTTTCCATGTGAAACAACACTTAAAAATCATGTTTTTTGATAGTAATATTTTAGATATCTATTCTTATATTTTTATTTATTAAAATGCAATAAATCTCTTGTTAAGGTTTTGCATTACTTCCGTTTTCACCTTTGAACTTTTAACTACTAGCGTACTGGTGCAACTTTTAATTTCAATCCTTTAATTACCTCCCTTTCTCTTTTATCTTTTCTTCTGTTAAAAACATATTTCTGTGGACCATGTATTTTTCTCTACTTTGCTGTGATTTTCATTTAAAAAAAAAGAAATATAAATATGCCAGCGACCTCTATCTAGCTATCATATTTATTTATCCATTCGCTTTCTTAAATATTACTTGCCATTGGTTTCTACAACGTACTAAATACTTGTTTGTTTCTTAAAAAATGTTTGAAGCCTGCATTTCTGCCGTCCTTAGTTAGGTGTTCCATCTGCCATTTTAAACAAGAAATAATCAGCATCGGCCCATCAGCCAAAAATTGCATCGTTCGAGCCCTAGAGTTTACCTGGTATAAGACTGATCATTCTGATACAAAACAGTTTTTTTCACTGATACAAAACTGTTCGGATACAAAATTGGTATTTTTGCTGATACAAAGTTGATACAGAAAGGAATTTTTGATTTTCCACCCCTGAAATAGCCCAAAGTGTTGTGATAACCAGAGTTGAACTATGCAACAGGTTGAAAAATCCAGAGCTTGTTAACATTAAGATTATGCACCATAAGTTCGAGACTTTGAAAGGGTGGTATGAAATCGGGGTGTCAAGATAATGAGGTTTTACTGTATAAGTTTTTAAAAACTTATTTTTGATGTAGAAAATATCTTTAAACCGTGGGCCCATAAGAACTTTATTTGGGTTCTTAAGCACCCTTCATAGAACTTTTAAGCATATAAACCTTCCATACATGCTCATATCTCCTTATTATACCATTTTAGTACCTTTAATCTCACAGGAAGATAGTACTCTTAATGTTCTCTTTTCACGAATAAATAAATAAATGCCAAAATGTTTACAAAAAATGGAACATAACAAATTTACTAGCAGATCCCTGATAATTATTTGTTAATTTTTCTTTCATTGAATTGTTTAGTGTATAGTATAGCATTGCTTTGTTTTTGTAGAAGACATTGGTGGACTTAAGACTGAGTTCCTGGGGAGGCAGGATTTTTTTTTTTTTTTTTTTTTTGAACAACAACCCCCGCTCCCATGTTTTTGTGTTTCCTGTGATGCTTAAGTCCATGCTTTACTTTTTTGTGTGTTGTTTCCATTAATGTGTGTATTCAAGCTGTCTTTTTTTAATTGACCTTAAGAGAGGGAGCTGGTATCAAGAGAGTGACGCAAGGCTCCCTTTTGAGTGGGAAATAGAATATCTCCAATTTTAGGTGGCCGGGGGTTTCTCCCCCGGAGGAAATTTTATAAAATGGATATAAAATTCTGCATTTTGAAACCTTATAAAGGTTAATTGGATAGACATAGAAATTGATAACTAGTTTATACAGTTGTACTGTATTGTTCAAACTTTGTAAGAAACAGCCATTTTAAGTTAGAAAGAAAAAATAAACTATAGATTTCTCATTACAACTTCCTTTTTTAATTATAAGTAGTGCAGAAAACGAAAAGGAATGGAGGTAGTGTATCAACTTTTTTTCCTGGTTAAACAGATTAACAATATGGTCTAGAAGTAATTGGAGCCCACTTTGTGCTTAGGATTTTCAAAGTCTTATCTAATTATTTTCAAGGACTCTAGAATAAATAAAATTATTTAACGCACTTCATTTGTGCTTTCCAGTCTCTGATATTTTAGCACTTGATTGTAAACTTTTACAGTCCTGTTCTAATTTTGTAAGAAATAGCTATTTTAAATTAAAAAGCAAAAAGAAACCATAGATTTCTCATGACAACAATTTTTCTTCAATTGCAAGTAGGGCAGAAAACGAAAAGAAATAGAAGTAGTGTGTATTTTTTTCCGTGCTAAACAGATAGATAATATGCAGAAGAAGTAAGATAAAAGCAATCAATACAAAGAATTTCCAAAATACTGCATTCAGGATTGAATAAATAGCAAGATATGAAACATGTGAGTCACAAAAATTTATTTCAAATAATGTTACAAACCTGAGAACCATGATTTTTACATTTTTAATACAGGACGTGGCAAGGAGCTGAATTTGACATATTTTGACATTCTTCCCCCTCTACCATTTGTTAGAAATTTTAAAATTTAAGGTTTGTAGCCACACATTTCCAAATATTCAAGGTTTTCAAGCACTTAAAAATGGAATTAGTTTTTTCAAGCAATTTCCATTTTTTAAGGAACGAATCATGAATTTTTTTTTGGGAGTTAGGGACCTACTTCAAAGCAGGGTCCCTAAGCAATAGCTTGTTTATCTTATAGGCAAATTCGGCCCTGTTTGTAATTCACTCTTACCTGCAGATTTTTGCTTGATTTTTTTTGTAATTTTTAAGAAAATTCATCAGTTTTTACGGTTAAAGGATTTTTAAGATTTTACCAATCTTTGTTAGGTTTTTACAGACTTTTATAAAATTTCAGAAAAATTTTCAAAACTTTTGATGACTCAATTATTTAGATTTCAATAATGACTAGGACTGACTCACTTAGACTTAGATGATTATAACTTACCTTACTTTTTAAACAGTATTTATAAAGTAAGTAAAATTGTACTCTCCCTCTAAGTAAAAAGATTCATTTAATCAGAACACTTAGATAACTGAAATTTATGCAGTTTGCAATAGTATTTATTTTCTCTCTCTCTCTCTCTCCTAAAAAAAAGAGAGAGAAGAGGAAAAAAACTATGTTTTTTAGAATTTCTCAAAAGGCCAATTAATCTACTAAGAACATAAATATTATGCAGAAATATACTTTAAATGTGGACACAAATTATAACGAGTAGATCGTTCTGTTAGCGCGAATGGGGGAGGGGGAGTTTTTTCCCCTTCGCTTTAGGTTCTAATTAAAATAATCGTCAATTATTATAAGTGTTTCAGCTTAATGTATAGCTCGTTTAGCCTATATTTTCATTCATATACTTGCCCAAATGGTTTTCAATCTAAAATAGTGAATTTAGACACATTTTCAGCACCCCAGTGACAGCTGTACTATTTGTATTTAATGTTCATTTTTTTTCCCCATTTCTTTTCTCCCATCAGAAAAGGACATTCGCTTTTCTCTTCATTTTCATTAAACTATTCAAAAAAGAAAAAGTCATGATTTTTTTGTTTTAAGATTTTGGAAGATGTGTTGTTACTATATAAAGTCCTCCCAAAACTGGGGGGCATTGAACCAATGCCCCCCCCCTATAATTCCACCCATGCCCTTCTGAACTATTCAAAAAAGAAAAAATAATAAATTTTTTTTAATATTTAGAAGATGTGTTACTATATAAAGTCCTCTAAAAACTGCCCCCCCCCCATAAATCCGCCCATGGTAGAAGAAAGTACAAGTGCCAATATTGCATTTTGCTTTTCTATTTGACAAACTGAACCTGTAAACTTTTACTATGGGGAAAAAAGTGCTCTTTAAATTTTAATTGCATTTTGACTGTGGATTATTTTCTTTTAAGGATTTCTAAAGTACCTAATGGACCATCTGCTAAGTTTTTAATTGAAAATGGTAAGTCTTTTTTTTAAGCACTAATATTCTTTTATCTATTTTTATTTATATTTTCCCCCTCCAAAAAATACATATATATTCATTCATCACCAAGTTCTTCATCCTGTATCATGTTGTATGAGAGGTTTTAGTAACTACTATATTCACAGTGCCACCAAGATAGGAAGCAAAACACTCTTCCAACACCCAGAACAGTTCATTTCTATGACCCATGCTTGGAATCAAACCCGAATCATTTTGGTGAAAGATAGCAGCGTTAACCACTAGACCACGTCTCAAACCCATCTCATGTAGCAAATGAAAAATACAGTCAAAATATTTACCTTTGTGTCGGAAGTTAACAACATTAAACCAATGTTTATTAGACCAATTGAAAATTGCAGGTTCATGCGTTGGAGTCAAAGAAACCCCTTTTAAATGCAAGACAAACTTAAGGATATTTTTAAAAAAAACAGTGAACAAAAGCTTTTGCTGTATGTCACTGCCTTATTGTATGAAAGAATTGTTTTCTCAGAGACCCATTTTAAGTTATGATAAGCTAACACAAAAACAACCTGACATATTCCACTTCTTATTATATATTTTCAAGACTTTGATTATGCATATTTTTGATTGGGTGAATTTTAGTGAACAGTTCAGGATTTTTTTTTATCTTGTTAATATTTTATCATGCACTTCATTAAAAAATATTTTTAATTGCAGTACATACAATGGAAGAATTAAAACTGACTGGAAATTGCTTAAAAGGATCAAGGCCTGTGCTATCTTTTGATAAAGTAAGCAACGTCACATTTCTCATTGAAAAAAATGTCCTTAAAAACATTTTATCAGTAGTTGTAATTGCATTTTTCTATCATTTTCAGGCATTTGATTCTCAACCTCATCTTGCTCTTTTGAAAGAAGTATTTACACAGGTATTTATGTCTTGAAGTTTTTTGTATTTAGTTTTTAAAAGCTAAATTTTTGACTACCTTAAAAAAAAATCAAAAAGAAAAAATCAAGTTGTGTCTATTTACAAACAAATATTTCGATTACATTTTCTTTTCCCTGCTTGTTAAACTTTTAGCTAAGTAAGCTTGTTAAATTTAAGTTGCTGTTTTGTTTACAAAATTTAATGTAATAGTCATTTCTAAACAGAGAATGACAAATTTCTGTTTTTACTGTGTATTTATATTCTATGGTTTTTATTTATATGCTATGATTTTTGTTAAAATTCTATTCTTTTTCTTTTTTTTCCTTGAAATTTGTTTTAATTCATGAGATTTTTTTTTCTTTTTGAATCCCCCCTGTTTTTACTATGGGTAATGTGACTGTTGTGACAATTGCTTGGGATTTGAATTTTTTGTAATAAAAAACAAAAATTGAAAGAGTTAGCCAAAAACAAATAAATAAGATGAAAATGTAATAAATAAAAGAATCCCAAGAGAAAAAAAATCTGTAATGAAATTATTTTTTAAAAAATATTCTCATCTTTTTTTTTTGACCTAAGTGTATTGATCAACACACATTTGATTACTGTATACTTTGGTATGTTATGCATTGTAAATAAATCAGCATTTTAAGCAGTGCTTTTCAATTTTTTTAACCTTGTTGCTCAATACCGTTTTCGAGAATTTTTCAGCATTCATAATTAATTTTTTTGATGCATATGACAGAACTTATAACTAGAGCCTAAGCTACATTCAAATGCATCATATTTTTGCTCATTTTGTCACCAGTGCTTAAAAGCAGCAACTTTTGTTCATAAAGTGGAACTTTAAAGAGTTTGGCTATCAAATTATTATTTTTTTTCCATAGTGCATGAATTTCACTTCAATATTCTTAAGATACAATCAGTTTTGTTACTGTAAATTATTGATTGGTAACAAGTTTCTTGGGTAGACTACAGTGTACATAAATTACACAGCAGTACCAACATTGCTCTAGTTTTCCGGCATTATTGTGCAATGCCTTAATCAATGTGCTGTGCCATAAACTATGTAGCAGAAATAGATTGAAACTGTTTGTCAGTCACAGTTATTTAACTATAACCAACTTATAAAAATAAGTTCTGATTTGCTTGTATAACAGTAAAGTATTCTGGAAACTCACAAAGCTTATGTTTTTTTTAACAGATTTTTGGTACACCTAAAAATCATCCCAAGAGCCAACCTTTCATCGATCATGTATTCAATTTCACATTTCTGGATAATCGAATTTGGTTCAGGAATTATCAAATTGAAGAAGATGGTGGCTCTCTTGTAGAAATAGGTAACTTTTAAGTATTTTAACAGTTGAATTTATGATGAAGATAAATGAGTTCAACCGTCGTCATGCAACTTATTTTAATGCTAAGAAAAAAAATGCAAATTTTTGGCTTTGCGTGCAGAAAGTCAAATCTCTGTCCTACTTGGAAAGGTTTACTGCAACATTTTCCAACTAGGTTTCCAGAAACTCCAGTGCTGACTAGTTTTCTCTGAAGTAAAAAATAAAACTAACATATTCAGTAGAAAAGGAATATTTTTTTAAAGATGAGATATAAAAGTTTTTAAATTTTGAAATTGCATCATTTAAACAACCTGCATGCAGAAAGTCAAATCTCTGTCCTACTTGGAAAAGGTTTACTGCAACATTTTCCAACTAGGTTTCCCAGAAACTCCGAGTGCTGACTAGTTTTCTCTGAGTAAAAAATAAAACTAAATATTCAGTAGAAAAGAATATTTTTTAAAAGATGAGATATAAAAGTTTTTAAATTTTGAAATTGCATCGTTTAACAACTGCATGCAGAAAGTCAAGTCTCTGTCCTACTTGCAACATTTTCCAACCAGGCTTCCCAGAAACTCCAATGCTGACTAGTTTTCTATGAAGTAAAAAATGAAACTAACATATTCAGTGGAAAAGGATATTTTTTAAAAAGATGAGATATAAAAGTTTTTGAATTTTGAAATCGCATCATTTAACAATTTTATATATCCCACTAAAATAGCCAGATAGTTTACCTGTCCAGGGCTGGTATTTTACACTCAAAATGGAAGGAAACAATCAAATGTTTAAAAATATTTAGTTTTAATTGCACTTTGATTTTGACTCTAAAATTGAAGTATATTTCAAAATAGTTTCTTCATTTCGATCAAAAATAACATTTTAAAATTTTGGTATGCATGTAATTAAAATTTTTATTTCTTTAAGGTTCTTAAGAATGAAGGTAACTTCGTTTTCTTATTCTTTAATGTTTATAAACTTCAAATCAGAAACCTATAATTTATATTCATTTTGTAGTTTTTACAAAGCATTTAACTGCGTTTTTTTTAGGACCAAGGTTTGTTATGAACTTGATAAAGATATTTGATGGAAGTTTTTGTGGATCTGTATTATATAGTAACACCAATTATGTAACTCCTAGTGCGGTAAGTTTACATATCTTTAAATTATGGGTATTAATTTATTTGATGTTCTAAAATTGATGCTTTTACTACTTGTTTTTAACAACTTAGTAATTATTTCATAATGCTTGCTCTTTTACAGAAATTTATTTCAGTTTAAGTTCTTGCTATTCAAATTAAAAATTTAACAAGAAGTTCTGACAAAAGATTTAAGTGAAGTTTCTGGATATGATTGTGTTTTTATTTTAAAATAAAATTTCATGTCGTTTTGGAAACACAATTATATTTTAAGGTTTCATACATTCTTTGAAAGCTATTTTTCAAAAAAAGATAGAGAAAAAATTAATACCTGCCAACTGGACTGGTTTTCCGGGGTATTCCTGGATTTTAAGGAATTGGCAATTATTATTTTGTATGCAGAAGTGTGCCCAAAAAATACAATGCATCTTAACAAAGCATCACTCATATGGTATAGGAAAGAATTTTTTCTCAAAATATAATGCTCTTGATGAAAACATGTGCTCTCCATTAACTTCATCACCTTCTGAAATAGATTTTCCTTTTCTTACGCTTGGTTTTTACTTAAGAACTGCAAATTTCGAACAAAAACAATGTCTATTGGATATATGTTTTGCTGTATCTAATTCAACCTGCATTGAAAATATCCTTGTTGCTTCATAAGCGCTGATCAGTGCATTTGATTCATTACAGCAAGGGGTAAATGCTATTAGCTGTTAAAAAAATTAAATTTTAGATTCTTCATTTGTATATTAAATGAAACATTTATTGAAAAAAAATAAATAAAATTAGCTTAAATGTTTTGATGTTCGCTAGTAGTTTTACATTATTTTTGCTGCATGTTGGAAGCTCCCTTTATTTTGAAAAATTATTTTGCAATATAAACTTTTTTTTATTTCAGTATTTTTAGTGATTGAAAAAATAATTCTTACCTGTTTATAAATTTTGTTGGAATCCAAAAAATAGTTTCAAAAATTATAAATTTGTAAATGTATGTCATTTATAGCAAAATAATGAAGTTAAAACTCTGTAATTATAGTGGCTCAGCATGTTACATTTCACTTAAATTTGAATTTTTAAAAACATGTTCAAAGCATAGATCAGATGGTTGCAATTCAATTTTCATGATACACTAATTTAGATATTCTTGTGAGGAGCTAATGTTTTTTTCTAGAAATATTGCATCCTGTGAGTCATGGAAGGTGTGAGCAGAAGTTATGGAGATGCATGGATTTCAAAAATCCAATTGTAGCTGATACTCTGACTTTACGGCAGAGCCAAATAAGCCTCGTGACACAGAAACAAAGTTGAGTTTTGCACTCTCTGATTGTATACCACAGTCACATTAGTTATGCTTCCAAAACCCTCATTTTCAAGCCTTCCCCTCCCATGAGAATATTCTGGTTGCATTAGTGTTTTGCATACATGTATTTAATACTGTCAAATTACTGCAATGTAATGATGTATTTTGTTCTTGATGTTAGTTTTAATAATACTCTTCTTTTGTGTTAATTTACAACTATAAAATTGGAAGATATGCATGATTTTTTATTATTTATTTTAGCATCGGAGGAACCTGAAGAAGGAAGCAATCAGTCGGTATAAGCAAAAGTTCGACAGTAAGCGGTTGTTGGCAATGAGAAGACCTGAAGAGTCGTTCAAGACTGACCCTTATGACGAGATATTTAAAGCAGGACAAAGTAAAACAAATTTGTTGAAGGGACAGAGTAAATTCACTGTAAAAAAGAAAAAGAAACAGACTGTTAATGCGGAATAAATATCATCAATATATTTGTATAATTTGTCTTCTTAATATCTTCACACTAAATTACATACTTTTATACTACTTTTATAACAGTTGGTTTAACAGTGGTTCCCAACCTTTTTTGGCCCATCGCCCCTTTCGGAAGTTAAATTATACCTATCACCCCCCCCCCCCCACGTTCTTCCCTTAAAAACACAAATTAGATGGCGCTGATTTTAGTGAAGATTAATGTTATTGAACGCCTAATTTTAGTTTAAAGCTCCAAAAAGTGCATGATAAACCAATAATTAACTTTAAAACTGAATTTTTTATTCTTAACCCCTTCCCCCCCCCCACCAAAAAAAGAAAAAACGTAATTTGAAGTGCTTTAATTAACCAACGTCATTTATATACTTAGCAAAAATAAGAATACTACATTTTTCAGTAACATGCTTTTTTTTTTAAATTGAAAATTTTAACTGCTAAGATTTGTTCTTTTTTACCTTTTTAATGGCTGCCTTGTGCTTGATGGAACTACGTTAAAGCTTTGATGTCTGGCTTTATATTAGTGAGATTTAATCTGAGGTCCCCTTTGAGGCAGATGTCCAACTTATTTCTTTGCTTAGTGAGAAGCTGCACTACAGAGCTAAAACCTCTTTCAACTAAATATGTTGAGGGGAATGAGATGAGGAGCTGTTCAACCTTTTCCCAAAGTTGTGGGTAGTAACCCATAAGCTTCACTCAGGCAAGTTCGTAACTGTATTGCTTGAAAGTAATTTTTGATTCACAATCAAATTTCGAATCCATAAACTCTGTCTGCAAAGATTTGTCCAGTTCATCCACATCTTCAAAACTAATTGGGTCTAAAATCCAGTCAGAAATTTGTAAGTTGATCAAATCTGCAAACCTTGATTCATTATTCTTTTTTAACTGATCAAGGTGATCAATAAAAATTAAATTTTTTTCTTCAGGAAGTTCATCATCCACGATTAAACTTTTTTAGAGTCGGAAACAGGATAAATTCTTTACTGCCGAAACATGCACAATTAAACAGAAATTCACTAAATTAAATCAAACAATAGAAACTACATATGAAGGTTTATGCGGTGATTGCAAGATTCTGAATGACAACTGATAAGTAAATGCAAAAATCCATTCCTACACACATCCATCCACTTTTCAGGCGTTAAATATATGCTGGCGCCAACGGTCAGACAGTGCTTACGAGATTTTTTTTCTTCCTCGTGAAAACGGCAATAAAATAAAAGATATTATTTTTTCGCTTTTGGGATTTTTTTTATCCGAACAGATTTGATTGAGCTGTAAATCATACATGCCTTATTTTCTGGGAATGACTTTTTTTGATTTGACGTGCCATATGCTTGGTTCGGTATTACACAACATAGGTATTCTGAAAGGTATTTCTGAATTGTGCACCGATTTGTTTTAATAAATATAGTTTTTGAAAGGTCAAGAATTTTCCATTACCAGGTATCCAGATACCGGTCGCCCCCCTATCGCCCCCTAGAAGAGTTCGATCGCCCCTTTGGGGGCGATTGCCCCCAGGTTGGGAATCACTGCTGTAAAATGTAGTTTCTTGCCAACTTCTCATTTATTTTGAAGTAATTCAAAAGCCTATTTTAACTTAAATTTTCCAAAAAGCATGTTTTTGTAAACAAGTGCAAGGTTCTATTTATTTTTTTTTTTAATAAAAGGTAGTAAAAATTGACCCCCCCTCCCCCTTCTTACTTTTTGTACTTTAAAGTTTTCATAACAAGGTTCTCTAGAGTTCCTCCTCAAAAAATAGTGAAACTCCACTATTCTGCAAAGGAGTTTTTTGCTGTTAAGGCGTATAGAAACGGGTGTCCCTTGGTCCGGACCGCTTCCTTGAAGCCCAAAAATTGAAACTTCTATAATGAGATTTAAAATTACTTTTCTTTGTTTAAAGGGTGTTTTTCTTCAATTTTATGCATTTATGACTGTCTAGTTTCTTTCCAAATATTGAATTTTGCTTTTCTTAGCCTTATGAACACTCCACTTGAGAAATTTCTCTCCCCATCTTTCTGTGAATGAAATAAAGAAATTCTTTTAATGAAATTAGGCATTCCTATCACGGAGATATTGTCTATCAATAAATAGTACCTACATGCTCTTCTGATCCTTTTTTTTTTTTTTTTTTTGAACATCTATAACGTTACGTAGAGTTAATGATGTTAATTCATAAACTTTAGTAAAAAAAAGACTTTACTTTTAGATTTTCAGGAATTTATTCAGATCTCTCATTGGGAGCCTTCTGCCCAAACCATTTCTACGGTCTGAGATATTACGATGGAAGTCCTGCTTTGAATTTTTTTTCCTGAAGAATAAATGTCGGATACCTTTGGCAAGATATTCAATAGGACACATGACACATTCTTAAATGCTATACCCATCCCATAACAACACTTGCATACGAACCCAAGTCAATAGCATGGAAACGTCTTCTACAGCCTATGTCACTGTGTGGCCAACAATTTGAAAAAAAAATAATAGTTTGAAAAAGTTGGACGGAGAAACAAGTGATTCAAGTAAGCAGAGTAGTACGGAGAATTTTTCTCATCTCAGCATATTTTGTGTTTACATAGGAGAACGCCCTTTTGTAATTGAAGCCTCGTCATGTTATCAGGTCTGCCACACGCAAGCTTATTAGTTAATCACTCACATAGCTAGAGAAGAATTATTCATCTTTGAGCACTCTGGTATTATTTAAATTTGGGAAGTGCTTTGTGTGTAAAACAGTTTACAAAAGTTAAGCCAAATTTAATTTTATACACGTCCCATACAAAATTAGAATTATAGCCTGTCAATTTTGCTTGAATGAAGCTAAAAGTACTGGAGGGGGGGGGGGGCGTGCACTTCTCAAATCATTTATTTCTTTAATAAATTTTGATTATTATATTTTACAAATGTTACAAATACAATTCCATTTAAGAAGCATAAAGCACAAGAATGCTTTGCAGTTCCGATGCAAAAAATGACATCATTAAAGTGACAGCAGTTCTCGTCTAAGCCTAGGCATTGTTGCGGTCGAGTGAAAAAATTCCCCTTACACCTTTCAAGCACAGCAGGAGGAATTTCTGAAGTAATGACTTTTGAAAGATCTTCAAAAGTTAGAATTGTAGGCGAAATGGGACAGCACCGTGTCGACCAACACAGAAGATAGAAGTGATTGCAAAACCTTCACTGCGTCTGCATTACCAAACGACCAGCTGCAACAAGGTTGCCGTTGTTCAGTCGACCAATGGGCCATGACTACTGAAATTGCAACTAATAACAAATAGATATCAACCATTGTGCATGCGCTAGTTCCACTGACAGTTAATTCATGGTAGACTAAAGCGTAGCACTTCCCTGCTGGGCCCTGAATCAATGAACTAAAATATGAAAAGTCATATTACGTTCAGTGCCAGATTTAGACTTCATGGACTCTAAGGTTTTTCACGTATAAGGCCCCTTTTGTAGTCCAGACACCTTTCCTCTCAATAGCGAAAAAGGCCCCCCCCCCCTTTTTTTAAACTATCTTTTGTCTTTTTTCCTATGATTCAGAAAGCCATGCTTTTCACTTTTCACTCCAGGGTCCCTCGTACCTACCACTATTTTGTGGTTTAACCAGTTGGATGGGACCCTGAAGGCAGCTCCGATTTTTTAAACCCGGACTAGAAGCCAAGCAATCCCAGAGGTTTCGTTTCACTTGGAGGGCTTTGTGACCAAGAGCATATTCAATATCCTCCAGTCACTATTAGTGAAGACTTGACTTTCAACCGGCTAGGATCGAACCCAGGACCCTCTGGTCACAAGTCCAATCAGGCCACCAAGGCACAGAAAGCCATGCTGTTACTGTTTTTTTTTATGTGTTGTCTGCTGTCCTTTTTGGATAACCTTAAGAGGAAGAATGGTACCAAGAGAATGATGCAAGACTCCCATTTAAGTGTGGTATAGAATATCCCCAGGTGGTTTCTCCTCTGGTTTAAATTTAAAAAAAAATAGATGTAAAATTCTGCATTTTGAAGCCTTATAAAAAATATCGGGAAAACAATAGGCGAACAAAACTTTTTTTAAAGTAAAATACTCGTTTACAAATTAAGATAGTATACAGCTAACTTGTTGTTTCTGCAAATCTGACAGCAGTCGACAGAGAAAGAGCGAGGGAGGAGAAAAGACAATGCATTGTTACTTGCAGACATCGGCATCGGTACAATTTTTGATCATCCTTCCAACCCACTGACAAACACAACAATGAATTAAATATAAAATAATCAATAATAAAAAATTCTTTAAAAGAATTGGTGTATAGATTTAGAAAATATGTAACATACTTCTGATTTGGACAATTCATAATTTATACACTTGATAAGAAATTAATTGAAACACACTTTCCTTAGGAGTTTCAAAGACTTATCTAATTTTTTCAAGGAGTCTAGAGCAATTAAAATTAGTTAAGGCAGGGATTCTCAAACTTTTTCCACTCGCGGCACCCTTTGAAGAATTAAAATTTTCTCTCTGCATCCCAGCGCATCTATATTATTTGAGGTAAGTGCGCCAAATAAGGTTAAGGTTACGCCCCTAAGGTTCAAAACCTAATACCTCGCTCCTTTATGATTGAATTGCTCCAGCTTTTGCACATTCATCAGACGGCTAATAAAAACTAAGTGAAAATTTAAGGTTTAATTTTGTTTTTCTGTATTTTTCACAAATGCAAGGGATATTCGCCTTAAAAGGAACATGGGCTGGAAAAAGAAAAATTCTTCTCGAACCTCTTATACATATATTTATAACAACAGCAAAATACCCGGCGTTGCCTGGGTCAGTAATAATTATTAGAAAAATCGTTACTTGCTTTTGTTTTCTGTTTTAAGTGAAAAAATTTAAAACACATCTTTTTGACGTGATTAAAAATCGAGTTTCTTCCTTACCCATAAAACTAAAATAGCAATCAGTATAAAAACAAATTAGTATTGATTAAGAAACGAAAGCACTATATTTAAGCATATACAAATTTAAAAAACATGAAATTAATCTTTTCATGTTTAAAAAGATTAATCTGTTGATACTTTTTTTTTTAACATGGAGTCGAAAACCTTCTCTGTATGGCTAATGAAGTACGAAGTGATTAAAAAAAAGTAGCTGCGCTCGTAATCCCCTTATACTTGCTTTAGTTATTTCGGGAAATTTCAATCATTGTGGCTCTTGGTGCGATTTTACCGAATTTGCGAAAGTCGTTTCGGGGTACCTTCGATGATGCTCCCCATTCTTTCCTTACTTTGTAAAACGATATGATATTAATTTTCGTTACAGAGATATCGTCGCCAGATGCTGAGATATTTTTGGTCACCATAAAATGGCGCTAAACAGTTTCATCCCAAATGTTACCAAAATAAGTAATAAAATTTGGTGATTGTTTGAAATTGTGCAAAAAGGAAAATTAATGAAAGTTTTTGTGCTGTTTATGGATTTGCCTAATTTAGTTGCTGGATTATTTAACACAGTAAAAAAAGTCTTTTGAAAATTCTTTGATTGGCGATATTTTGTTTACATGGTGAAAGCTGAGAAACATTATGACGTAGTCTTCGGCTTCAAAAACAGCAACGTTGAAAAAACTGCCAAATGCATCAGCTACGGAAATCTTTCTGCAAAAATTTTGGCGATCTGCTGGTTGTTTGGATAATGAGTAAGTGTTCAATTAGCATAAATAATAATAAAAACCATTAATTACTTTAAAGTTCCGTTTAAATGGAAAATCATCAGCCAAATCATGTATTATTTGCCAATCTTGTGCAAAAATCTTACTTCAAGATTTGACTTGAGAAAAGCCTTGAACAATCACGAAAAGCAAAGAAAGTCAACAATACAACAATTGTCGCTATCGACAGGGAGTTGAGATGATACACTAAATACTGTATTGAGTTGAGGAAAGCCTTCGAACATGGATCTAAAAAGCTCATAACTCGTTTTTTATTCTACTTAGAAATTTCGAACAGGTGCCATCTTCAGCAGAAAAATCAGAGCTTTCGATGGACATATAATGTAAATATGTGCAAGTATTTTTTCATCCCAATGTTAGAGAATTTATACAAAAATTGTGTTTTATTGCCCCCCTAAGGGGGTTTTGCCCCCCATAACGGGACGAAAACTACCCTATGTGTTATTCTGATGCATAAGCTATATTATTGTAAAGTTTCATCAAAATCCGTTCAGTAGTTTTTGCGTGAAAGAGTAACAAACATCCATACATCCATCCATACATCCATACATCCATCCATACAGACAAACTTTCGCATATATAATATTAGTAAGATGGACACTTCATGAAACCCTTCACCTCTTCTTACGGTACCCCAGAGTGCCGCACACCCAGTTTGAGAACCCCTGAGTTAAGGCATTTGCACTTTCGAGTCTCTGACATTTTTCGTCATGATTATAGCTTTATATAGTATTGTTCTAACTTGGCAAGAAACAGCTACTTACAGTTAAGAAGTAAAAATAAACTAGAGTACTCTGACAATTTGTTTTCAATTAGAAGTAGTGCAGAAAACGAAGAAAAATTTTTTTTTTCGGGCTAAGCAGATGAAGAATATACAGTAGAAATAAGATAAAAGCAAGCAAGCAGTAACAAAAGAATTTCCAAAATACTGCATTCGGGATTAAATAAATAGCAAAATTTGAAACATGTGAGTCACAAAAATTTATCTTGAGTATTATGTTACAGAAACGTGAGAATCATGATTGTTGCATTTTTACTGCAGGATGTAACAAGGAGCCGAGTTTGACTTATTTTCTGATCCCCCCTCTTTGATCCCTCTCATTTGTTAGCAATTTTAAAATTCAAAGTTTGTAGCCAGCCATACTTTTCCAAGTTTTGAAGCACTTAAAATTAAGAGTCATTTTTTCAAGTACTTTTCATTTCTTTAAGGAATGAATCATGCAATTTTTCGGTTCTTGTAGGCCCCCTACAAAGTGGGGCCCCAAGCCATCGCTTGTTTAGCGGTAAATACGACCCTGCTTGCTTTGCACGAAACATATACTACAAAATTAACTTTTGACTGGGAAAATTCACCTCATCACTAACTTTATGCATATAAATAAAATAATGGTCAAAGAAAGAGGCGGCGATTGGGGATTATAAGTGCGGGGGCAAGAAAATTTTAGAAGCTGAAGATTTAACTTTTGACTATCTTTGAGTGATTTAAGGTGGCGGGGGGAGGCTTTGGAACTTTTCCCCAAAACAATTTTGAGGCCAAAGTATTAAAAAAAAGTCTTTGGTGATGAAAAGGTAAACTTCCCGAAAATAATCCCTCAACTGGTGTGTACAAAAAGCAAATTTAGGACATCTTTAGCAAACTAAGAGCAAGGCGTTCTGGGGTTCTCTCCCGAAAATTTCGCTGGGTTGAATTTCTTTAAAAACGCTTTTCAGGATATCTTTGAATTATTTAATGAGGAAAGCGAGTTCGGAGCTTTTCCCCGGTAAACCTTTTGGAACTGATTAAGTCCTAAAACATTAATTTTAGACTTCCTTCGGCAACTTCAAAGGAAAATACGGAGGACTACTTCCGAATTTGTTTCTTAATTGGAGGTTTAAAAACACATTTTTACATATTTTTACTGAGGTCAGGGAGAAGCGGGTTCGCTTCCCGGAAAAAATTCCGAAGTTGGAATCTTATAATAGCATGAACTTAGACCCTCTTTGAAGATACGAGAAGGAGAAAGTGTGTTTACGGGTTCTCCTCCGGAAATTTTTCGAAACCAAAGTTTAAAAAATGCAGTTTTTAGCTATCGTTGGGGATCTCCCTAGAATGTTTTCCAAATTAAAATTTTAAAAACGTTCAGGCGATCTTTAATGAGAATCCCCCCTCCTCCCGAATCGCCGCCACTGGTCAAAGCGGTTTGATCAAAAAACACAGTTCTAGGTCCAACTAAAAAAATAATTTTATGCTGCTTCACTCGATCGTTTTTTTTCCCCTGAAGCAAAACCTAGTTATCCAAAGGGATCACACAAGCAGCTGCAACTGCAACAGGCAAGCATCAATACGCTTAGTGAGATTACATAGAAAATTCACTAAATGTGGCCTTTGACGTATTTTTCTTACAATCACTTCAAAAATTTGAGACTGTGTAACAGCACATGCTGCTAATAGGATACCTTTTCCTCTATTTTGCGATGAAAAAAATAGCGCACCTTTTCGTAGTTGACAGCACGCCATAAGTTCGTCATCGTCAAGTGTTTAACGAGACAGCTGTTGGCTTCACAAGAAACGCAAGTGCTAATCATGGGAGCATTTTCTCACGTGTCAAATCATAATAATTCTTTTATTTCAGAAATGGTTTTTCCGAGTAAGTATGAATTAAAAGAACACCTGGGTATTAAATGGTAGCCGAAACGTTAATGTCATGCTGGTGTTGGTGGCCTAAATGAAAAACTTCAACTGCGTCTGAATGGTTTCTAGTGAAATACGTTTCAAAAGTACTAGGTCCTGTATTCTTCATTTTTGATGCGACTGAGATTATGTAACTGATGCCTCGATTTGAGTTACCAGGATTGCATTTGTAAATTTTTTAGTAACAAAACGTCGGATATACGGATTTTCCGAGCCGGGGTAAAATCTTGAAAATAGCGCCCTTTCCTATTTTCCTTCATATTTTTGTATAGACTTCCAGCGGCACACAGAAATAGGGTGAATGTGTTAAATACTAATCAGTAAACCTTAGTATGTTCTGTAAACTCCTTCCTGTTTAGTTTATTGAACAATATTTTACGATATAAAACTAGTACATTTTATGTTACAAAAAAAAGTGTGCATATATAGTTTTTAATTTAAGCAGTTGATACGAGACGTTTCGAAGGAAACAAAAGTAAATGAGCATTACGTTGCGGTCATTGGCGACCTGATTACTGAATAGGCCAAATTGGCCTTGGCCTAGGGCTCCCACTTTTAGGGGCCCCCACATTGCTAAAATTGCTTTAGCCAATGGCTAAAGTCGTAAGGTTTGACTACAGGAGCCGCCGAAGAACTGCTCGGCCTAGGACCTTCTGACATCTTAATCGGGTGCTGTCACTAGCGTAGCCAGAATTTCCTCCCTGGGGGGTGGAATAACAGTTATTACATAGAGTCGTTTGGTCACACCATAACAGTCCTCACATAATATAAATATCATAGTTCTTGGATTGGCAATATGACTTAAAACTGATGGTTTTGGACAGGGGCGTACTGACTTCTCCAAGAAGAGACCAATCCTGACTTCTAAAAGGCGCACAGGCTTGAGGTCGCAAAAAAAAAAAAAAAAAAAAAAAACGAAGGTGCACCGGTCGGTCGGCCAGTTTGTCCCTAGTTTTGGGCGAGTTTGACTCCCCAAACCCCTCTGGGCCCTTGATTGTTTTCACTGAATAGAAATCAATTTTTTGACACATTGGTATTTTTTCCTGATAGTGAGCAAGATTTAAAGAAAATTAAAACCTCTCCACTTCTGTTATCCGGGGGACGGACTTGCTTTGTCCGCGCCTAATGAGACCTATATCAGGGATACCCATTTAAAGAGAGGGGGTCATAGTGCAGACTGTAATATTGAAATTATTAAAGGGGGTGCTTTGAGGGTAATTTTTATCCTTGGGAGAGGGGAGGAGGCTCTTGTTCTTGAAGGGTCTTCGCAATAATAAGGGGGCGTGCACCCTTGCTCATAGGGGGAGTGGACACCCCGGCCTACATTGTATTATTTTACAGCGCATCCTCGTTTAACTTGCAAGATCTTTATTTTTACAACAGTTAGTCTTAGATGCAAACGTCTAACTGCAAAAATGGTCAAAATGAGATGCTGAGTTAAGGTATCAAAAGTTTGAAGCAAAAAAGAAAATAAGGGAAAAAATACGGTTCTTAGGTCTTCATACTTACATTTAGGTTAATAAAAAATGCATTAATACCCAAAGAAAATTAATACCCAACACAAAAAATTTAACATTAGTACCACCAATATTCACCGAGGTGTGAAACGCAGCGTTTTGTCTTTTGTGACTTATATACAGTGGGAGGGGGGAGAAGGGACACCTGTTGGCCCGGGCCTAAAGGGGGCCCAATATTTTAAACATTAGGAATGAACTATAGGGGTAAACAATATAGAGGGGAGCCCAGAAAAGTCATGTGTGACTGGTCCCAAAATTTCTGTGCACGCCCCTGCTTATATCACTTTGCACTCGTGCATTAGTTATTATCCTCACTGGACCAAAGTTGATTACGTTCTGATTTTTCAGATTACGATGACAACGAGAATAAGTTATGCTCGTTGTTTTAGGACAAATTTTATTCGCCACAATCGTTATTGTTTTGTAACCATGGTATGATGCATTCATTCAAGGCTTAACTTAAGCATAAAACTTGACTCTGCGAACTCCAGTGTCCACCCACCTCCGCAAGCCGGGCGGTAGCGGCTATACCAAAGCACATAGAAAATATAGTTGGCTATACCCTACACACACATGCCTACACACACACATGCCTACAAACATACGCTCACACGTCACACAGACACTCGTGATTGTAAAAAACATAATTTGAATTCAAGATGTCAAAAATTCTATTTATTTATTTATTCCCTTTTCCTTTTATTTAAGCTTGATTGTTGAACATGCGTCACTTGACACGACTTTCATTTTCGAGACAGACCGCGTTACGCCGGGCAACGTTGCTAATCGATGTAAATAAAACAAAGAATATTGAGGAGTTTACTTTCAAAACGGATTTTATCCACTTTTGGAAAAAACAATTTTTTTTTCGTTTTCAGCATCTCTAATATAAGCCCTATCGATTCATGATTTTTTTTCTTCTCGAAGTGGTTTATATCTACTGTTAAAAAATGCGAGAATATTGGTTTTACCACCTAAACGGTATCTATCCATCCCCTTATTTCTCGCCAGGTCTTTTACAGCAAAGTGGAATTTGTCCCTTATTTGCCGGTACCCACTCATTCACTTTCATATCAAAAGGGCACATATCCAAATTTGAATTTGCCACTTCTAACTCAAAAGTAGTTCACAAATAAAATAGCGGAGGGAAGCACTGGCTGAGCATTTTCAATCAAGCCTGATACCCGTTCTCGTATTAAGAGATCACAGCACCTTGGGCCTTGTGCAACTCAGTTAGCCGTTAGGTAAGCTCGACCTCAAATTGTGATAACTAAATTAATATTAAATAATTAATATTACGATTAAATTGTGATTAATTAATTAATTGTGATTAATTGAAAAACTGATTAATTGTGATAAAAATTATGATCTATTAATACCTACAACGTTGTTATTTGAATAGGCTTTTGTGGTTTTATTGTTCATACTTAATTGGATCGTATGTCTTTTTTTTCAATGTTCAATGAAAAGAATAAAGTAAGTACGAAGGAATAAAGTAGAGGAGAAAAATTATATATATATATATATATATATATATATATATATATATTATTATTTTAAAAAACATTTTGTTTCTATGTATTGAAGTTTATTTCTAAAGAAAATGCGTGTTTCTTTGCAAAAGGAATAGATCCAATCTGAAATTGGCAATTTAGGTCTGGGAAAATTGAGGAAAAATTGCTAGACTTATGCCAGTAGACACTTGTTATTCTGCCAAAACATTGTGTGAAATTCGAAACTTTAAAAGTTAGTGTTTGTGCGTGAAACTTTTTTTTTTTTTTTTTTGTTTTGCCAAAAAAGTATAAAACTGGATATAATCTGTTTTGAAAGAAAACTCCTCATATATGTGTGCATGTATACAGTATGTTTCTTATACAAATCCACAGTTTACGTCGAATCTCGACCAAATTTGGCAGTAAGGTATTTGGGCACCCAAGAAGGCACGTAGGGGGGGAGGGGGTCAAACGCCTAAAAAGTACCGAAAACATTCGAATTTTAACTTCATTACCCGAAAAAGGCATTAAATGGCTCTTTCTACCGGAAATAATAATCCAATCGTTTGATTTCAATCTCATTCGATATCCCGTGAAAAACACCCGTTTAGATTTTGCTCCACCACCAAGGCCCTAAAATTATCGACAGAAAAGTTACAAGCGTTTTTAACTAAAGGAAAATCAACTTTGAATTGGAAATTTATTATCTTCCGCTAGCTCAGTTTTAATTGGCGTGAATAAAATCATTAAGAAAGATCTGTTGCCATTTTTTTCTCGACTGTGAACAAATAAAATTCTGTCTTTTGTTGTGAGACTTTTCCTGTGATCAAGGAATTTAAAATTTTTCCTTTTTGGTTATTTTTCCGCGATTTATTGGGAAACTTTATTTTATTTTAATTTTTGTTTTTTTAAGCCTGATTGTTGAACAAGGGTCACTTGACAAAAGTTTTATTATCGAGGTAAAAGGTGCAAAGCCAGGCGACGCGACGCAGCTAGTAATCTCTTTATCTTTGCTAATAATAAAACTCAACGTTTGTCTGGATTTCTGGATCTCTGTAGGGATATCTGTCTGGATCTCTGTTGGCATATCTTTCTTTGACGCGCGTAGCATCTAAACCGTTAGAAATTTTCATGAAATTTGGTACAAAATTAGCATGAGGTTGTGCACCTCGAAGCGATTTTTCGAATATTCGATTTTGTTCTTTTTCTATTCCAATTTTAAGAACATTTTACCGAGCAAATTTTCATAACATGGTCGAGTAAATTGCCAAATTGTCATAACGTGGAACCGGAACTTGGGCGAGCAAATGAACATAGCAAATTGGCGAGAAATTTATGATCCATTATTTGTAAATATACAGACGAACCAAATGACCTTTTAATTTTCTACTACGAACAAAGCCGTGCGGGTACCGCTAGTAGTAAATAAAAGTAAGGTTTCAAACAAATTCTGGAGGAAAGTCTGTGGCGGGCGGGCGTCCAGGAGACTCCATAGCACCTACAGCCTTGAAATTTAGTACAAAATTACTTCGAGCCCCGGGGGTTTGCACCTGAGGTTTTATTTTTTTAAATTCGAATTAGATTTTTTGGTAATTAATTTTTTAAGCTCAAATTTCGCGTAAATTGCCTATTATTGCCTATTAAAGGTGTGAAAAAGTACTGGCACATATTGATATTATATATCGTTGGAAAGGATAGAATTTTCCGCGTCATACGCAATGTGTTTCAATGCTCTAACTTTAATACAGGGGGAGTTATTCGCGTTTATAGCTCAAACTTTTTTAGGCTTTAGCTAAAATTTAGGCACTACTTTCTTCATTAAATCTATCACTAAAAGGTGAAGGAATTGTCCCACAGTTTTCTTTTTGACATCGCTGGAAAAAACTGCTTTTTTTACTCCAGATCTAACTCGACCTATGGTCGAAAAACTGAGCTTCTATCTCCAAAGGGAAAAAAGTTACAAGCCGTTAAAAACCAAATTCGAATAATTTCATCTCCATTAAAAGTATTGGGGCTTTATTTGGCGATGCCATAGTTACGTCTTTTCGATTCGCATGCTTCTCCTTTCTTATTCACAAACCTTAAAGGTTTCGATTTGAACGAAAAATCTTAGGCTCAACTAAATTCAAGCCCCGAGATAAAGAGCAAAATATAGTACTAGAGACCACGAATATGAAAGCGGTTTTTCCAACGTACAAAGCTGCAGTTTTGAAATGCTCAGGAGCTCCTTAGCCCTTACGGTTCTGCAAGTTTTTACAAGTTATTTTGAAACCCGGGGAAGCGGTGCTTTTTGATCCAAAAGGAGATCATAATGCGTTTTTAATCTGTTTCTTTTTAATTGACGATTTAAATTCTTGCGAATCAAATAAGACTGCGAAGCAATCTTCGGGGGTTGGTGAGCGTCGGCGAGCAGGGGACAGATCCCCCTCGTGAAATAAAAGAAAGAAATGTTTAAAGGTTCTTCAGGAGGCGGTGAGTTAAAATTACATTTTCTGTGAAAAACCTGAATTTTACTCAAAACATTCCGCGTATGAAGTTGATCGTCCGTTTTTGACAAAGTTGATATTATTACTTTAACAAAGTTAAAAATGTTACAGTGTTACAAAGTTGCCTTTCAGTGCTTTCCAGTCATAAAACTTCTTTTCCTCTTTTATACTTTTTTTTCTCTTTTAGTAATCATTTTCAGCTGCTGTTTTAAACTAGTAGGCGTGGTTTGTCAAATCATGGGTGGAGTCGAATTCACGATGAGCAATTACAAAATCACACTTGAAGAGCAAAAGTCGCCGATTAAACGAAACACGTACAATGCTAAATCGAATAAATACAACCGTTCAGCAGTAACTTGGACTTCCGTCAAAATGCAGCTCATTAGTTTCATTCTAATTGGAGTGCTAGGGGCAGCAGTTGCAGCACCCATACCAGGTAAGGTTTCGGAAAATCACTCTAAGGGGGGGGGGGGGGAGAGCCTAATAAGTTGATAATTCTCATTTTATGTAAAATTCACCGAATTTTAAAAGCTATTTCAATTGCATGAAAACAATCCATAAAAATTACTAGCAATTTTATTAATAAGAGTTCTTCCCTTTAAGTGACCATATACTTTTTTTGCAGTTTAATGTCCTTTAAGCTTCCGGTTCATAGTCTAATTTTTATTACAGATTTATTTATTTTTCATTTTAATAGATAAAATTAAATACTAGTTGACACCTGAGATCAATAAGTTCGCGTTTCACCGTCTTCCGTTGTTAAACTATTTCCTATATTTACTCATTTCCCTCATTATAACATTTTAAAATGTTTAAAAAAAAACTGATAATTATTAAATTACGCATTATAATATGCATCTGTGTATTTATGTACACGAGTTACAAGTCATACTTTTTAAACTCATTCAGTTTCCTGAATTTTTAGTTAAGCTGAGCCTGCAGTTTCAACACTCAAAGGGACTTATGCACGCAACGTACCCATATTTGGTTCGTTTTAAACCAAAGCTTCAGCCCAGCTAAAGGTTTAGGGATGAAGCAAAAGGAAATTTTTATAAAAATGAAACTAGAACCAAAAAGTGATCCCTATTAACCCTTTGAGAACTATAATGCTGAAAAAGATCATTGAAATCTACGATGCTTTAAAAAAAGTTAGAAAACATTACAATATATTTTTTAATATAAATTTTCTGAATTCTCAATAGTATGAACATTATACAATTTATAAATTGTTCGCATTCCATAATTTAAGAAATAAATTTGAACTGAGGAGGCATTATGTGTCCTATACTGGTCCTTAAAGGATTAAAAGCATGAAAAGAAGGTACTTTAAGCACGACAGTTTGCTTTGTGATAACAATATAGACTTATTACAATGTTAAGTTAATGCTTTATTAAAATACTAGTGGCACCCGCGCGGCTTCGCCTGTAATAGAAAAATTAAAGGTCTTTTGGTTCGCCTGTATATTTACAAATAATGTATGGTGAAATTTCTCGCCAATTGGCTTGTACCCATGTTACGGTTCCACGTTATGATAATTTCGTATCTCGCCAATTGGCTTGTGCCCATGTTACGGTTCCACGTTATGATAATTTCGTAATTTATGATAGTTTTTTTCTTAAAATTGGAATAAAAAAAGAACCACATCGAATTTTCGAAAAATCGCTTCGAGGTGCACACCCCCATGCTACATACTAACTTTGTGCCAAATTTCATGAAAATCGGCCGAACGGTTTAGGCGCTATGCGCGTCACAAACATCCTACAGACATCCTACAGACATCCAGACATCCTCCGGACAAAGAGACTTTCTGCTTTATTATTAGTAAAGAAAACAAAATTACATAAAAATCTCATCTCTGAACGAGACCAAAGTAAACGGTTTGAGTGCTGATATTCTCGCAATTAAAAGTATGGTGTAATGAGTATGAAGAATGGCACTTGCAAATACTTTTTTCTTAGCGACTTAAATTGTAATAACATTAGTTAAAAAGAACATTGAAATATAACAAAAAGATAACACAAATAAACTCAAAAACAGGAGAAAATCATTTTTGGTACTTACACCCATACATGTGAGTATTGAGTATTAAAATTATAGGTGCGGTTGGTAACACTGTATCTAACGTTTCAAATGTGAACAAACCAATGAACTGTATTTTTCCCAATTTTTAAACATAGTTTGAACTTGGATAAGTAGAATATCCCATATGAGCGTGTTATGTAAATAATATGAACACTTGATAAAAGTCATATTAATGCTACTAATACGTTAACATTCCATTCAATTCAATTTAATGAGCGTGTTATGTAAATAATATGAACACTTGATAAAAGTCATATTAATGCTACTAATACGTTAACATTCCATTCAGTTCAAATTAATGAGCGTGTTATGTAAATAATATGAACACTTGATAAAAGTCATATTAATGCTACTAATACGTTAACATTCCAATCGGTTCAAATTAATGCATAAGTGCGTAATATTAATTTTCTTTTAAAAATATAAGAAAAAATATATAAATTTTTTCAAATGGGGGAAAAAAAACGACTGTAAAGCGAATTTATATCTATATGGAGAGGTATAAAATGATTGTTTAGATAGATATTGGTTTTTCCTTTATCAGAATGAGAACCAAATGTAGTGAGGGAAATTCGCGATATGTGGGGAAACCGCAGCAGCTGTAAATCGCGCTTTTCCTTAGCCGTGATATAGTTACGGAAGAAACAAGGCAAAGGGACCTCAGATGGAGACCCTTTGGACCAAGGATGGAGGACCAAAGAGGAAAATTCTCTATATCTTATCTATTTAACTTCGTTGTTTTTGTTATTTGGGTCTACCCTTCTGCCACATTAGACCGGATAATCAAGAGTCTATTGTATTAAATTCCTGATGCGAAAGAGTCAAAAATTCAATTTTTTTTTTCATTGAACTGGGCCAAACAATGGAGTCGTTTCCGAAATTTTAAAAGTATTTTTTTCTGAAAGAAAATGCTTAAAAATATTGGATCTGACCTTTTTTTTAAATAATTTGACTAAGTTTAATATTTTTGGAAAATTATTTTAATCGGTACGCTTTCATTGTTTACGCTTCTGTCGATGACATCACAAATGATGTATTCCCTTTCACTGATGCCATTTACAGAGAACAATATTTAATTCGCATCTTTACTCACGTGCACTGGCAACGATATGGTTGGTAGCAAACGTAGAGCTCAATATTTAATTCGCTTCTTGATTATCATAACTTCGAAACGTGGCAGAAAGATGCGCCAAATTGTATCATTTGTGACGTCATAAAGACCACGCCTTGTCTTCAAAATCGGACATTTTAAAAAATTAAAAATTAAGCGTTGGAAAAATGAAAGTTTTTTTCTCGCTCCATATTATTATTATTGTTTATTTTATTTATTTATTATTTATTTATTTATTTATTTATTTATTTTGCTTATTCTATCAATATCAGTGACTAAAAGTAATACTTTTTACTAAAGGAAACAACCCCATTAAACGTTATGCTGTTGTCAATGATTTGTGTTGTGGTGTAAACTGGCATCTTTAACTTCTGTGAAGTCACTGCAGTCTGAACTGAGTTTCCATTGTCTTCCACTTAATTTTTAGACCTCTTTTAAAACTTGTTTAACAGTGCTGCAGCTCACATTCAGGACTGAACATTTGGCTAGATACATTGATTCCCAGCCGGTGGTTCGCGAACCACCAGGAGTTCGCAACGTGTGCAAAGGAATTTCGCAAAAATAATACTCTAATGGCGGATTTGTAACACGCTTACTTTTAGTTTTTCCCTGTAGCTTTTTATCGGAAATTTTTTTATTGAAACTTGATAAAAATATTAAAGGGAGCTTATGTGAGCGCCTAAAACATCTTCAATTCACTTTCGACGATTATTTTCTAAATCGTTTGAGCCAAAAATATCAGTGGAACACTATCAATATATAAAATATTTTCTTCAGAAAAATTGCCAAGGTGACCCTTGTCACAGAATAAGGTACTCAGAAAAAAAAAATGCTGTGGATTTTTTTTTTTTTTTTTTTTTTTTTGACTTATCTCGGGCATGTTTAGCAATGCTAAACAACCCCCATGAATCCAAATATCTGCAAAAAATCCAAGAACAGCAATGGGTCACTAAGGACCTCGTCCTTCGCAAAACCCAAACAAGATAGAATGTGCTCAGGTGAAACCTCTCCAGCAGAGCACCAGTGACACTCCGGAAAAGTCTTGATATTCCCAGAGAATCTAAGAGCTTTTGTGTGGCCACTCAGGAATCTCGAATATGTTGTCTGGAGGAGTCTACCCTTGAGTCTAAAGGACTCACCAGGACATTTTGCAAAATACCAGGCGTGTCTGGGAGGTGTTTTAAATTGGCGATTGAGCTCCATTTTTGAAATTGTGGAGATCTCACTGAAAGTAAGATCTCCACAAGGGCTCACACCCTCCGCAGCAGCAGATCTAGCCAAAAAGTCAGCCCTTTCATTACCCTCAACTCCAACGTGGGAAGGGATGCTGTGGAATAAAATGACCCAACACAATTTGCGTTACATCTGAGAAAGGAATTCATTTTATTTGTGCAGCAAAATATCCTTGTAGTAAGGGGTAAGAAACATTCATTTATCTATCTATTATTATCATTATTTTTTTTAACTTTTATTTTTTTTTGTAAAAATTCCTTTTTTTTTCTCTAATTAAAATGATATACAACTTTTTATGGAATTATTTCGCGAAAGAAAAGAGGAAAATGTTATCTTTACTTGTTATGCGCTTTTGAGAAACTCAAAACAGAAAATGTTATCCAAAACTTATTGCTTTTCATTGTTATTACCGATTACAAGAGCTTCGGAAATTTCTTTCAAATATTGGAAGGAGTTCATAAAGGGAAAAAGGTTGGGAACCGCTGGGTTAGAAGATGCCCCGAGCTTTTGAAGCTTAACGCTTACTTAAAATAGACCCTCAATGTCTCTCTCTCAACCTCTCTCTTATTTTTGGTCTTTTCGTTTTGTGAGAGGACACACTACAGCACATTTTTTACTGCTTCTTGGTAATATTTAAGTAATGTAATAACTTAGTGTGCTGGGTATTAAGCAGTAAGTTACCACCCATAAGTCACATCTAAGGCAGAACTACATGCAATATACCGACAGCTTGATGAAGCGAAAGTTCCCACTTCTTCTTTTTCACACTTGTCATAAATCAACTTAATTTTAGGAGAGAATTGAATTTATCATATTCACAACGCACAACTATTTTATTTCTTCTACACAGTGATACATAGAGGATGGGCAGCCAATTCGCCCTTTTTCCCCGAATAGCGTCAAAACATATGCAATAAATGTTATCCCACTATTCGGTTAAGAGTTTTTCCAGCCATCCCTTGACGACTGTCTATAGCCATATGAACTTATAGGCGCTCTCTGGCATCTGTGCAGTAGGCAATCGCGGAAAGCCCCATTACGCAATGGGGTCGTTTACAAAATTTTAAAAGTTTTTTTTTTCTGAGAAAGCATGCTTAAAAACATAGGATCTGACCTTTTTTTTAAATAATTTATTTAAGTTTAATATTTTTAAAAAGTTACTTAAACCGGTGCGCTTTTATTGTTTACGCTTCTGTCGTGTGGCATCACAAATGATGAAATGCCATTCATTGTTGCCATTCACAGAGCAAAATAATTAATTCGCACCTTTACTCACGTGTATTGGCAACGATATGGTTGATAGCAAGCGGAGAGCGCAATATTTAATTCGCTTCTTGATTATCAAAACGTGGAAACGTGGTAGAAAGATGCGCCAAAATTGCATCATTTGTGACGTCATAAAGACCACGCCTTGATTTCTCATTTAAAAAAAAATAATTTAAAAATTACTGTTGGGAAAATGAAAGTATTTTCTGGGTCCATGTCATTTTTTTTACTCATTCAGTAACTAAAAGTAGTACTTTTGTCTGAAGGAAGCAACCCCATTATGGAGATCACCAGCTATAAATCATGGGATCCTTGCAAGTGTTACGCAATCTAACCTCGTGGAGCATATATGTATTTTCTTACACAGCTCGGTTAAAGACTGCAGCTTTGTCCTTGTTGTGGACTCATCAGTCTGGAATAGTGCATAACCGAGCTGTAGGCAGATGTGTGAATCTGCCTACAGCTCGCATTGAAGCAGATAGTGGTTGCAAATAAATTAGTATATAAAGACAACTGGTAGTATGTGGGCACTCTTTGCTTTTTATGAAATACTTGCTCCCATCTCGGTTATTCACCATTTCAAACTGATGAGTTCACAACAAGGGCAAAACAGCAGTCTTTGGATGGAATAAGCTTTCTGTCGGTATATTCCATCTTAGTGTTTTGGGGGTTATTCCAATATTTCTAAAGGCCAATTTTGCTACTTGTTCTGTGGGAGGTGAACCTCGAAGTACTTCAAATTCTTTGAATGTCAGAGTACGAAGAATCATAGTTAGTGACTGGGAGAGAATAAAAAATATGAACTACAAAACTGATGAGTCAAAACTGAAATCGTTCTGCCCATAAAATTAATCGCCAAGGAGAGTTTTATGTGAATAAACTAGAAAATTTAAACTATGGAGCTGTTCACAAATGATGTCAAGCTTTGAGGAGCAGGGGGGGGGCCTGAAATTGTGAGTCCGTGATAAAGGGGAGGAAGGGAGGGGTAATAGAAAGGGATATAAGTATTTTTTTCATAAGAATATGCTTTAAAAGTAGCGTGGTATGTGACAAAGGGAGGGAGGGTGTATGGCCGCTTACGGTAGTCAAAAATGTTGAAAAAAAAACGTGTGACATCATTTATGGGAATATGTCGCTTTTAATGAAAATAACAAATGTCTACATAGTTTCTTTATGAATTCGTATTTATTTTTCGACATAATTTTAAGGAAAAGCAAGTTACGATAACAAAGGACATTTTTTTTAAATTGCTACATGTTTGGAAAAAAAATCGAAAATTAGTTTTTTTTTCAATAGTTTTATTTTTAATTCATATATTAATGTTTGTCAATAAGTTTGAAAAATGAAGCAATCAACAATCAAGCTCGTGTTTTAACATTAAATGAACTTATTCGAGCGAAAATTTTTCCGTAATGCAAGATTTTCTTTACCGTTGATTTGATTTTTTCTAGGTTTCACGCAATGATAAAATATTAAATCTGCACATTTTTAATTAAGCTAATATTTTACTTATACTGAATTCAGGACTATTTTTTCATTTTTAAACCATCTTCATTTTAATGAAGGAAAAATTAACTGATTTAAATTATTAATAAAACAAAATTAATTTTTGGAATCTTAAGCTTTGTCCAGCAGAGTACACATATATGTATGATTTATAACACATTTTATGTTTTATTCCTTTTTCGTTCTTTTTCTTCCGAGCTTGTAAAGTAGCAGTAAATATTGGTAGCTTTCTCATTATGAACTCTTGTACTGAAATTTTTTGCATTTACGCTTTATTATCAAAAATCATGCATAAAAATTCTTCGTTGATAACTGTTTCTAAAACTATATTTTAACAACATTATTCATTTTAGGAGTCGGAGTAGGAGAAAGGCAACTGCCTTTCAGTATTCCACCCATGCCATTCAAGGAATCGGAGAAAGGAGGAAAGGCAAATGCCCTTCAGTATTCCGCCCATGCCATTCAAGGAGTCGGAGAACTTAGAAAGGCAAATGCCTTTTAGTATCCCACCCATGCCATTCAAGGAGTCGGAGAACTTAGAAAGGCAGATGCCTTTTAGTATCCCACCCATGCCATTCAAGGAGTCGGAGAATTTAGAAAGGCAACTGCCTTTCAGTATTCCGCCCATGCCATTCAAGGAATCGGAGAAAGGAGAAAGGCAAATGCCCTTCAGTATTCCGCCCATGCCATTCAAGGAATCGGAGAATGGAGAAAGGCAAATGCCCTTCAGTATCCCGCCTATGCCATTCAAGGAATCCGAGAAAGGAGAAAGGCAACTGCCCTTCAGTATCCCACCCATGCCATTTAAGGAGTCGGAGAACTTAGAAAGGCAAATGCCTTTTAGTATCCCACCCATGCCATTCCAGGAATAGGAGGATGGGGGAAAAAAAAGCTGACTTTGTAGCTACAAATCTTATGTTACTGGCATAACGTATAAAACAGACATCAATGAAACTGGAAATATGAATTCAGTCTTTGACACCAATACACTATGTTTTATAACAATCATTTCTCCTTAAAATATCTACATAGTTAGTACTCTCTTTTGTTTGTACGTTTTTTTGAGGATTTGTTCCGTATAAGAGTATGCATTACATTAAATATTATACATCTTCCAGATTTGAGTTATTTACTGAGTATACCCACTATTTATATTTTGATTGTCGGAAAGGAAAGTTTAAAAAAATGTATTCTTGAGAGAAGAAAAAAAAAGAAGATGAAATAAAGAGAATTTAATCACATCGTTTTTATTTTAATTTAATTTTATTTCTTTATTAGTGCAAAAGTCGACACTTGTTATTATTTTGCATCAAATACATGTTGAATACTCTGGAACAGACCAATCGCAATATCTACGAAGTTTGAGCATAATTGATGAACTCAGTGCAAGAAGAAGATAGCTCTACGTTTCAAAAACATGAAAACTTTTATTTATGACTTTGTTATAGAATGAAATTATGTTCCCTTTTCCCCCAGAGTTCTCCATTTACACAAGAGTACAGAATTTATGAGGTAAATGAAGACACCTAAACTGCACACCAGAATATTGCCGTGTGTAGGTAAACGGCAGTATCTGCAGAAATGAGTTTTCGAGATATTTGAAGAAAAGCGTTTTGGACTCAATACTAACAATGGGGAAATGTTGGAATTTGACGTCTTTTTCTCACATTTTTTTCAGTGGAAAACAAATAAGCGAGCTTGTACAATAAAGATAACGTACAACAGATGACAAAAATGTAAAAAATGAAAAATGAAAAATTTGCAGTTACTGCCCTTTACTTGCACACGGCAGAATAGCTAAAAATGTTTTTAGTAACCTGCCACACAATGACGTATCCAGCTCAAAATGAAGTTGGGCAGGCCCGTCATTTGGGCGATTAGGGATGAGGGGGGGGGGGAGGCTCAATTGGGCGAATTTCCGAGCAAAGCAATTATGCGTTTGTGTATGATTTTATTGTTTTCACTATAACGTGCATTGATTATGTATACCCTTTTGCTCCTCCCCCCCCCTCCTCGTCGGAAAAATTCTGAAATGACGGGCTTGTAGGAAGTACTTTTTAAAATCTAAACTTTTTCACGATGTATGGGGAGTGACTCGAGTGTAATAACACACTTTTGAAAAAGAAAGAACACTTTTTTATGGAGAGTTTGTGGAAAAGGGAAATGAATTTTGTCGCTGGATTGCCTCGCGTTACCTTTATAATGGTATTACGACGGTAATCCAAATAAACACCAATAACTTTCCCCTATTCAGTGAGCTCCCAAAGAAAAAATAACATTCAAAACCAGGCCCAAAGTTACTAGTGCCGAATTCATCGATAAGTTTAGAAATGGAAGCAATTGTTAGTTGATCAATTTTTTTGTTTTTTATTTTTAACATTTTCTTTTCTGAAAGGGGGCAGCTGCCCTCCCTTGCCCCTCCCCTCCCTGGATGCGCCCATGCTGCCACATGACAAGTAAAACTAACTGAAACCAGTTCCTTCGCATTTGTAGACTAGCCAGAGAAGGAAAACGGTAGATCGCTACAATTAAAAAAAAAAAAAAAAAAAAAATTAATTTGAACTTTGACATCTTGAATTCAAATTATGTTTTTCGCAATCACGAGTGTGTGTGTACGTAGGTGTGTGTGCTTGTGTGTGGGGGGGTATGTGTGTTTGTGTGTGTGTATGTGTAGGTGTCTGTACGTATGCGTGTGTGTATGTGTTTGTGTACGTGTATGTGTGTAGGTGTATGTGTGTGTATGTGTTTGTGTGTGTGTGTACGTGTTTGTGTGTGTGTGTAGGATATGAACGCAACCTGGAGACGGTTTTCGCTATAGGAGCAGCATCTTGAGGTGGAGGTCGACGGTGATGCTGGCAGAGGGTGCTGGCGGGAAAATAAAATGATAGCACATCAAAACAGTCAAGTGAGAACAATAAGCAATCGTGATTGCTCAAAAAAAAAAAAAAAAAACTTTTTTTCACCATGACATCTTCAAACAATGATGACTCCAACACAATTTTTTAGAAACACGAGAAACTCTCGTAATGTATTCTATGTATCAGTATCAACTAGTCTTAACTCATCAACAATTTCGTTTTACCAGAAATAAAGAGATACATTTTTTTCTTCATTTACATCATATTTTCCCTTAACCCAACTGAGCCTATTTGGGTTCATAACATAATAAAAACATGTTTGCGTTGCATCGTTGCCTCAGAGCAACAATAAGATATCTAATCCCAGAAATAACACCAAGATGTCTTAGTGTTGCTCTGAGGCAACGATAGCAATGAAAACGTGTTTTTGTCCACAAAATTTAGGTAAAATGTTTTAATTTCAGGTCATTTCAACTATTCGCAGAGCAACAGTAAGATATCTAATCCCAGAAATAATACCAAGATATCTTACTGTTGCTCTGAGGCGACGGTATAGTAAGCAGGCAACGTTGCAAATCTATTTTCTCTCTCTTACAGAATTTGACGTTTCGAAATAAATATTGTATGGATGTTCATAGATTTGAAATGAACTAAAAACTTGTTAAGTAACGTCATAGAACATACCGAAATATAAATAAAGTTAGCATTATATAAAAAGAATCAATTAGGAAAGTTTTTCAAACGTAATCGAACAGAAAATCATAGAATTAAATGAAAAAAAAACTTTATTTCGGGAACAAAACATATTGTTTTAGAATCACTAGTTGAAAACTTGACACACAGATGGCGAATTTAACTTTAATTCGAATTCACAAAGGACTAAATTTTATACTACTGAACAACCATTTCAACTAAGTATCAGTTAAATTTCAAATTGAGTTTTTACAATTGTATGTTCTTTAATCAACGCTCCCTTAATACTAAGGAGAGGGAGACGTTGATTGAATAAAACCTTTAATCCCACCCCCCACCTCCCATTGCGTGCCTACTACCTATATTTTCATGTATGATGCAAAATATGGTTATATCGACAAATAAACCATTGCAGAAATCTCAGAGAAAAATCTGAAAAACAAAAAGTGTTCTACGAAGCACCCAAGTAAATCTTGAACTTATGATGTTAAACTAATTTTTTACGACACAACGAAAAAATTAAATACGAATATTCTAACACGGTATACTGCTGTGTAGGTCTGGTCTAATAAAATAATGCTATTCTAATGTTTCGATTAAGAAAAGGTCTGTACTTACATACTACGTTTTGATGATGGCGAAAATGGCGTTTCACGTGCAGTCTTGCCCAAAAGCCAGTTGTGTTGCCAGAATGACAAACTTAATTTCTCAATTTTTCACAATATTACCTTCGTAAAAAAAATTGGCTTCCAAAAATATCCTAAAGTATTTTACTCACACAAAAACTAAAAGGAACTCGACTGAAAATGTACGAGAAATTAAATGATTTCTGATGCAATTTTCCGCTTTTTAGAATGTTGAAAAAATTTAAAAGAAACAATTTGATTCAAATATTTCCTCTGCCTCTTTTCACGTTTATTTAAATTGTAATAAGGTAAGGGCTGCCCATAAATGATTTCACTTTTTTATTTTCTTTTCAATATATTTGACCCTCCCCACATCACACTGTCTGTGTATATGTAAATGGCTGTATGTTTGTTGTGTTACTTATACAAATGAACAGAATACGACAGATCTTTTTCTGTTTTAGATATTTATTTAACTCAAGTTATATCTCATACTGTTTTTATGCCTTGCTTTCAAAAAAATAGTTAATCGACGATCCAGGAGAGCTTATGATGAATTATAAACTCGAAGTTATCTTCTGAACGTTTAAATGTTAACAGATACAAATCACAATCGAAATGTCACTGTTTTTTCTGTTAAAATGTAACAGGCAATCGGCCACTCTAGTTATACAGTCAACTCTCAACAACTCGAAGTCCCAAAGGACCGGATAAAAGGTTCGAGTTATGGAAATTTTTCACACGTCTCAAGAGTTTAGGACCCGATGAAAACTTTGAGATCAAGGAATATTCGAGTTATAAGCTTGGAGTTATCGAGATTCGAATATATTCACAATAGATGGGCGCAGTTGAAATTAATTGTTCATTATATGGCTAGTGTAGCGCCATCTAATGAGTAACTAGATAACTAGAGTGGTAAGTTGCCTAATACACTAATAACCGAGTTAACCCTTAAACAATTTGTGCTATAATTGATTGTTCATTTCATTTAAATTTTGACGCAAAGGATTTTCGACCTTTTTCTGTAAATGCATATTAGCTTAGATCATTTTGTATTCAATCTTTCGCAGCATAAATATGAAGAATTAAATATGGCGACCCATTAATTTCTTAATCAACACTTGCGAAAACATATTAAAATATTTCTGGGTAGAAATGTAGAAGACATTTCATTTTTTTCCTTGTCCAGGGTCATTGATGCATCTACTGATTACTAAATTCCATATAATTGCATTTTCCTCTCTGAAAAGAGATATGCAATTTAAATAAACTATAGGAGGGGCTGCTGTCTCTGGATAAAAGTTGCTGAAAAAGATACAGAAAACAAACCTTGTATCTCATAAACCAGCTTTTTATCTAAGGGAATTATAGAAATTTTTCTTTATGTTTAAGGGGATTCTCTTTTGTCTCTCTACTAAAATTGGACGGCTATTAGAGAAAATTGCTTTTTTTAAATGTTCTTAATACTAAGAGTCCATCAATGGTTGCAATTAACTGAAATACAATGCCTAAGCATTATATAAAAAAATTCATTCAAATTTTATATAATGAAGGTTTTTTTTTTTTACATTAACAACGAGAATTTGGTTTTTAAATATCAGTTTTAAGTGTTAAAAACGTACATTTTAAAGAATTTGAAACCAAAATTTAGATTTTTTTTTTAAAATTCCAAAAATTGTCATTGTTCTTAATAAGCGTAGACATTCCACTGCACCGATTTTCTAGCGGAAGCCTCCATAAGAGGGTAACCCTCTATGGGGGGGGGGGGCTGCCCCCAGAGAGAAAATCCCTATATGAATTCCTGAGCATTAAAAGACCTTTATGGCAAAAATTTAGCAATACCCGACGAAAACTTGATTTGTATATGAACACACATACACACAAATGAACATCTATTTTCATATAAAGCAATTGTTATGTTTGTGCAGATGACTTGTAAAAATCAAAGACAGGCATAGATTTGAATAATACCTTTTATTTAACAGTAAATAATGTATCTTATTACAGACAGAACTGAACTAGAAGAGCGCTATGATACAAGGCCGCGATTTGGTCCATCTCTAAGAGAGCGATAGAGATCTGTACAAAAGAAATTATCAGTATCTGTACAAAAACAACCCAATAATGAACGAAATGAATCAAAAATACCAACAGTTCAGAAAATAATGGATATCTACGAATTCATAAAATAAAATCATATATTGATTGATTAAATTGCTGCTAATAAGTGAAACAGAAAATGTAAAAAGATTTTAAGTTTTTATTCTCGTTACTTTTTCTAATTAATTTTGCTTTTCAATCAACTTAATGAATTGCTACAATTATTGATCATATTTAATATTTTATATCTTAAAGATTTTCAGTAAATTCTGCACACTTTTAAATATTTCATTTATAAGGTTAATAAAACTGATTTTACAGCTAGTTTATTTTTAGATAGCAGCGTCACTACGGGGAGAGGGGTTGGGGTGGGGGGAGGACCATCCCGGATTTTAAAATTTATAAAAAAAACATTACTTTATTCTGAAATTTCCCCCATGAAATCTTAAATTATGTTTAATCTATTAAATTTCCCGGGAAATAGAGCACAATATTGTGGAGAGGAGGCGGTTACATATGCGTCTAGGGCTAATTTTACATACAATGCATTCTTACTTTATATTTGTCTTTTAATCTAAACTTTCGTTACCCCACAAAATTCTACAAACTTCATGTTTGCATAAACCATTACTCTTTTTGACATGTGTGTGTGTGTGTGGGGGGGGGGGGGGCACCTGTGCAAGGGACGCCATTATTTTTAGAATTACAATTTTTAACGCCTTTAGTTTATTTCCACATCTTCTCGCATCTACATTTTTTCTATTTATTTTTTTCACAACTGATTTTAAATTTTATACTTTTATAGTTAGTGTCCTGTGTGCTGTTTATGACGAATTTTATACATTGTTTTTAGAAACTAGTTACACTGTTATATGCACCACTTGCTATAGCGTTTGATTGAAAGAAATTTAAAGCACGGATAATTCAATTTAGTGTTTCACTTTTTAGGTAACAATAGATATTATAGGGAATTTTTCCTAATGAAATATTTTTTAAAGAAAATTTTAACGAAATATCACAAAAAAAAAGAAAGAAAAAATAAGTGCAGAAACTTTGTCTTACTCAAAATGTTCGTTTTCAAAAGAAAAAAAAATATACTGTTGGTTTTTGATATCAAATCAGATTCTTATGAAACGTTTAAAAGAAAAAAAAAACTTTAGACAAGTGAAGAATTATTGCACAAAGAATAAAAGTACACCTTACACAAACAGCAGAAAATGAAAGTAATGGTTGGTTACAAAGAAGTCATCATCTCAGTTAAAATCTACAAAATATGACGTTCAAAATTGGTTCGAGTAACAACATCTCATGATGAACCTAAAAACTCTTTTCTCGAAAAAGAAGTCAACAGTCCACAATATGTCTAGTTCAGAATTATAAACATAGTACTCCTACTATACAAAATACTTTAAATGCAATATGTTCTAGTTCTATTGCCGGATTAACCATGAACTATTGGCTTGCAAGGAATTAATTTAAGAAAAAAACCGTAACTTTTATTTCATTTATCCAGTAACACACGTAACATTTTAAAATGGTTGTCACAGTCTTGACCATCATTTTAAAATGTTTATGAAATGAGGGATGCTACTTGGATAAATGCTATTAGTTTGGTTTTTTTTCATCTGCGTAGCTAAATTTGCTTCAAAAACGAAGCAAACTAAGCCTACTATAGAGCACACTTATAGATTTAGTATTACTAGATACAAAACTCCTTTGCAACAGCCACTGGCCGCGCGAATCTTAGATTAAACAGGCAAAAGCGGTCAATCCAAAATGCAACTGCAACCACTGATCTCCAGTGTATGCAACGCCGATTGCATCCTCGGCAAAGTTGTTTGAGCGCATGCGCTTTTTGGACGCTTGCCCGTCTATTCAGTTGCTCATTGAACCAATTTCTCATCGTGTATCTAGTTAATATTACATCTTACGCGAGAGTTTAATGTGCATCTAATGAAGTGGCTCATCTGTGCGGTGGCTCAATACATGAGCGAAACCTATTTTCACTTTGAGGCGGCATGCTCAACATGCACCAACCTGGACACAGTTTGGATATTGTAAAACTGTTAAGATACACGTTGACTGCTTTACTTTAATCATCGAGTGAAATAAAATAACTAAGTGTGGTGGGTAGCATTGGTAGAGTATGAGTAGTTATCAAAAGATTTGCATTTAACTATTTGTACTTTTAAACTTTCACTGGAAACACTGTTTGAGAGACATTGGTGCAATTAATCAGTATAAACTGTCTACTTTAGTTTACAGTAGGAATGCTGATTATTGATTTACAGTTTAGATTTTGAATTCTATAAATGTATGCTTTTTGCTTCGGTTTATAATCAGACTGGATTGTCGAATCAAATGTGATCTTGCCTAACACCTTCAATTTAAAAAGTAAACTGCTGCTATTTTGATCGGAGATCATCAAATTTTTGACATATACTTTACTGAAAATTCAAAAGGTATTTAAAATCAGAGGAATGTATCTTTTATACATAAAGGTTGTTTTTTTTTTTTTAATGTAGCAAAAATCTACTAGTCCCCCTCCCCTATAGTGAGCAATTTGATTGTGAGATTTTATTGACTACTGATCAATTAACGCGGTCAATGAAAATGTGATTTTAATTTGCAATGACTTCATTGATCACTTATCAATTGAACATGGTCAGAGAAAATTTAATTTTAATCTGCCATGACTGTATCAACTACCGATCAATTGAACAGGGTGAATGAAAATTTTATATTCATCTGCGGTGACAAATAGATTGCTACTTTAAAATGGTTAATCCGGCGCTACATAGAACAAAATGAACTCTTCGTGTAAATAATAAAATTCTGTAATGCACGTATCATCAAAAATAAAGGCTGCACTTTCCCCAGGCACTTCTTGGTTACAGTGAGTCATGATCTAAACGATTGAGCAAGATGGTTCGAAGCCTTTCGTTTGAGGTAGAAGACATCAGCCAGGCTCAGACAATCTGACGGATGATTTTGAGCAGAAGATGTAGCGATCAGACATCAGACACTTTTTCTAACTGATAAACAATTGGTCCATCAAAAAATATATTACACATATGTTTCTACAGTCGTTCGATGTCGCAATATTCTCTCAGAACGTAAGAAACTAGAAATGAGAAGCCTTCCAGCACGCTGGATGTGGTGGCCTATTTCCGAAGCTCTAGGAAATTCTTCATATCGAGTAATCGACTAGTATAAGAAAAAACACGGAAGATTCTTATATTTTTTTACATTCTGTGGAATCGAGTTTTTTTTACTAGTCTCTACGTAAAAGTTTAAAAAAAAAAAAAAGACTGTTCAAATTAATTTTCTGAACAATTTATCACAGCGCAAGAGTTCTTTCATACTTAAAGATTCACGTTAATCTAAACGAAACCTGGTTATCATAGGTAAGATTTTTAGTTCATTTACAAGAAGCTCAGCTTTTCATGTTACTATTTATATTGCAGCTGCATTACGTAGATAAAGATGTAGATACACTGAATCGTGTTTCATTAAATGAGTGGTGATTTTGGTGCCACAAACCTGCACTCCGCTACATAATTGTCTGCTAACGTGGTTTCATAGATGGGCAGTGAATAAAATACTTCATCAGGCACATAGTCTTTAAGACACCATATCAAAGGCACAAAGATCTTGGGGGCAAACACTCTCCAGAAGACACTTCAGTGATTATTGAGCGAAAATCTTGTCAGGAAAGGTTTTCAGTCAAAGACCAGGACAGTCGCAAAGATTTTGGAAAACGGATTGCTGCAGAATGGACGACTTTCCTCCTCCCAAACAGTGCAGGCTGCTCCAGATTTCATTGGAGTTCGACGGCGATTTGAGCTATTCTACAAAGAAGTAGTGCGAATCAGTTCATTGGAGCACAGGAATGGACTTTGCAGGGGACAGCAGCAGCTGAGGATCGAAGGGCGAGTAAGGGTGTCCCAAGAAAGGGCTGAGGGGAGGAAAAGATGTGAGCCCCACGTGGGTGCTGGGGAACTGAAAGTGTGTTCCGCCACTGCCACTGCCTGAGTATCCACGTGGACTGGGCAGAGCGAAGGGGCTCCAGAACGGAAGTGTCACCAACGGGGTCTTGCTCTGGGGCAAAAAGGGGCTTGCGAAGGTCACAATCGGAGTTTGCAAGGATCCCAGGGCGGCCGCTGCTGAGGTGGAGATGGGTCCGATCGGCGGGGGCTTTGGTTTGGGTCGAGAGATGGACACCGTGGCGCCAGAGCCCGTACTGCCACCCCCCAAGGATGGGGCAGGACTTCCACTGCCAGACGATCCAGACGGAGAGTGACAGGAATCGCTCGTGTCCGGCTCAGACTTGATGCGTTTGGATGAGCCATTGGTGCTGAGGTCACGAGGTCCTTCGCAAGAGCCCTCGTCGTGGTCCTGTGGAGGACTGAGTTCGTCGTCGTCGTCGCTGAAGGACCTTTTGGGTTCTCTTCTCAAGTCCGAGGGCAGGTGACGAGACAGCAAGTAGAGAGCGTTAGGACGACACTCGTACAGTTCCTGGTGCCTCTTGGGAGACAAAGGTTCGGGTTTTGGCAATCCGTACAGCGGGCTTTTGTGTGCCTGCTGTGGAGGAGGGGACTGCCTGAAAGGCTGTTGAGCTTTGTTGATGGTTTCCATCTTCACGTGGAAGGGAATCTTGTTTTCTGTTTTCACAATCTCGGGGAACGAGACGAACCGGTACACGAATTTCTGTCCCAAAACTTTTCGTATGATGTTTTTGTCATAGTAGTACCGTAGAGCCCGAGAGAGCTTGTCATAGTTCATATTGTGCTTGTTTTTCCGGAGACCCCATAGCCGTGCGACTTCTTCCGCATTCAGCAACTTGAATTCGCCGTCGTTGTTGGTCCACGTGATGATGTGCGTGTATTGATTGCTCAGCAGCAACTCCAGGAGAAATTGCCATAGTGTGATATTAGTCTCCATGCCTAGAAAGAAAAAAAATAAAATATATGAATAAATGCATGTTTAAATTGGTAAAGACGTAAGTTTTTTTTTGAAAGAACATTAATATTTTTACAATTTCAAAAACTGCTCATAGTCTACTTTCAAAAAATAAATAAATAAACGAAATAGAATGAAAGAGATAACAAGTGGAAATTCCAAAACACTTCTGAGGACGGTTGATTATTTCCTTTCAGAAGTATACATAATTGAGATCATCTTAAATCATCTGCCACAATAAAACAATCATTGTTGACTTGCTAGAGAACAGGAAAAAGGAATTCGTCTTTACAATTAAATAAATTAATCTCACCTCCTCCTTCCCACCACATTCCAAATGCATGGAAATTATCAATATCGGCAACAACAGATGTCGCATCAAAAGAAATGACCCGAGGCACACATCTTCGAACTCGAGTCTTCCAGCCCCACCCACGCCATAATAAAAACAATTCAACTCGACAACAGACGATATGATGGGAGAAGCGAAGGGCAGTTAATCAAGCAATGATGCCTAATAGGGCTGGGCCCTAAATCAGGGCCAATGGAGAGGAAGAAGCCGACTGGTAATGAAATGCGTTTCCTGCTGTTCAGAGGAAACTTGAAGCGGGGAAGAGGAAGAGCCCTATTACCAGGGGGATGTGCGCAATTGGTGCATCCTTCCAGACAGCTCCTCTTCCCGCAGGAACGGGACAATTACAAGCATTTGCGAGGAATAAATCCTTGTCGATTAACACGTGATTTGAGAAACTTGGGCACCAACGGATTTTTATTTCTCTCTAGTGGCATAGATTTGGTTAACATCCAACCAGCACCTGCATCCTACTTGGGGAAAGAGAATTCGATGCGAACAAGTGCAAAGTGGAAAATTACTTTTGCAGCATTCGAAAGTAATTCCCCAATATTGGAATAATATGATTGAAATAAAATATCTGCGACCAGACCTGCCGTTTTGGGGATCGGACGAAGATAAGGGTTAGTTGCCAAACTCTGAGTTTGAGAAACATACAAATGTATTGTGCATTTCTGAACAAATTCCGTTGTTTTTTCCCTGTAAAATATATTGAATATCCTGGAAAACTTTGAAAGACGGGCCAGTCTGTAACAAAGCGTTATTTATGCATATACGTGTGTCTTATACACGAATTTACACCATCAACAGTTGTTTTAGGAAAAATTCGGAAACTCTAACCAAAAATATGCAAAAAAAAAAAAAAAAAATCATAAATTATCTGAACTACTATGCTCTGAACAAAAAGCGATTTGTGCCTTACAAATTTCAGTCTAAAATAATGGGCCGCCGAGAATTTATCCAGGTCCTAGGAGAAAATAACAATATCTGACTTCAACCTCTAAAACCATCATACTAAAAGTGACAATTTTACATTTTTTTTAAACTTCCAGTTTCTGCCAAAAGTATAAAAAGTTACAATTCATGGAATTATGCCAATGTTAAAACTAAAAAAAAATCGCTTCATTCGCTTTCCAATAATCCTTTTTCTTTCTATTTTCAAGAAAAAAAAACTAGTTTTCGTTAAAATTTACAAAAACATTTTTTTGTTCCTTTCAATTGATTTTTTTTTTTTTTTTTTTAGCAACGAAATTTCGGCAACATCCAAATTAGAACGTTAAAAAACATTTGGTGCTGCCATCTAGTAACATAAAAACGAACTTTTCTTTTTGTTACGTTTTGCACTTGCTTGGTCCGAAAGCAAAAAGGAGAAATCATGATGCTTTCAGTTTTCATAGATTTAATACACGAATTAGCCACACGCAGTTAAACTGGGAAATTAGTTATACAATCAGTGGAAAAAATTCAGTGCAGGATGAAAGGAATTCCACAGATATTTTTTTTCAAATCCTCTCTTAGGAAATAGTCCGGCGGAAAACTCCCACCGGCGAAGGATTCGAAAAAAATTAAACGAAAACACAAAAATGTACTCTTTTGACACGGGCGGAAAAAAGAGGGTAAATGAGGGGGGATTGAGATATTATTTATGTACTATACGCTACAGTGAAACCTGTTAAGTTGACCGGCTATCATGGGTGGATTTATTTTCCCAGGTACGGAAGTGATCCTATTCTCTAAAATAGAAACATTAATTTTCACAAAAGTTTTATCCTCAAACTTTTCTTTTGTTTCGTTAACAGTACGTTCGAAGTAAGATGAGCTATGTTCAGAATTCATCTTTTTTAAATATCTAACAATCTCTACAATGTGGATAAATGCCTTTTCGTTTTACTTTAATTTTTATTACGTGCGTAGAAACAACTAGTCAAAAAGTTGTCCTTTTATATTGTCCTTTTATATACCACTAGCTGCGTTGCCCGGCTTTGAACGGTCCATCTTGAAAATAAAAATTGTGTCAAGTGAAGTATATTCAACAATCAAGGGTAAAAAAAAAAAAAAATCATGATTTCCTTTCCAAACAATGACGACAGATATTAAAATACTTTTAAGAAATTAAATCCAGAAAGATGGATTTAAAATGCGTAACCATGGAAACACAAAATAAAATAAGTTTAAGGAATTAAAATGCGAAAGAAAATGGTTCACAATTTGAATGGAATCGAGATTTCTTAAACTTGATTTTAAAAGGCTTGTAACTTTTTTTCCTTTCGAGATAAAAGCTTATTTTTTCGACCACAGGTCGAGTTATATCTGGAGTAAAAAAGGTCGCTTTTTCCAATGGCGTCAAAAAGAAAGGTGTGGGACAATTCCTTCGCTTTTTATTGATTTATTTAATTAAGAAAGTAGTAACCGAATTTCAGCTAGGCCTAAAAAAATTCGAGCTAAAAACGCAAATAACTCCCACCGTAATAAAGTTAGAGCATTGAAATAAATTGCGTAGAACGCGGAAAATTCTACCCTTTCTAACGATATGTTATACGTATTAATATGTGCAAGTTATTTTTCACTCCCATATTTGAGAGTTTATGTGAAAATTGGACGTAAATTGGACTAAAAAAAGAACTATTCATCGAATTGTTTTCGAAATTGTACTTGTCAAGATTAGGATTTATTTTTATTTATTTATTTATTTATTATTATTATTATTATTATTATTATTATTTTTTTTTTTTTTTTTTTTTTTTTTTTTTTTTGCATTTTAGAGCATTTGTGTAATTTGAATGAATTGAAAGTAGGTAGGTGTTAAGAATTAAGACGAAAATGTGTAAAACCAACTATCAAGCTTCTGAAATGTAGGTATACATAGTAGATTTAAATCGACAAATGATATTTCCAATTTTTTTTATCCTCCCAAAAATGTTGATCCTGCTCCCAATACATATGTGTCTCCTCTCCAGTTCAAAACTTGCGATTAAGGTCATGTATACATGCATATTTGTAAGTATGTTTATTCACTTGAACACCAATGAAAACCTTCTTAAAGAGAGAAAAAAATACTAAACATCGTTACAAAATAAATAAATAAATAAATAAATACATAAATGAAACCACACACACACACATTTTTAAAAAGAAATAGTTTTGATTGTGGAGGAACAATTACATCGGACAATGACACAATTTACAGGAATATGAGAATGTAAACTGAAATCGCTAAAAATCGTACTCCAAAATAAAAAATTCGAAAAGTTTTTTTTTTTTTTTAATGAGTGCAAAATAAGAAAAATGAATAGACAATCAAACAAAACATGTTTCGCGACTTGATTTTGATACGCGACGATGTTACAGTTGAACAAAGCGACCTTGTAGTTTATTAATCGAAATTTAGATAGTTAAAAAATAAGTCGATCTTATTGAAGTCCCAAAATGATTGCAAAATTCCACACCGCATTTGATTCATTATCCTTTTTTTCCCTCTCACATTTATTAATAAAATTTTCGAAATAGTTGAGATGTTTTACGTAAGAATTAGCAATCATTTCCTACGCTACATGGTTTTATTTTTTACTTCATTTATTTCGAGGTGGCATGTAACCGAACAAAGCAATAAACAGGCCAACCTTACGAAACACAAGAAAGGGAGATTAAATAAATAATGAAAATAAAAGGCAGATAGTTCACATACACAGTTATTCTTTTATTACCATCGTTCCATCCTTCCGGTCGGATGGAACAATTTCCGGCGAACATTGCGAAAACGGAAAAATCGTTTGATTGTTCGCTGCTTTGCCACCCGTTCAAAAGGAGAAAAAAAAAAAAAATAAATAAACTAGCGGTGGTGGAGCCCGGATGGGAAGCGAAGTTTCGAAAGGGTGGATATGGGGACATGCAATAGGTTTTGTGAGCATGGATTCCATGTCTTCGAACATACTGGAATACATCTGGCAACACGATCATCAATCAGCTGCCATTTTGAAACGAACTGCATATATTTTTAACGCACTTGAAATCGACTGTTATGAAATATGGTTTTAAAAAAAATCATATGATAAGTTTATGCATTCATTATTTTTACATTTTCATGTATAGCGAAACTTTATTGCATATTAAAAATATGTTATGTGAGTCAAAATAGCTTAGACATCTATATGGCTTCCAAAATGGGAAAGGACATCTTGAATTTGTATATTTTGACCAGTGCCCATTATTTTATAACCTTTATCTCAATAAACATTTGCATAAAGGACAGCATTTGAGCAAGGACTATTAACGTCACTTGAAGAGTCATACTTCATATTAATTAAAAAAGTTAATTTTTTAAATAATTTAAAACAAGCCACAATTTTCTGATGGATGGGGATTGGTCGTTACAGTCCACACTTGTATATACATACCCATACTAAAATTGCCAATGGAACTTACGGTCAAACCCCCCACCGCACCATTGAATGAATTCAATTTTAACATATGTAAAGTAAATTAAACTGAGAATACCCGCATTTTGCAGTTCTTTTTGAGAAATGACTACAAGAAATCATTTAAGTTACTAATAATTTTGTTTTGCGTAGTTTATATGTAATCATAGAAATGTTACTGAACCGAAAATATTAGTAAATAAAGTTACATAATATAAGAATAAATAATTAAATAAAAATAATGGAATCCTGCTATGTAATGCTTCATTTTTTTATTTATTCAATGTAAAGGGAGCAGGTTTTTTAAATTTGAAAAGTTACCTCTTAATTACAATTGTTTAAACACATTGAAAAACTTACAAAAATATAGATAACAAGTATTAAAATTTTGGTGGTTGAAACTTTGTATGAGTTCAAATTTAGTGCTTATTCTAAGTCACAGTAAAGAATCTTCTCTGCTTGTGAAGAATTTCCAAACATCGCACGGCAAAATAAACAATAGCCCATGAAAATTAAAACAAAAAGCGAAAAAAAAAAACTCAACATTTATTTCATATTTCTACGGGGGAGGAGTCAAAAAGAATGCGCATTCTGAGGGGGGGGGGGGGGGGGTCTCGAATCTCCGCCAAACAACATCAGTTACCAACAGTGGAAGAGATTATGTTTCGCTTGTTCATAAAAAAAAAGTTTAAAAAGAAAAGAAAAAAAAAAGAAATCGGAACTGGTCGTTGGACAATGCCGAGAAACCTCCCCAAGAAGACTGTGCAGAAGCGAAGTGAAAAGAAGAGGCCTCTCACAACACAATCCCGGGCAAGGTCACGCGCCCCGGGACTCCTAGAAGTTCCGGCTCCGAGCCCGGGACCTGAGGGGGGGAGAGGGGGGCGCGAAGCTTGTCGAACGCCTGCAGACGATATTGAGTCTGTGGAGCTTTGCTGTAAGGTGTTAATCGTTGCAAGGAAGGAAAGCTTAATTGTGAAAGGGTTAAAAGTTGTAACAAAAATTAAACGTCGAGTAATCTTGCGGTAAACTGCTAGATTATCGCGCAATATCTTCTGTACAATATTGTGAATCAGTATTCATATTTCGCAAGTCATAAAATAAATAATAAGAGAATACCCTAAAATTTTTAAAGATATTTTAAAACTTGGCTAGTATTATTGCTGGAAAAATGTGGGGATGCGAACAAATGAAATATTTGTTCTTTGATAATTTTCTGCAAATATATTCTTCATTTTCCTGCGCTACGTTCTATTCAATCGGGTTGTTTCCTTCAGTCAAAAGCAGTACTTTTTGTCACTGAAATTGATAGAATAAGCAAAAAAAAATAAAATAAATAACATGGGCCCTGAAAATACTTTCATTTTCCCAACAGCTATTTTTTAATTGATTTTTTAAATGTCCGATTTTTCAAACAAGGCGTGGTCTTAATGACGTCACAAATGATGCTCTTTGGCGCATCTTTCTATCGCGTTTTCACGTTATAATAATCAAGCAGCGAATTAAAATTGCGCTCTACGCTTGATATCAATCCTCATATCGTTGAAAATACACGTGAGTAAAGATGCGAATATAAAATATTTTGTTCTGTGAATGGCAATACTGAATAGCATTTCATCATTTGTGATGTCATCGGCAGAAGCATAAACAATGAAAGTTCACTGATTTAAGTAATTTTTTTTTAATATTAAACTTAAACAAATTATTTAAAAAATGGTCAGATCGTATGTTTTTAAGCATGCTCTTTCAGAAAAAATACTTTTAAAATTTTGAAAACGACCCCATTGTGAAGGCAAAGAAGAAATGGGTGAAGAAACTGGAAATTACATGGCATTGATTTTTTAGGTTTGCGCGATTACAGAAAAAAAAAAGCACATCTACGATTAATCTATACATTTACAGCAATACAAATAACTGGGTCATGAAAAATGATGTTTTTACATGGATAATGATGTAACTTATGCTACATACTCCGCCTTTATCTATGTTGCAAATGTAGAAAATAGAAATTGTTCGCTTCAAATTACGTTATACATAACTGGGTTCATCAATATTCAAAATCCACGTCATGATTTCAAGGATTGGAAAATTTCATTGCACAACTATGTTTAAACTAAAATGCAGGCAATCGTCTTGTGTCCCTCATATATAAACACAATCGTAAGCGTACACAAATGTTATTTGAAAATTTCAAACAGGTGTTAAGACTGCATGCGCAAACAGTCTACTAAATTTTATGGTACGGACATTTTGCAAATTTGAGCTATATTTTCAAAGTTTAGTGTTTTATAAATTTATAAAATTGTAATTTTTATTCTTAATATTGCGAACACAAAAAATTTAAATATAAGCTGATGAAACTATTGTCCCAGCAAATGTCACATTGAAAGTTTAATAACTCGTTTGTACACCTAATTTCCATTTAAAATTTTAAATTGCTCTTTTACGGTTAATCCATCAGTTTTTCCGCTTCTTTTCTTTTCATTCTTTTTTACTTTTTTTCCCTGCCTTTGAAGAAAAATTTAACGAGCAAGAACACGTATAACGTGATGAACACGATAGCGTGAAATTACAGTTTAATCAATGCTATAAATAATATTATGTGACCTATAAATAATTTGCTACAAATAATATTACTGCAAGATTTGGAACATTATTTGGTAATGCTTTTAATGCCACTTAAAACAAAACAGCATACCAGTTGATTTTTTTTCCCTTGACAATTGCAAAAACATCATCATCTCATCGAATATGCAATATCAGGACAGTCATTTCAAAATTTTCCAAGGGGTACGTACAAAAGGCATAGTATAGGGGAAAACACAACATATGTACAAAAAACATTTACACTGTTTCTAACATACAGGGGGGGGGAGGAACTGACCCCCTCTCCCTGTGATTGGCTAAATGACGGGTCTGTGGAAAATACTGCACACATTAAATAAACACAGACGATTTGGTTGCAAGAGCATCCAAAACACGGGACATTTAAATTCCCTCAATTTCGAGAGGAGCGCTCCATCGCCAAGAGCTGGCAACCCGTCCGGTGGATCCCCGGACGAACCGGAACCAAGCTTTTTCCCCCTCGCAACTATTTCCGTTACTTCCGCCTCCTCGGCCACCGCAATTATTGCCTCTAGCCATCACATTTCATTAACGCTGGGGTTCGCCGGCAGAAACCGAGTCTGGTGTTTATTATCCGTCATATCGCGGCCTTTTAAAGCAAACAAGGATTAGATAATATCGTTTCGCTATCTCAGGAAGAAGTTCAGTTCCTCATCGTCTGCGCTTGTACAGTTTCTCTGATTGGAAATTGCTGATTGCGGCAGAGCTAACCTTCGTTTTCCGTTTGATGCAACGTCTCTTTCCATATCAGTTCGCACAAAGGACGCACTGTTACATATCTATAATTACATTCTGCGGTTTCAGATAATTTCACATTAAAAAAATAAATAAAGTGCCAGATAAATTGATGCGGCAGTAAGAAGCAAAGGGATGCAAGTGGATCTTTATAAAGTTTTGAGTTAATTGCGGGCAAAGTTTAAACTCTTAGAGGCTTTTATTGGAGTTTTGTAAATCGAAGCAGCTATTATACCATCGCTGGCCCCCAAAACGAGAGAGTTTCTCTTAAAAATTGTACTAGTAATCTCCAAATCTTTAATTTTGGCATTACACCCTTGGTTTCTAAGCGCTCCAATTATTCTTTATTGGAATTCATTATCTAAATTGTATATAATAAAAATATAATTTGATTAAAACTGCATCAAACTGCAGGGATTGATTGCAAATTAGTTCCCTAAATATTTGAGAGATTTAGAGAAAGATCATCTAAGATTCAGTTTAGTGTTGTTTCGCATTTTACATTCCCATAGAATTTTGTTTACATTTTTGCTTTTAAATACTTTTGAACAAACAAGAACTACTGAGATTTAACTACATGTAGCGTGCAGTACTTTTTGATTCGAGTACTTTGTTCCTTCAAGCACAAACAAAAACCATTGTAAAAAACAAAACTTTTCTTTATAAAAAGAAAGTAGACTCTTTCTAAAAGCAAAATATGATGAATAATAAACAACGAGCAAAATTAGAACATGTATTTAAAAAAGATGCACTTGAAGGTTTTGGCTATAAAAGAGACTACCGAGAAGATTCTTCCGATGAGCTATGAGAGGAGAGACCGTCATAGATCCTTCTTCCGTCCCATCTTCGTGGTCCGTTTTTTGCCCAAGCAAGATGGCAAAATAACTGCTTTTTCTTTCTTTTTTTTCCCTCGCACTAAAACGAATGTTTTTTAACTTATTCTGCAATACGTTTTGTCAAGTATTTTTCAGGACCGTCATCCGCTCAAGTCGAAATGGCGAAAGAAGTGGTCTTTTTCAATGTTTTCTTAATGCGAAATGCTTGCCATACTTTCACGAAACTCAGACAGCAAGCTTCATTGCAGAAAAATGGGAAATTCTCTATTTTGCATCTAGTGACTCATTTTCTTTCTTTTTTTTTTCAATTTAATTATTATTTATTATTTTGCTTTTGTAACAGAAAATCAGTTTTCATCATTTTGAAGCTTCACTATCATAGATATTTCAAGAACGGGGGAGGGTGGGGGTCAATGTGGTCACCCCAAAAAAATCCTTATTCGGCTGATTTTGTATGACTATTCGGCAAATTTGGGGATAAAGTTGGGTTGCAAAATAGCAACTTTAATATTAATATTATTTTATTATAAGGTCGAATGTTTCTTCTTATTAAATGTAGGTACATAAGAATGTTCGAATTTTATCTTTCGACAAATTAAGAGTTTCTCCCCTCCCAAAAAGTTAAGGTGTGGCGTCCCTGATTCCAAGGAGCATATAGTACATGAGCTATGCTTCTTGAAACACGTGTTTCTAACCACACACAATTTGTAAACTTTCCAATCCATAAACTAATATTTTCTATTAAGTTCCAAATTTCTTGTGCACAGGGGCTTAGTAAGTAGCAGTAAGTCATAATTCTACAACAATGCAACAAAAGTTACACATAACCATGCACATATGGTTTCTTGAGAGAAAAAAAGACGACGTCTTAAGCAAGTGTGCTTTTTTTTCTTTCCTTCGAGCGCAGAAAAAAAGAAAAAAATCTACAAAGTTGCAGACGATTCTTCGGCAGCTGTTGACGCAAGCGCCGTTCCTTTCGAATGCTCTCTAGAGGTTAAGCAGCTGTAATGTGTGCGGTGCGGATTCGAAGGAGAAAAAATGGAGAAAAAGGATAAGAAAGGTTGTAGAGAAAATGATCTTTTTTTTTATTTGCTATTATCAACATTTTTCTCTTCCCTGCCTTCGGATACAACGCAACAATCCAGAGTTACGATCCATTCCGATCGGAATCGGACGAACATAACGCAGTAGCACATTTCGCAAACACTTGCATTTTTTTCTCTCCTTCATTTTACGACGCGCAAACGCGAGTTGAACTTGCAATTCATCACGTGAATCGTTTTTTTTTTTGCGCATATTTTCGCATCAGCAGCAGAAAACGGAGGTATTAACGATCGAGAATTTTTGCATCTTTGCGAGCCCCCGCTCCTTCTGCGTCAGCGTCATAACACATGTGGAATGCAACACGTGTATTGCGTATACAAATACCGCCGAAAACCGCGAATGGCAAGCAAAAAATTTAGTTTTGAATTTGACTTTTAATAACAGACTAGCTGCGTCGCCCGGCTTTGCTCGGTCTACCTCGAAAATAAAAGTTATGTTAAGTGACGCGCGTAGGCTTGAACAATTTAAAAAAAAAAACAGTAAAAATTCGGCAGCTTGAGAAAAAATAACCAAATAGGAAACAATTTAAATTCCCTGCTTACAGAAAAAGCCTTAAAACAAAAGCCAGAATTTTATTTGTTCATCATATTCGAGAAAAAAATGGCAACATATCTTTCTTTTCAATGATTTTCTTCACGCTATAAATTTTAATAAAAGCATTGTTACGGAAAGTTGAGATGAAGCACTGAATAATAATTTGAATGGAGGAAAGCCTTCAAAAAATAGGACTTTTATGTCCAAATTTAAGTATTGAAATTAATAGTTTTAATTGATATATCCGCTAATTATCATCGGAGAATTAAGTTAAATAGATAAATATGAAGACGGGAAAATTACGAATTCATCGATACCTGGTTCGATGCTCGGTTTACAGGCGTTCGAGAGAAGTAACTCGGACTAGATAGATAGATAGATAAGTACATATGCTCAGTTTTTAATTATTTAAGTTGCATTCCGGTAGTACGAATATAAAAATGCGGGGAAATTAATACACAAAATCAAAGACAATACACAAACTGATGCAAGTAAGATCTCGAAGTTATATATTTATTAATTAAAGATAACCTTTTCTTCTTTTTTATTTATTTACTTATTTTTTTCTTCTTCTAACTATTGCTATTTTACTTTTTAGATTTTTTCAAATTTACTTTTGGAGAACTGTATAACTAACATAATTACATGATTAATGATGTCCAAGGAAGGTCATGAAGTCTTTATCTTCATCAAAATTAGAGAAATGCTTCATGTACGCAATTCACAAACTTCTTGTTTTACAAAATTATTTTTTACTTCAAATTAAGGCATCGTTCGAAGCAAATTGGGTTAACTTGCTTAGAATTGTCTTAATTTATTTGTCTTGCGTCATTGTTTAGCGGAGAAACCTCATGGCCTGAAAAACAGACTTTTGGACCAACTGGTTTCGAAAAACGTTTAAGGTCTTTGAATAAAAAAAAGGGGGCTTTATCACCTTTCCTCAGGATTTATGACTCACTACTATACTTTCACTCATCACTACCCTTTTGTTAATTGGAGGAATTTAATAGATATTTAATGAAATTTGTAAGTTTTGCTCGCTATTTCCGGGGTTTACTCGTTAAAAGCGGATTATGCTCCCGTTGATTTAGCATTGCACCAGCCAAACATTTCTGATTTGCTCGTTAAATCCGGGTTCTCGTTAAATCAGGGCACGTTATAAGCGAGTTCGACTGTAGTAGTAATGGTACATAAATTAATGAAAGAAACAAAATACTGACAGTGTAATAAACGTAGCAATAATGATCAAAGAATAACATTATCAAACATGAGTGGCGATAGTAGTATACAGTGTCGTATGTGCGGCGCCTCAGGCAATAGTGCTTTCCTCCCTCCCTTCCCCGCCGCTGCGATCTTGGACGGTGGGTCTTTGAGCGCCTGAGGGGGTATGTGTGCTGTGATCTTTCATGAGGGTTTTGTAGCGCCTTAGGGGGTATAGCTCCCTCAAATGTGCAGCTGTACGAAAACTGGTTTCTTCTAACTTCTCTCGTGGAGACTTTTAGGGGATTAGAAGTTGCTGATTGTGAAACGAAATAATTAATTATTCATTACAGATATTAGGCCAATATTATGCAATAAATTAAATATCAATTTTTATTCATGTTTGGGCATATTCGAGAATTAAATTAAAATCAACAACATCTGCGCTCGTAGCAAGAGTTTCTCCGGTGGTCGGAATCGAACCCGGAGCTCTCTTGATGGCAAACGAACGCCTTTAACCTCGCGGCCACGAGCGCAGACGTGGATAACGAGAGTTATTTGGTTGATGTTGTTTTGACTGTTAGATTACTCGTGGCGCCATCTAGAGTATGAACTGAATATTATGTATTGGACTTATCTTTTTTTGTCAAGATTTCTAACGATGTTTGCAAATTTTATTTTGGTGCTGCCATCTATGAGAGGTTTAAAGAAATAAAAGTTAAATGAACGTATTTTATTTTCGTTGTTTTGGTATTTATTTGTAAAAATAAATATATTTATTTTCTTCCATCAACCCGGATTCGAACCGACAAAAGCCCCTGGTGGCCAAGGGTTAGGAAACGACGACTATAACCACTCGGCCACCAGGGACTACTCTTAAGCAAGTAAATTGTAATCAGCACACCATTTTATTAATGCACGAAAAGATTTCTCTTGGGAGCACTTCAATAGATGTGATAGTGAGTGCGGGGTGGGGGATCCTGTTTAATTAATTTAGCTTGATATGCATAAAATATCCGTATAATCAACTCACAATATTTGTATTAATATCAGTTTTCCTTGCGAGCTCTGTTTTATATGTACCTATTAAATTTCACGTTTACATCACCTAAGAACAGGGATATGAAATAATGGTTAACCAGATACTTTTTTTTTTTTGTCTTGTATTATTTTTACTATTATTCGTGTTTTATTCAGATTGATGCTAATTATAAATATTTTCTCAAAAATGTTCAGCGCCACTACTATGAAGGGGATCACAACTTTTCGGGTATCATATGTTATTTGTCTACACTGCGTCATCTATCAGGCATTCTGTCCAGAAACACCTGCTTGTATGTACTATTCATTTTTAAAAAAAATGCATGGCCCTTGTTGTTGACACGTTTTGTTACTGAAGTGCACAGTGAGGGGAGCTGGTTCTAACAACGCGTTTTATGACTCTGGCCTGTAGGCAAGCACGTATCATATTCAAGAGGCCTGTCCGAAAATTCAATGCTTTATTGTTTGTCCTGCAGGTACCCTCGAAAGGAAAAACAAAATATATGCTATAGTAAAACCGTATTACTCTCTTTTTCTTCATCCGCAAGTCTATCGGATGGATACATTTCGTTTAACCAATTAAACCTAACAAAATGCAATAAATTTCCAAATGAACCTGTTAAAAGTATTTCCTAGCAGAAGACCCACCTTCGAACTACTTTTTATTCCGCATTCAGGAGAACCATTTCTGGCAGACACAAGCATCATTTTGCTCTTGAGACTTTGTCTATCACGTGCGAAAAATTTTCTCCTCTTCCTTTTTTCTTTTCTCGAACTTAGAAAAAAAAATGTCGTTTTCTAAACCAAAGCGCTCGTTGGATGACTTGGTAAGAAACTTTAATTTCTTTTATTTTTTTTTTAATGATCAATTTATTTTTAACATTGTTAAATGTGATTCTACTTTTTATTTTTCATCGTTTTTTCTTTAATTGTTTCTTGAAGGAGATGGAAATGGAGCAAGATCCCGATTTACTGATGTGGGATTCTGATGATGTTGTGAGTAGCTAAAAAAAAAATCCCCTTAAAATATTTATTTATTTTATTTCTTCTTCAAATGAGTAAGTAAATTAAAACTATTTTCGAAAAAAAAAATTTGTTCCATGTATGTTTCTTTTTTCTTTTCAGATTGTTGGTGGTGAAGATACCCAAAATTTTTTTGAAGTTGATGATAAAAATGTAATTTTCTTTTCTTTTCAATTTGCTTTCTTCAAATATTTTCCAAATATTTAATAATAATAATATTATGGTATTATTTACTTAGATAACGGATGATGTTACACTAGAGTTTTTGGAGGATGAGAATCACGTAATATTTTCTTGGATCTAAATATTGTTCTTATCATTAAAAAAAATATTATTTTTTTTTCCTCGAGTAAATTGTGTTTTATTTTATTTACTTAGCTGTTGGGAGAGGATTCTCAAATTTTCATGGAAGCATCGCAGTTTTTTAAGGAGCTACCGAAATGTTATCAAACTGGTTCTGGATTGGAGGTGTTTATCTAATTGATATTTTTTCCAATTATGTTGAATATGCTTTAAAAAATTATAACGATGTCGTATTTTTCCCCTTTAGAATCGTCCCGGACCGTCTAATGATGACCCTAACTCTGGCAATTCTTCTGGATCACAAAACGTACTACTTTTTTTTTTTACACCATGAATGTTTTTTTTTTTTTGGAATGTAATGTTTGTTTATTTGGTATAAAGCTTACTTTTACTTTTTTTCTTTCAGTTGGAAGATGCAATTATTATTGAAGAACGCACGCGCAGACGGAATCAGAGGTACGGAGCCGAGGAAGTGACATTCCGAGCTCGTGTTGATCCGGAACGTTTGCCACAGCATGCCAGAGGGATTCCTTTGGTCTCTATCATTGACGTGGTGAACGAATTGTTCCTGATTGTATTGCGAAGAGCCAGAGAAAACCTAGCCCCTACAGATTTGATCCGGATTTGTATCCAGGCAGATGGTTTGGATAAGCCAATATCCACAAGATTGATCCCCGTAGGAGAAATGACTGTAGAGAAAATAATCTCTGCTGTGTTAAAGGTGCTACAGTCCAAAGATGAAATCGAGTTAGACGCTGGATTTACTGTGGATGCAATTACAGTTCATAGGGGTGTTGGAGGGGGTGGAAGCACCCGAAGAGTTTCATGTGTTAAAAGTGACTGTCTAAACAAGAGATCAATTCTCACTATTCCATCGGATGACGAAGGATTGTGTTGTGGCAAAGCGATCCTGTACGGTTTGGCTCATTTAGTGCAAGATCGATCTGCCATCGATGCATTGAGAGACAGAAGGCGATCCACTCTAATGACCAGAACCAAAGAGTTGTATCAAGCAGCCGGAGTCGTCCTTGGCCCGTGTGGGTATGCCGAAATCGCCCAGTTTGAGGAACATCTAAATGTCCAAATCGTGGTTGTTTCTAAGGAACACCTGAACAAGGTAAGTTCTTTTTTTTACCTTAATTTTCATGCAAGTTGGTAAAAATTATATTATAATGTGTTATTTTTTGCATGCCACATTTTTTTTTTCATTGATCTTGCAAAGGGAGAAAAAAAATATGTTGCGTGCTTGTAAAAAAAAAAAAAATAATAATATTTTTATTTTAAGAAACTAGTTTCGAGTATTCTAAAGTAATTTGAGTGTGTAATCAGTGTTTCTCCTATCTCTTCATTCTAAGCTCTGAAAAAAGGAAACAGCAAGAAGACATGTATTTTGTTAATTTTTATATTTAAAAAAAAAAAAAAAATCTTGTAGTATTTAAGTTCTATCTATTAAACGTTATTTTTATTATTGTTTCTTTTTACATAGGTGTCATATAAAGGCACATCTAGACCACGACGGTTGAATTTGTTTCTGCACGATGGTCATTATGATGTGATCAAAAGTATGAAGGCATTTTATGGAGCTTCCCATTACTGTGAGGCATGTGAAAAAGCATATGAAAATATTGAAGATCATTTTTGTCCTGGTGCCTGTTTTATTTGCCGAAGAACTAATTGCCCGGCTGGGAAATCAAGGAGGTGTGCAGATTGCGATCGCCTTTGCAAGTCTGAGGATTGTTTCGCTGCACACAAATCAACCGTGGGACAGCAACAATTTTCTCTGTGTGATAGAGTAATTATTTTTTCTCTACTATTTCGTATGATATTATGCTTAGTTTTTTTTGGAATATTATGTTAAAAAATCTATTCTTTTTTTCTTTTTCTCCACACAGATGTATCAATGCAGAGAATGCTGCCGTGTTATTTTGAGGCGCCATTGCTCGAAAGAAAATCATCGCTGTGGAACGACGAAATGCCCTTCCTGTGATGCATTTGTGGATGCCTCAGAGCACAGGTGCTTTCTTAGGACTGTGGAACCAAAAGCTTCCTCTGACAAACTGATCTTTTTTGATTTTGAAACTGATCAGGAGACAGGGGAGCACGTCGTGAATTTTGCTCTGGCCCAGTACGGCAGTGGAGATGAACATGTCTTCCCAGGATACACTGCATGTACAGATTTTTGCTCCTGGTTGTTTTCCCCACAACACAAGGGATTCACTGCCATAGCACATAATATGAAAGGGTATACCGTAGTTTTCTAATTATTTCTTTTTTTCCCCCTCGACTTTGCTCATTTTAACTATTAATATTTATACTGATGTTAACATTACGAATTTAATAATAATCTCTTACAGCTTTGATGGGCAATTCATCATGGCTTGGTTCCTGGAGCAAGGGAACACCCCCGAAGTTATCCCCAACGGATCCTTCCTCATGTCCATTCTACACAAGGGGTTGAACATTAGAGTGATTGATTCACTAAATTTTCTCACCATGCCACTATTCAGACTTCCTGCAAGTTTTGGGTTGACAGAATTGAAGAAAGGGTATTTTCCTCATCTGTTCAATGTTCCAGAGAACCAAAAATACGCAGGTAAACTTCCAGAAGCCAGATTTTATAGTCCGGACACAATGGGGCCTGAATCTCGGGAAGATTTCTTGAAATGGCATGATCTACATAAAGATGACTATTTTAATTTTGAAAACGAAATGCTACTTTATTGCAGGTACTAAGTTATCCTAACTACTGTTATATTCTTTTTTCTTGTTTTTATGAGAAAAGAAAAAAAATGCACTACGATATGTTTTTTTCTGCTTTTTTTAGATCTGATGTCGACATTTTAAGGAAGTCCTGTTTGCAGTTCCAGGCAGAGTTCCTCAAAGCAGCTGGAGTGGATCCCTTTAGGTAAAAAAAAAAAAAGGGGGAAGCTAACTTCCAAACTAAGGGTTTTTTTTCCCCTCCCTCTCAATATGTTTTTATTATACGATTTTTTTTTTTTTTGTGTTTTCAGGTACATCACGATTGCATCAGCATGCATGGCTGCGTATCGGGCTAAGCATATTCAGCCAGACACCTTGGCAATGGTGCCTACTCGTGGATATGTTTCGCAAGTGATCCACAGCGCTGACAGCATCCGCTGGATGGATTTTGAAGCTACTCTAAAAGATGTTTCAATTCAGCACGGGGAAAACTCTGCCGGGGAACGCAAAATTGCTGGTATCTATGTTGATGGGTATTGTGAAGAAACAAAAACCATCTATCAATATCATGTAAGTAGAATTTTTTCTTTTCGTTAGGAAAAAGAAAAAAAACACTTAAAAGTGAAAAAAAATATATATATATATACATATATCTATCTTGCTTTTATTCTTTAGGGATGTTTCTTTCACGGCTGTGATCAGTGCTTCGATGGGGACTCCATCAATCCATTGAAAGGTGTTCCCATGGCGACACTTCGACAAAAGACGGAGGAGTTGACCGCCAAGTTTCGCGCCCTGGGGTATCTTGTTGAAGAGAAATGGGAACATGATTTCGTCAAACAAAAAGAGAACGACGAGGAGCTTAGAACCTTTCTCCTAGGTCATCAGCTTAAAGACCGTTTGAACCCTAGGGATGCTTTTTACGGCGGAAGAACAAATGCCGTCAAATTATTTTATGAGGGGAATGCGAAATATGTGGATTTCACATCCTTATATCCTTGGGTATTTATTTTTGACTTTTTTTTCTGACGAGTGAATTTTCTTTTAACTATTTTGTTTTCAGCAATAATTTATGTTTTTTTGTTTTGTATTTTTTGCAGGTAAATAAATACTGCATGTACCCTGTAGGCCATCCCACTATAATAACAGGACAGGTAGAGAAAATTGACGACTATTTTGGTCTCGTTTTCTGTAAAGTAGTTCCACCACGGGGACTTTACCTACCCGTTTTGCCCTATAGGTGTAGGGGAAAGCTGATGTTCCCACTATGTAAAACGTGTGCCTTGGAAGCCCAGCAAACTCCTTGCAGGCACACTGATGAGGAGCGTGCACTCATTGGTACATGGGTGACGGAAGAAGTGAAACTTGCTCAGGAAAAGGGTTACAAAGTAACCCAAGTAGGTTTTGATTTCTTTTTCTTTGTACTTTAAGCAATCTATTACATTATACTAGTTTCTGTTTACTTTTTTAATGGCATTTGTTTGAATATTTTTATGCATATCATTTTTTCTTCTTTTTATAGATTTATGAGATTTATCACTTTGAGAGGAAAAGTGATCAGCTCTTCCGATCTTACATAGACGTTTTTCTCAAGTTAAAGCAGGAAAGCAGTGGATGGCCAAAGGAATGCCAGACTGATGAAGAAAAGGCTGCATATATTCATCAGTACAGGGAGAAGGAAGGGATTTCTTTGGATCCTGCACGTATAGCTATAAACCCCGGAAAACGTCAGGTGGCCAAGCTAGCACTGAATAGCTTTTGGGGAAGGTAATTTTTTTATTTTTTTGTACCTTACTCACACACACACACACACACACACACACACACACACACATGTATATTCATTCATTCAGTCATTCATTCTTTCTTTCTTACACAGGTGGGGGATGAACTGTAATAAAGGCCAATTGAGCTATGTTAATGATCTACCGAAGTTCAATAAACTTCTCATAGATTCAACTAAAGTGGTAAGCTTTGTTTGAAAGGTTCTCTCTCTCTATCTCTCTCTCTCTCTCTCTCTCTCTCTGTTGTAACGAAAATTTTTGTTTTTCTTCGGTTTATGTACACATTTCTTTTTTTTTCTTTTTAGATCAAAGATGTCTATTTTCCCAATGATGTAGTAGCAGCTGTACATTGGGAAACATCAAAAGAGTTTGTGAAGCAGGACGCTTCCACAAATATCTTCATTGCAGCCTTCACCACAGCTTGGGCAAGAATGAAGCTGTATGGAGAAATGGATAAGTTGAAGGAAGCCGTCCTGTATCATGATACGGACTCGATAATTTTTTCCCAGACGACCAGTTATAATCCTCCTCTAGGGAACTTCCTAGGGGAGTTCACTGATGAATTGAATGGTGATGTGATAACAACTTTTGTTTCTGGTAAGATATCCTTTTTGTGTGTATGTGTGTGTGTGTGTGTGTGTGTGTGTGTGTGTGTGTGTGTGTGTGTGTGTGTGTGTGTGTGTGTGTGTGTGTGTGTGTGTCTGAAGCAATGAAAGAAAAAACTTTTTTTTTTTTTTTTGCAGGTGGACCGAAGAATTATGCTTTCGAGACTAATTCAGGGAGAACGTGCTGTAAGATTAGAGGGTTCACACTGAACTTTAGGAACAGCAGAAAATTGAACTTCCCTTCAATGAAGGATATTATATTGAACAGAGGAGTCAGCTCTATTTCCTTGGACAACCCAGCGAAAATCTGCAGGGATAGGAAAAGAAGGAAAGTCTTAAACAAACCAGAAAGCAAACTTTATCAAATGGTCTACGACAAGCGTGTCATACAAGACGACTTAACAACCCTACCGTATGGCTACTGATTTTTTTTTTTTTTTTTTTAAAGAGGTTAAGTCTCTACTTTTTTTCTTTTAAAGCTATATATATATATAATTTGGCTTTGTTCTATATCATTTGGCCTTTTATTTTAATTTTTTTTTACTTAGATAACTGCTCTCTTCTTTTTTTTATTTTTAAATTCAATAAAAACAGTCATTTTTTTTACTGTAAGAAAAAATAGTAAAATTTAAAAAAACAAAAACGGGCACGGAGAGCCCGGTGGGAGGATAGTTTAATTTGGCCTTATATATTATTTGGCACTTTAATCTGTCTGACTTCCGGGGACAAAAACAAATCTTCATGCAAGTGAAAAAGAAGCAGACGAACCAAGGGTAAGTAAAAAAAAAATGTATTCATTTTATCTGTAATGTGTTTGTTCATTTTGTTTGTGTGTATTTTTTTCTTTATACAGCAAAGGGAAAAAAAAAGTTAAAAGCCTGGTCGAAAGGAAAACGGTCTCGGGGGAGCCCGGTGGAAAGATAGTTTAGTATGTCCTTATATATAATTTGGCATTTTACTCTATCTACTTCCGGGACTCTTAAAAAATCTTCACGTGACTGGAAAAAGGAGCCGAACCAAGGGTAAGTAGGAGGAAAGAAAATATTTTACTGAACTTTGTATGGTGTTTTCCTATACATTTTTTTTTTTTAAATTCGAATTTTTGTAATAGATTTATACTTTTTTTTTTAAAGTTGTGTTGTGCTGTAATCATAAGCCATAAAGAAATAAGAATTACTCATAGCAGTGTTACAAACCTTTTATTGTTTCATAAGAAAAAGACATTTTACATTTTTAACCATGCATTATTGGAGCGGGGTTTTCTTCCCCGAGTCTTTGGTTTTGCAAACATGGTCTTTGTGTCTGACAGATATTTATTTTTTATAAATTCTTTGGGGAAATTCTTACTGTTCAATGTTTCTTTAAATTGTTCGAATTCTGCTGGTCTAATAGTTTTGTCTCGTAATAAAAAGTTTACTAATTGTACAATATCTGAACCAACTAAAGCACTTTCATTTAACACTACTTCTTTCTTTTCGTTCCACAAAATCGAGTTTTTTTTAAAAAACTCGACTATTTTTTGAGCAGTTTTCTTCTGTTTCACAGGAACTGATTGCAGAATGTCGTTTTCAATCTTTATGCTTTCATTTAGTTTTTCATGATGTTTTTCATTCGACTGTTCTTGAGGCTGGTTATGGAATTCCTCCGGCGGCTTGACGTGATTAACATTTGGAAAGGATACATATTTTTGTAGAGCCTGAACATAAAATTTCGCTTTTTCGGCATCATCAATTTTCTGTTTTAAGATGCTCTGTATTTCTTTATCTAGCTCACTTAAATATTCATGTTCCGTTTGCTGTATCCGATCTAAAGGCACTAAAGAAAATTTCCTACTAAATTCCATTTACTATAGATGAGATGACTGAAACAGCTGCAGGGATTAGAAATGATAAAAAACTTCCTCCTTTTTGAACTAAAAGACGTCTTTTTTTAAAGAGTGGTACTTTTTTGTTAGCAAGTTTTCGTAGAGTCTTTCTAAATGGAAACAATTTTTTTTTCTTTTGCTTTGAAACTGAGATATTCCCTTTCAAAAAATTCAAAACACACTCGCACACCGATTTTATGAGGCTGTTTGGACAGTTTTTCAACACAAGAGCTTTTTTTTTACTTTTTCCTAGGAGTTTTAGATTTTCCACGTCCTTCTTGCAAGGCATTCTGAACCATACTGATCAATTTCTTTTGCTCCTTGAGACATTTATAGATCCTCACATTAAACTCTTATTATTTCTTATAAAAAGAAAATATTGAGTTAGTTACCGAGGTTCATAAACATAATGGTTTTCTCCGGGGAATATTCCACTGCGTAAGCGCATTCTTTCAGACGTTTCAGGTCTTAAATCAACAAATAAATAGCTGTAGGCAGCAGAAGTAGCATCATAAAATATTTCTTGAAAAGCTTTAGTTTTTCCAGGAAACATCTGTCTAGCCAAGTGTGTGATCTGGCTTTTATCTCTTGGATTTTTATACAGAACAATATAATGAGAATTTAAATGAATATTTCGCATTTCTTTTCCTTGATGAAAAAAATTTTGTGTAATGAAAATGACTGAAAGATTTCTGTGGTGACTTCCTTTAGTAAAAAGCTTACTTAATCGAGAATCACTAGATAATTCCGCCATCAAGTCATCCAGGATGAGAAGACAATTGTGAAGAGAGTTTAGATTAGAGGGTAATCCTTCTTCAAATATTACATCTTTCATTGTATTAAAAAGGGATTGATAAATACCGTAACAATAAACAATTTTTGAAGGCATAGGTTCAAACATTTTATAATGAATAATATTCTTTGTAAATTCAGTCTTGCCACTTCCCGAGGGACCACTCAAGATTACATTCGACGGGTGAACCAGCTTTGGTAGTTCCATACTTAGAAATGATACTATCTATCAGTTACTTCATGGTTTTATACCGCTTGCAAAAAATGTTCTCACAAAATTTAAAGGTCTTTGCTATTACATTACATTCACTGAGTGAATCAACAATATTTTCAGTAAATTCCAAGCAATGATATTTAAAAATCCTTAATGAATTTTGAATGCAATTACATGTAGTTTCCCCACAATCTGAGTGACTTAGATGGTAAACTGAAAATTCTTGACACTTGAAAGTACCCATCGAATCAATGGCTTGATAAATCTTATAAATTTCCATAGTAGTTTCGTTTCGACGCAAAATAAACGCTTGATCAGATGCTAACTGTTGAATTGCTAATACAATAATGATAACAGAAAGGAATGAAAGGTTCAAAACAACGAATAAAACCGTTTTTTTCTCCACCATGTTTGTTTGACCACTTGATGTCGTCGAATATTATTCTACAATGATCTATGTTTCCTTTCAACGTATCTTTATATGAATTAAGAAACAGAAAAATTATTTTTATGTTATGACCCACAAAATAATGATAAAAAAGAAATAAAAATAGTAATGAAAAAATATTTTGTCATAGAAGTGAATTTAGAAAGAAAAGAAAATACTAAACACATTTTTTTTTAAATACTATTTATTTTTTAAGTACCATTTTTACACCATATCTTCGTCTAACAAACAGATACATTCGAAAATCATTCTTCTTTCCAACCAAAGGGTGCATAATACTAAGCAGAGAGAGTCCTTGACATCTCTTTACAATAAAATAAATACAATACGGTCCACAAACATTTGAACTTAAGCTTTGAAGGGGAGTCTTGTTCCACTGCACATGTTCATAACTCCTTGCAAATGATGATATATCGTTTCCATATGCTTCAGGAGGTAAACCAAAAGAGTCAAAAAAGTCGAGCGTTCCTTTGCTTGAAATATAAATTGCCAGCCAATGAGTCCCTTTTTCGTCATGTGTATCTGTGTTGAGAACAAAAGTGCATGGAAACCTTTCAATAATTGGTATCCTATCGGAGGGAAAAACACCTATGTAAAACCGAGAAGTAATTGGGTCTCGAGATAAGATGTTTTGAATTTGTATTGAGTTCATTAGTTCCCGAAATCATAAAGAATGTTTCTAGCTTTATTGATTTCTATCAAATTTTCAAATTCAGCATAAACAATTAATGACGTTGTCTGCTGCAACGGTCGAGAAAATTTTACTTCTAATCGTAGATTGCTATGACGAACCAAATTTAAATGTGATCCGTTACACAAATCTTGTGATAAAATGAAATGGAACAATGAATAGCCTTTGGAGAATTCTTCTCGTGAAAGATATAAACCTTTATCATCGGCATTGGTAAAAAGATTCTGATACGCTCTTATAAAATGATTTTGCGCAAAATTTGGTTGAAGAGGATTGTGTGGCACTGGTTGGCCATCCAAATATACAGCAATAAAATTAATGTTACAATGCTTGAACTCAAAAGGTGATTTTTCATAGTTTCCATTAAATGCATCATTGTCAACACATGCTATCACGAGACGATTGGGCATCTGTCCTGCAAATACATTATCTTGAAGGAAACTCATATTACCAGCTGGAATTGAATATGCTTTACATACTACTCTGTTTATAGGGTATTTCGCTGTTGTTTTTTCAATACTTTTTGCGTGCCCTAAGATAACACCTGGACTAACTCTCACTTTTCTAACGAATAAAGAAGCGTTTTCGAGGTAAACTTTGTACTCCTCCGCTCCCATCAGACAAAATTCAGGTTTACTACGTATAAGTTTTATTTTCATATCCACCATGTTCAGGAGAAGTCTTTCTTGATGAAACATATCTAAATGCAAGCGACCAATCATGTCTACCGAAGCACTTAGCTTGAACATTTCTGCTCTTTTGTTAAAACCTTCATTTGGGTTCGTATCTTCGATGTCATAAATGTTCATACGACCTGCTGTGTCCTTAAAAAACAGTTCTGATGAAAGCTGGGATGTTTTTGAGTCAAACCCATGGTTAAGCAATGTTTCAATCATAGCTCTGTAAGGGTAAGTGTTCGTACTGGATGACACGATTCTTTCATTTAAACTGATATCTACTTGCGAAAACATGGAATGCAAAAATAAGTTCACGGGTCCAACTTTACTATCTGCTGTTAAGGGTTTACCGTCATTCTTTAAAATTTTAACTTTAACCAGGAGTAGAGTTTGACTAAGGTCTAGATACTCTGGGCCTGTTCCGGAAACATTAAATTCTATGGGACTTCCGTCGGTTACAACATTAGCAAGCGGGTGAAATTCAACCCAGTTTCCTCCTTCAATAACCGTTTGTGTTGGTGGTAAAGAGAACAATTCTAGTTCTGACTTTGCACATTCTGGAGAATCCTTTAAAAGGAATGCCATTACGAGTCAAAAATATCGCGTGCTTTCAACTTCCTCGCTTTAGATGAAATGAAATGCTTGGTAGATTTTCGCTTCCTTTTAAGCTTGCCTCTTCCAATCATTTCATCAACTTTTCGCACGGCTTTCTTTGCCAGCTTCTTTCCATATTCTTTCGATCTTGTTTTTAACGAATTTTTCAAATTTTCTCCGGATAGTACATCGTTGGCAACAGTTGCTCCTGTTCTTAGTGCTTCTTTACCTACTGTCTTTGCACCGCTTATTAGAAATGGTACGGCACTTCTAAATAGTTTGGCGAAAAATCCTCCTAATCCATACCCCTTTTGAAAAGTGGTTCCTTGATAGTAAGTAAGGCCATTCCCTACTTGTCTGCTGTAATAATCTTCAAACTTTCTTGGACAACAAGTATAAGGCACCAGCATTTTGTATTAGTTGCTTCCTCTGTAGTAACCGAAAATGAAATAAAGTTTTCATGACGTTACAAGATTTTTTATATGATTTGCCGCAAACGAAAATGTAACGTTACAAAAACCTTTCCTCTCTCGAAGGGTACCAATTCCCCTGAGTGCAGTCTTATGTCAATTTGTATGGTTTGGAAATGGTGTCGTATAACTGGTACATAAAATGGTCTAGGAAAATGTGTACTTATAATTTCTCCGTCGTTTCCTTCAACAGTTACTATTTTAAGCAGTGGTGCCTGTACATCTCCAATTATTTGGGGCTCGACAAGGTCACAGTAGATATATATGACAGGGAACGATGCTTTTGGATCTGCAACAAAAGGACTTTGCACCATTCCCGTATATTCACCAGCTTCAAAACCTAGTAACTCCGCTAGTCCTTGATGCAGAACTACTTTTGAAGTATCATCTGTCTTAATTTTAACTCTCTTTGTTATAGGGTGATAAAGAAACTCTATTTTGTTTTTAAGTGATGCAACTGTCATACCCTTGATTAAATCAGGAATTGTTTCATAGCAACCAGGTGGAACTCTTCTCCCTTCGAATTTTCCTTCACCCAAGTCAAATCCGAACAAATTATTATCTTTTCTTACATTGTACCACGTATGCGGGTAAATAAAATCAACAACAGCTACTTCCCAGTCACCATTTAAATTTAAAGTAGAAGGAAGCTGGGTCGTGAATTGGGATATTTTGTTGTTCGGGAAGAACCGTAAGGAGCTATCAGAAATTAAAGTAACGTAGCACGACATGATCAAAATACAAATGAAAAGAAAAAAGCACGACATTACCTTTTATATCATTTTCACGTCTTCCACCCAATTATTGAATTTTTCTGGATAACCTAGAAATTTTACAAAGTACTGAATCTTCCCACGATATTTTCTTTTCTTTAAAACTGTCTCCACTGGATAAAACCCTGAATCAGAAATTTTTTGAAGTTCTTCTTTGTAAAACGTTCCCTTAATAAGTTCTCCTAATAAATCTTTCAATCTATACACCATGGGAACTCTTCGTATGATTTTGTGAACAGTAAAAATTTCTCTTGTCCAGTTCTGCTCGTATCCTTTTTCAAATCTCAATTTGTTCCGACTTATCCGTACAGTGTCTCCAACTTTTAAATCAGAGACATTAGGTGTTTTTGAAGTTTGCTGACCGTACAACGTCTGCCAGATTTCGTGTTGATTTTGTTCTGTAACCGATGCTGGTTCTGTTTTAATGCTACGATGCCAAGTATTATTGTAACTATGCATTAATTTTTGTAGGATATCTATATATTTTCGTGTGTTCATTTCAGTAAAATATTTCCACATTTTTGTTTTAAGTGTGCGATTAAATCTTTCTACCACAGACGCTTTAGTATCATTGTGTGTCGTGAAAAAATGAACTTTTTTATCTTTAAGGAAGTTTTGAACAAGAGTATTGGTGAATTCTTTTCCAGCATCCGTCTGTAAAATTTCTGGTTTTCTTTCTGAAAATATTTTTTTAAGCGCAGACAAGACAGAAGTTGATTTCTTATCTTTCAAAGGAATTGCCCATGCGTACTTGGAAAGAATATCGATGCAAGTGAGTATATACCTAAAACCATCATTGAATTTTGATAACGACAGTAATTCAACCAGGTCTGATTGGAACTGTTCGTTAAGACCTCCTACGATTACTCTATTTCTAGGGAATGTTTTTTTTAAAGGCTTATGTAAAGTATACGAATCTTTTGTTTGCAGATACGTCTTAATATCCTTCACTTTTACTTTGCCATTTAAAGCTCTTTGCAAAGTGTTAATACCACCAAAACTTCCTGGAGCCTTTGGGTCCCGATACAGTTGTGCTACTTCTGCAGTCATTTCGACGTCTGCTCTAAAAACCCCATTTTCCTTTTTATTTATATTAAACGCCCAATTATTTTTTTTTCTAGGGGATGAGTGGGGGAGTACTGTATTATTTTATAAACATGGAAGTTATTGGGTATCAGAAAAAGAATTGAAACAGTGTAAATCCTATTACAGAAAGTAGAATAATAAAGAAACTATAGGAACTCACAATACAAAGATGTTAAGCTAAATGAATCATTTCTTTTTCCATACTTACCACTGGTTCGTCTGCTTCTTTTTTCACTTGCATGAAGATTTTTTTTTTTTGTCCCTGGAAGTCAGACAGAATAAAGTGCCAAATAATATATAAGGCCAAATTAAACTATCCTCCCACCGGGCTCCCCGAGCCTTTTTTTTTTTTTTTTTCTTCTAACAGTCAGCTCAACAGCATGGAAATCACATACTCATCAAGCTCAGTTCAACAATATCACTTTCATTGATGTATTTATCTTTGGTTCTATTTAAAACATCCGTGGGTTCAATAATATCGAAGAATTGGTCAATCAGGATAAGTCTTTTGAAATTGAAATTGTTCAGGTTTTCCTGAACAAAGTCATTCGCTAGTTCAGCCCAATCGATAAGGACGAAAAACCTTTCGAAAAACATATCGAATTTTTCTGTGGGAGATAAATTCAAACACTCATGTCCCAGCTGGTTTTCGTATCCAACTTGGCATCCATAACAGTCTATGAGTTCCACCACTTTTGAACGAAACATTTTTGCTAAGCACATGCTCAGCGATCCTACTAGCTCCTGAAATCCTAATGGATTTTCGGGGTCCCCCATAGAGGCCAGCAGATCTCTAGAGTCTGTAACACGCTTCAGCTTAGGAGAGTCCACAACATGCCCCATTCTTTTTTTAACCAGGTACTCCAAGGTGTAAGTAAGCAGTCTGTCCTTGAGTATTGTCGTAATGACCTCGACACTGGAATCCAACTTATCCATCTGGCTAGCAGTCAACACCACATGTTCAGGCACAGTTTGGAAACTAAGATCTTTTCTTCTAAACATACGTTGAAGAGAAATAACCTGCTGGTTCTCAACTAGATGTTTTGTAATCATCAAATCTTGCTCCACAAGAGATGCATCTTGTTTTCCACAAAATGAATGTCGCGACAAAGCTCTCCAAACTTTTGGAGACAAAGAGATACCCTCTTTAGTTGGATGCAGGATACCTTGATTGTCCGTGACAAAACGACGAATATGGACACGACTTTGTCCCAAAAAGCATGAAACTTTAACAAAATTCTCACCACCGAGATGAATCATATGCGATGGCAAATCAGCTAAAGTTAAAATTTCGTTCTCCATATTTAGCAAAGAAGAAAAGAAGCAGCAAAAATAGCAAACAACCAGCGTAGTGGACGAAGGAAGCTAAGAATGAAAGTCAGTCCCTAAAGGAAACAGTCTTGCCGCGGACTATTTACAAAGAGACTTACTCTAATTGGACCAAGAAAACTATGACGTCAATTTTAAAAACTGTGATTGGTTGAAGGACTGTATTCCTACGCCAGCTTTGCGTAGAGAAAAAAGAAGTGAGATGGCCAAAAGTCAACTATGCTTCAAGGATACCACCCTGAAGCAGGATTGACACATTGTAAAACTTATAACTAAGCAAAAGGTTAACAAACAAAGACCAACAATATGTTTTCACTGTCGTATCATAAATTATTGAATTTGGGCTTACTTAACAAAAAGCAAATGTCTGTCAGGCAAATACATAAATATATATTCTCCAATAAGCTCAATGGTCGGTGTGCACGTGATAGCCTGCTGGCAATAACATAAAAGGTTACAAAATAGTCAAGAGCTATAATATGTTTCACTGACGTATCATAAATTACTGAAATCAGGGCTTACTTAACAAAAGCAATGTCTGTCAGGCAAATACACAAATATATTCTCAAGTAAGCTCAAGGGGTCGACTTGTACGTGATCGGTTGCTGGCAATGACATACAAGGTTACAAAATAAATCAAAGACATAATTAATGTCTTGCTACGGTATTCAAAACAAAACTATTACGGTGCCGAATGATGAGCCGTTTCACATTATATTTAATCAGTTAATCAATCATTTGCATTTTTTATTAATGAAAACATTTTAATAACATAATTAATAAAAAAAATGATCTTCATATAAGATTACTAGAGGATATCATATGCAAATTAAATACCCTCATTCAAGATCATAATAATAAACACATTGTACAAATATACCCCCTAAGGCGCTACAAAACCCTCATGAAAGATCACAGCACACATACCCCCTCAGGCGCTCAAAGACCCACCGTCCAAGATCGCAGCGGCGGGGAAGGGAGGGAGGAAAGCACTATTGCCTGAGGCGCCGCACATACGACACTGTATACTACTGGCGATGTATCATTTTTGTCTAAATACATTAAATATTTAAAAAGTAGACTGAAAACTATGATAGAAAATATTATTACAGAAGAAAAGTGCCCTAGAATTTATCATTATCATTCCTCTATGTTTTTCCTTTTTTTAAAGCTTTATTTTTCTACAAGTGAATATGATCTACATTATAATGCAATTCTTCTTTCATTGAAACAAATTTAATTACATTCTAATTTTTTTTCTTTTCCAAATAGCTCATTCGTAACATTAACTACAACTTTTATTCATACTTAAAGAAAAAATATTCATAAGGTAATTCATAAAAATGGCGGAAAGTTTGTCAACGCTTGAGAAATAGCCAAATGGAAATGTAAAGAATAAGCAAAGAAGTGAAACAATGCAGTAAATGCATTATTCACAAAAATTTCAAAAAGCTAGAACTTAGGATGGGGATGGGAGAAAAATCAGCAAATCGGAGGAAAGGATAGAAATATGCTTGGTAAAAAGGAACTCCGACTAGACGCAGTAACTCGGAATAGGTATTGCAAAAGCGTAAAAAATGTGTAAACATATACTCTGCTTACTATGAGCAAAAATTCGCAAGGAAAAAAAAAAAACAGACATGGAAAGGAAAAAAAAGTTCCGGGAACATATTGAGAAAAAACAACGTTATTTGTTAGAAAATAGAGAATGCATTTGTTTCAGTTGAATTCGATGAGTCAAACTTAACTGTTTATGTTTAGGGCATCTTATTGGTGCATCAACAGTATGTTATTGCATCTTTTAGGTGCATAAACAGATTGTTATTGCATCTTATTGGGACATCAACAATTTTTTGCACTTGGTCATTAGCCCAATACTGGTTGAAATCACGAATATACACGTAAGAAATAAAAAAGCAAAGTGCATAAAAATGCTTCAATATTGTTAAATATACCCCCCCCCCCAAAAAAAAATATGTTACTTTCACAGGAGTGTCCACCAAGAAGGGGGTTTTGGCGCAGTTTGCACCATTGAAATTTTTAGGGGGATGTAACTTTATCGAGCCAACGTCTATGCTTGTGTTGCTGCGTAGCATTTTAGGGGGAGCACCACTGACCATGGGGTGAAGGGATCCACTGACTCAAGGATTAAAACATTTGATTTTTTGCCTTCAATTACAATATGTTTTCATTATTCTATTCATGCCGGTAAATCTAAAGCGTTTGATGAAATGAAGATTAATTGAAAATTTTTCCAAGCACACACATTACTTTTTAAGGAAAATGTCATTCATAATAACAATGAGCAGTGGCGTCGCTACGGGGGAGCAAGGGGGGGGGGTAATCTGCTCCGTCACCCGTTTGGGAGGTGACACCTAAAGTGAAATTGCAAGTTTGTGAAACATATAAAGCTAATATGTTTTTTTAAGACTACAAATTTGAACATTTTCTCGGGGGGGGGGGGGGTCACCACAAATTACCACCCCCGGGTGCCACCCATGCTACTTACGCCACTGCAATGAGCAATAGTTTGATAGCGTAAAAGAAATAAATAACCACAGTGTGTGAAAAATGTCATTACCAGCCACAAAAAAAAAAAAAAAAAAAAAAAAAAAAAAAAAAAAAACTGTAAAATTTCGCAATAAAAAGGAAAATGAACTTATTTTTTAATTACCACCAAATAATTATTGCAAATCGAGACAAATTATGGCAGGAAATAAGATTACACAATAAAAATCAACCTCATCCCCTCTTCAAAAAAAAAAAAAAAAGAAAGAAAGAAAGAAAGAAAGAGAGAAAGAGAGATAAGAAGCTGAAGATTTTTTATCGTTCGTAGGGATCGGATGAAATTCGTATCACTGAAAGTTATTTCTACTCAAATGTTACACCGCGCACTTCGGCGCACTATTGCGACCGTAAATATTCGTGAATCCCTCATACTCCCGGGGTGTGCAAACAGCCCCGGGGTCAACAACCTGCGGTAACGGAGACTCGAAATAAAACCAATTCCACCAACATTCCCTCCACCGCAAAAGGCAAAACTTCCGACCGAAAACTCGGCCGCGGATCGATCCAAATAGCTATTGTATAAAATATGGACGAGGGAGAAAGAGAAAAAATTCCAAAAAAGGGGGAGGGTCCCCTGCAAAGAATTCGGCACGAGCAAAAAAATATGCGGCAACCCCGAATCCGAAAGGGGGGGAGGAGCGCCAATTCGTGTCGCTCGTTCTGACCCGAGGAGTGACCCGGATGTTTCGAACCTTGGCGCCTGCCCAAAGAAGCCCGGGCAGAAGCTGTGAGGACCCGTTCTCTTAAAATGTGTGATCCCCCTTTCTTCTTACATTACTTTTTTTCGTTATTTTATTTATTTCGCTTTCACGTCTTTCATCCCACCCTCAGCCCACCACCGCGAAAGAATGTTTTCCCCTTTCAGTACCCTCTCTGCTGTGTTTACATGTTCTCGACGTTCCATAAAACGAAATTTATCTTACTTTATCTCAAAACAAGCAAACATAAAGCAATATTACATCAATAAAAGCACTTCAAGCTAAGTTTTATTTTAACAAAACTTATCTAATCATCACCAGTTTATTTTTATTGCAATGTTCAATTTATTAAAATCACAAAATAAACTAACAATACTAATGGAAATTGAAACACTATTTAGGAGTTTTTTTCAATATTTTTCAAACAGAAGCAAGAAAAACGTACTGCTCTCAGAAATGTAATTTTCAGCACAGAGTTTTGCATCTAAATATTTCTTTCCCTTCTAATAGAAGAGAAATTTAGCACAAAACAAATGGCTATGCAATGGTGCCAAAAATTTCTTCGTTTTTTTTTAACTTATTAAATTATTTTTGTATTATATAACGTTAAAAATGAAAGACAAAAGTTAAAAAAATATTTCCGAGTGTACATTGCGCTGTATTATGTGAAATTTTGATTTTTATTGCAGAATTGTGAGACAAGATTTCGTAATTCAAATTAACAATAGGAGGCGCTGCAGTCTCCTGTCAATGGCTGCTGAAAGAGGTAAAACAAAGTCCTACCCACCAATGCGTGTCCAATGAGACATCTGCCTTATGCGCGAAAAAATTTATTTTTTTTTATCTCTTTGACTAATTTCTTAAATCGCCGCAAGGTGACGTAGCCAAGCCTAAAGATTTGCGTATAAGTATAGAAGGTTACTTTTAAATAAAGCAATATATATATATACATATATATATATTTTTTTTTTTTTTTTTTTTTTTTTTTGTGCAATGGGCTCCACAACTAGCAAAATCCCATATTTCGTTGGGCGCTCATTGGTGCAAATTTTGCCTAGCATTAAAAATTCCTTTTCATATAATTTTATAAAATGTAGTATAATTACATGAGTTACATTTAGCATCACTCATCGTCTAAAATCGCCAATATTTACAATTTCACACTTTATTTTAGGAACAAAATTACATTTTTCATTTAGCAGATGAGTCTGATTAGTGTAAATGCGGTTCGTACGGGGGGCAAGAGGGGCGACCGTGCCCTCACTTTTAAAAGCAAACGGACCTTGCCACTTCACTTTCCCAAGCTCAAAATCATCGATCGATCCAAAAAAAATGCAAGTATTAATGAATTCACATGTTCAACATAGGAGAGTTAGCTTAATAAGTGTGTTTTGTATTTCTCACGTTACTTAATATCATAAAACTCAAAATAGAACTTTGAATTGGAAGATGGAAGTCTACTGCGAATATCTGTCAAGATTTTTGAGGCCCCGTGCCGAATTTTCTCAAAAACATATTCAAACCAGTAATATGGTCAACATTAAGGGCCCCGCCCCATAAACTTCCCCCACCCCATGTCTCCTCTGACCCTCTACTTTTTTAGTACACCAGTCGCCTATGAATGTAACTGAAGGTGCGCCCTCAAACTTTAATTAAGTAACTTTAAATTAAGATTAACAGCACAAAGAAAGAGAAGTTAAAATAAAAGAACGGTTTAAAACTTGAAAGAATTTCCTAGAAATAAACAAAGAAATTTTTTTGCTCCTGCACAAAATCTCCTTGGTTGACAACGCTGCTTCCTGACAACTCTTGTATACATTTATTCATAAATTTAAAATGGCGCATTACTACGTCTATTCGCAAAAGAAGAAGAAAAGAAAAAAACGTCTGTATGTCCTAGAAATATTAACAGAATGACGCCGAAATAAAAATTCAACTGCGACATGGCTCAATCATGCCAATGTTTCAAACAATAAACAACTAAAGAACAAAAAGTTGAAACACTGACCCAAAGTGAAAAAATTCCGTTCCCAAAAAAAGAAAAAGAAAAAAAATGGCGAAGATATACGAAACGGAGGGAAACAATGGACGCAAAATGACGAGACAATCGTCGAATAAATTGCCGCCCTTTCCGAGCTATCCCGTGGAACGAAACTTGCGTTTTTCCTCCAAAATGCAGGAAAATGCTGATCCATCACTTGAACAATGCCTCGGCCAACGTAAATCATTCGAAACCCTCCCTCGACCAATTAGCTTGGAGAGTCTACCAGTACATTTGGCTTTTTCTACGTGGCTCAAAGGGGAAAAAAGTATTGCAATTTTAAATCTGGCAACGGGTGAAAAATAATGGAATTGTCAGAAATTAAATGATGTGGGGGAAGAAAAAAAAAAGAAAGCTTTGGTATCCAAATATCGAACTTTGTTTTTCTCTGAAAAAAGAGTACAAAGAAAAATATTTTGATGTTTTGCATGAAATAAAGAATTAAACTAATTTTTAAAAATTAGTTTCAAAACTGATTAAAAGTTAAAATTAGCAGGAAAAACTACAATTTTTCTGTAATTTTTATATTTTTACATTGGAACAACACACTCTAAAAACAACAATTTCAAAAATGACGAAAAAGTATTCAAATTTAAACATATCGCAGAGTCAAAATGGCTCCGACGATGGGGTTTTCAAATTTGAAACATTCAAATACTCAAATCAACATGTGCTCATTTTTAAGGTATTCGTACTTATTTTTGAGTATGTAATAATTTCAAGATTGAGTATTAAAATGGAGTTATGTACTGATTTTTGAGTATGAAATAATTCAGCACACTATTTGAAAACATGTATCATATTTGAAACAAAAGGATTCCAGAAAATTCGAAAGCTTGAATGTACTCATTTTTGAAAACTTTCATTTTTCTCAGTGCAAGCAAATGCAGGGAAACCATCCGTAGATTTTGGTATTATTCATTATGAAACATTGCTTCTAGCAAAAATATAAAATTCTTTACTACCACAAGATTTATTAAAAGCATTTCAAAATGTCATATGTTAGGAGTGCAGGAAGACAGTTTTCCTTCCAAGGCACTGTGTATTGAAATGAAGCTTATCTGTCGGCGAGCGCAGCTTTGTCCGATGCGGCTATTGAGCCGTGAAACACACGAATAAAATTATAATAATAATAATAATTCAGAAAAATATAGTATTTTCATCAGGAAAAGGAGAAATATTTTCAATGAGATGCACTTTTTGATATAATTACTGAAAGGATTTTTAAAAAAAATGTCTATAGGGTTATGAGCGTTTCGTTCAATGAAGTAAATAACGTCAGAAAGGAATTAAAAACGTCAAATTAAAAAAAAAATCCCCCGGTTTGTGTAGAAAATGCCTATTTTCTTCAAGATGGTGCCAACGTTGCACATTTGAAAAAGGAACGTTTTCAGACAAGCGCTATGTGTAACAAAAAAGAGCAAAAAGAAAAAAAGAAAGAAAAGGGAAGAAAAAACATTTGTGCCAACCCGTGAAATGCACCAAAAAATACATAGGGTTAAGTTGTAAATCTATAAAGTGAAAGTTCTATGTTGTGATATCGTCAGTATTTTACATTATTGTCGTTGTAGGGAGTAGATAATAGATAGTTCAAGTACTTTCTCGTGAATTTAAAACGACGGTGAGAAATAATTTCCGCTAATAGCTCAGACCTAAAACTACAAATATTTTTGCAATCATAATTCCAACAAACTTTTAAAACAAGACGCTTACAGAACTCTCTCCATAAAAGTGAAACACTTTCAACTAATTTAACGAAAGAATTAAAGACCTCGGTGTAAGAAGAGGGCAGCTCTATTTTTAAAACTTTCAGGGAAAAAAAAAGAAAGAAAGAAAAAGAAAAGGAAAGATCGAGTTAAATATTCATTTTTAAAGACTGTGTCTCAAGATTCTATACTATGTTTGAATTTGTCTCTGTGAAACATATTTAAATGACATTCTAATTATATCTCCCCCTACGTATAGTTATTATGTACAATTACTTGTCATAATGTTAATCTCTGTATAATTTATTGTTCCCGTCGACAAAAAGTGAAATTGTCCTCCTCTTGCGCCGAGTTCTTCAACTGCGTCGAAATCAACGCATTAAAAAAGTATAGAATATTTAGATTTTGCAAATAGTCAAAATATTTTTGAAATATATTGCTTCTTTTCTCTAACTACTTCTATTGAATAAACTCAAAATATTTAAAAAATACATTACTTTTCCCTAATTACTCCATTGAGTATAAATTCATCAAATAATGAGCATAATTTGAAATGTAAATCTTCTAATTCAAAATCATTACTCAACTCATATGGGTTTTTGGTGCAATGCACCCAAAATTACTGAGTCACAGAGCTCGCTTAAAATAGTACGTACTTTACATGGTTTGTCGTATCCCAAAAACAATTTTTATGCAAATAGAGAACTATGCATTTTTTCATTCAACAGGACTGAGACCAGCAACTGTATGTACCAAGCTCAGCAGCAGGGAATCTATCCATCGGGATTTTTCACAGGGTCCTATTTTTGTGAATTTTAAAAAAAGTTTTGTGACAAAACAATTTTTCCCCCAGAAATTTCAAAGTGTAAACCAAAAGTAATGCATCAATATGCATTAGATTTCCGACTTTCGTACTGCTTTGTTAAGAAATAAGTTAGTGAAAGGTCCGATTGGGTCAGTCGGAGTTTTGTGAAGCTTTCGTTTTGGTTAATCAGGATTTTGTGAAGGGTCCGTTTTGGTATATCAAAATTTTTTTATAAGTACCTTTTAACTAAATTTGTGAAGAGTCCTCAAACAGACTCAAATTACCTCTGGTCAGACTAAGACCCAAGGAAGAGTACAAGGGAGGGGTGATGAAGGCGATCGTCCCTCCCTTGAGGTACTCTGCACCGATAATGTTTAGAAATCGAAGTCCGAAAAACGCAATTTAAGAATACCTTTGGTAATGAAAAAGGAAAGGAAAAGGTTGGAAGACAATCTTCTACCTCCCTCTTCTTGGCTAAATCTCTATATTTCAGTTCTTTTGAATTACAATGATGCAGTAGCCCCCCTCTCCCTCAAGCACGTTCAAATCAGTTACGTAGTAAGAGACAAGTAAAAAAATCAATCGCCCGCTCCTTGATAAAAATCTGGATCCACCCTTCGATCTGTCCATACGACCGAGCCCACTGGTGCTCCGAACTAAAATTTTTGGGAAGGCGGAAATTTTCACTTTCCCGAACGGAACTAAAAATTTGCCAAACGATAATAGTTTCACCGAATCGAACTCCAAAATTCGCTGAATGATGATGATTTTGCCGAATGAAGCTCCAAATTTCGCCGAATGATAATTTTTCCAAAGAGAACTCCAAGTTTTGCTGAATCGTCAAACAATATTTGCTGAATAAGGATTCTTTGGAAGGTCACAGTGACCTCCCGTGACCCCCCATCGAAGTGATAGAGACCACATGAGAAGAGAGAGAGAAAGAAAAAAAATCTCCACATCGCATTAAACGAAAAGGAGAGAAAAAAAATACGAAAAACATTCTCGTTTAATCGAAAGGCTTGCCTGAATCGAGCCATAAATCACGTGCAGGGATGTGGACACTGAGAGGAAGAGATTTTTCTGGGAAAGACAGCTTTTTCCAACCGAGAATTATTTTTTATTGTCCTTATATTTCTTTCGATTTCTCTTCTCGGCGTTGCCTCATTGTTCTGGGAGGGTGTAATTAAAGGAGACAGGAGGAAATGCGTTTGGCAAAAGATTCTCTCAAGGTGAAAACGCGAGCGCTAAGCAAATGGAAAAACAAACACTGCGTTTCCTCGACCGACGAGCATCGTCACATAATAGGAGCCAGAAGATGACGTTGACGAGTCAGAGGTCAGCATATTACGTACGCGCGATGCAATTAGACGCAGGGTGAAATTCGGTGTTCATGGGTGGAAATAGTTTGGTATTATGACAACACCGGACTGTCACGGTCACAAAAAAGCGAAATTGTAGTTATTTTTCCTCTTTTGTGCTTGCAGCTCGCTATTATACCTGTTGATATTTCTTCCTTTTATGTCGTCATTTTAATTATTTATTTTTTAATTTGAGGAATTTTTAATTTGAAGAATAAATAAATATCAGAATTCGAATTTGGGAAAGGATTAGAGTCATGACTAGAGATCGACAAAAATCGCATAATCATAAGCGCCAGACAAATTATTCCTCAGAGTTTTTTTTTGGAAATTCAATGTGGCTGTTGCAAGATTCTTGATCTGAAAGAACTAGTCGACAAGGTATTCTTTTAGTCATCTGGGCGAGAGCGTCCAGGATTTGTCACACCCTTGACATTACTGTGATCCGAATTTTTGCTATGCGGTGCATGGTATACTATAGCGCAAGTAGTGTAAGTAGTGTAAGTAAGTTTCATCATGTCCGTAAACCTTGCCTTGAGGTTTGTGGGTGGACGAGTATAAAATCGGGCGTAAATTGAAAGAATAATGAAATTTTCGGAGTTTGAAGAGCATGAAATACTAGTAGATACATTTTGGAAGTAACATTTCAAAGCTACTTCAATTATTTATGCTTTATATTAGTGAAAATGAGTAATATGCTTGCTTTAGTACACAATTCTGAAAGTAATAAGTGTTCCAGCTGCTGCTAGATGTTCATGAAATCGGCTTTTATACTAATCCTGTGTGAGGAAAGGGGGGGAACAAAAATATATTAGACACGCGAAGTCTATTTTTAAAAAATGCCTTATTTTAAAAATATTTTCTTCAGTTATAACTGCGTTAGATTGCAAGGGAGAAAGGAGAGAAAGGAAGAAAGAAAGAGAATAAACTTCTTAAAGACAGACTTTTGTACCACGGGTCTTTCATCATAAATTGAAGTAACATTAAACTACGCATGTTTTACTGTATTGTTTACCCCACGCGACGAAATACATTTCACCACTTGTTTTAAAAATCTCGGGACCACCAAAAGCTCGCGCCTGGGCCGACAGGTGTTCTCCCCCCCCCCCCTTCCCCGGTGCACGCCCCTGGTCATACATTGACAATGCAATTGAGTGTGCAATACAAGTTTCATTTTCATGCTTTCTCTGCTGCTTATTTGGAAAATACCGATTGAATGCTTCACTTCGAACAAATTTCAATCGAATTTTTAAGTGAGTATTTTAATTTAAAATAAAGAACGCGGAACCCTTGATTGTTCTCCGTGGAACACTAGGGCGGTTCCGTGGAACACAACTTAAAAAACGCTGATCAAAGGCAAAACATTCGTTTGATCAGTCTACTCCTCTGAAAAGTGGTGCGCTGTGGTAGTTATCGCTCCAGCTAACATTGCAACTCGATCTCGCCACACGAATCGGAAAACAATCAAAACCGAAGTTGCTAACTGTTTGCAATATCTCCATGACAGCGATAGCTCGAACGAGACGGTAGCATCAGAGATCGGCGTCGGGCGATATTGTTGCAGATTGGCCAAGCGTGAAAACATCTGCTGATTAAATTTAATTTGGATGGCACACACAGGTGAGTCATTACATGGGGTGCGTGAGCCACAGGGGGAGGGGGGTGTTTCCGAATCAAAGTGGCGCGTGGAGGTATTCGTGTGGCGTGTGTTGGCGAAGTTGGGTAGTTGATGCTTTTGATTTTTAAAAGGACGCAAGAACTAGATTGGATTGAACTATGATTTATATACAATTATTTTGATTATTTATTTATTTATTTTTTTGTTTCAAATAGAGTTGTAAGGTGTTAAGCGACTACTGATTTGGGGGTAATCTACCTATGCTCTCTTGTGGAGTTTGAATTAAGAAGGGGTACCCCTCCAAGAGCAAGGACACACTCCCCCCGCCACAAAATACCACAAAGATACCCAACCCCACCCCACCAAAAATTGTTTTGAAATTAACAGATTTATTTTATAATTGTAAGTTTTTTTTAAATTATATTTAATGTTTCTTTTCTTTTCTTTTTTTTTTTTTTTGCAAAAGTTACAAATTCAGTTATTATAAATAAGACTTTTCCTATTCCCACTTTTTCAAAATAAGTAAATAAATGAATGAGTGCAACAAAATAAAATAAATAACAAATAATAAAATACAGTAAAATCCCTCTAATGCGGACACTAACGGGACAAATTTTTTTGTCCGCAATAGAGAGGTGTCCGCTGGACAGGGGTTTAGTTATGTTATTTGCATTGAAACTGGGGAATTAAAAATTGTCCGCATAAGAGGGGTGTCCGCCTTTGAGGGGTGTCCGTTAGGAGGGGTTTTACTGTACTTACCATACGAATTTTAAAAGAGAGCAAGTTAAGAACTTCGAAGCTTATTTTGCGAACTGATCATGTATCAAATTTGAAAATGCGTCCGATAAAAATTATAGCCATCGGTAAAATTCGATATCCGAAGTTTATCGATGAATAGGCAGTGCTACTGATAGTGTGACATAACCCCGTCATTTTTAATTTTCCGGGGTGGGCTGGGTGGATGTACACTGAAAGTAAATTTCATTTAACAAAAACTACGCCCACTTATGTACAAAAACATTCATTTTTGCCAATTGACACCCTAAATCACTGGCCTGGTGTGACTTTTGGTCACATAATATCTTCATTCTTTTTTTACTAAGGTGTCCAATTACAGGCATGCCCCTATCCCAAAATGTGATCGCACAACCTCTCAAGTACTACAAAGCTTCCCCCCACACCAGGTTTGAGATTTCGTTTTGTCCGGAGGGGGGGGGGGGACGGCAATGAATATGAACTCAATATAAATTACACCAAAGATCAGCAAAAAGCACGTCCTAGATACATTGATTTCAAAAAGTCAGGGGGAGGACAACCGACCTCGTAACTGACACCCCCCCCCCCTCAGGCCCGACATTTCGATTTTTTCCAGGGGGGCGGCAATGGGTATGAATTCAATATAAATTATACCAAAAATCAGCAAAAAGCACTAAATACATTAATTTTCCAAAGTCAGGAGGAGGACCAACTGACACCGCCCCTCCCCCCCCCCCCCCCTGTTAAAAAATTCACTAGCACAGCCTGCTACATGACTTCTTCGTGCGGCAACCCTACTAGTTCATGTTTATCGCTCAAGAGGAGAAAACACAAACACTAGAATTTTCTCCAGGGAGTGCATACAATGCTTATCTACTCAAAGTCAACATGTGACTTGTTGACCACAAACCAGGTTCTTAAAAAAAGGTTCTGGACACCCGGTGGGACTCGGGGGAGGGGCTGCCAACCCAAACGATAATCGACAAAAAGCTACAGTGCGGCCGGCCTACATGAAAGTGACGTAAGCGAAACAGTTGCCGAAGCAGCGGCAACTTATCTGATTTCGGAGAACTCAGCAGACAGGCAGTTGCGTTTTTTCCTTTTTCCGAGGAATCGCAATCTATGATTGAATTGGTGAAAGTTAGAGTGGTGTAAGTTATGTCAGAATTATATTTAGAAGCAATAATGTTTCCTTTGCTCAGGGAACAGTTTTGAGAATGTTTTTTCTTTCAAAACGAGGGACACGATTGTTATGCTTATGCGAAAAGGAATAACTCAAGAATTCCTACTTCGAAACACAGTTCTGAGTAGAATATCAAATATTCGAATACCCATGTTTCCCATTTCGGACCTGTCAAACTAAAGTCGGCCAGTTTCAGCGTTTAAGTTCAGTGATACGAGATGTAGAGTAGTAATTTAGTATTAGTTTTGTTTCATATTGTTCTGAAAAAATATTGCACAATATGAAGCCCCCACAATATAAATCCCCACACTTCACTAACATATCTAAAGTATAAGTATTGGTGTGCTCTATATACAAAAAACATTATATCTGACTAATTCTTTCTCGCAAAGACTTAACATGTAAATTTCTCTTTAAAAAATAAGAATAGAAAAAGTGGGAGTATATCTCTTTTGGAAGAAAAACGGGTGAGGCTTCACCGCTATATGAAGATGATTGCATAACAGGGGCGGATTCAGGGGATGGCCAAAGGATCAGCTGACCCCCTGTGACAAGAATTTTATAATGAGCTTAATCATTAAAACATTTTAGGGAGGGGGGATTTGAATGGGTTTTATCTCATTTAGGAGGGGGGTGCACCTTTACCCTTAAAGGGACGGGCACCCCTGCTTTAGAGAAGCTTTTTTATGTATTAGGTATTAAGCTGACCATTAAAACTTGACCCCCTTTACAAATACTTCTGGATCCGCCCCTGTTGCATAATGATGGGTAAAAGTAAATTGATATTAAATCCATGAAAAAAAGTTTTTTAGTTGTTTACTGTCTATTCAGGCAAAACAATATAAGGGGCTGTCTATAAATGATGTCACACTTGAAGGGGGAGAGGAGTTCGTGTGACAGTTTGTGACAAGGGAAAACGAAAGGGTAACAAGAAGTGCGACATCACGCTTATTGTTTATAAGAATATGTTTATGACAGAGCCGTGTCCAAGGGGAGGGTTTTAGGGGTTAAACCCCTCCCATTGAAAGGAAAAAAATCAATGAATCATTAAACGATTTTCCAAAATGTATTTTAAGTTTTAATTAATTTTAGAGTTAAACTCTGATACAGTATTCACCTTCTTTAATATTTCCCCATGTTTAACAATTAGCATTTTCCTCAATTGTAGGATTCCCAAGCCCCTTCGCTTCTAAGTACTTGAAAAAAATTAACGACGGAGGAATGGCTGAAGAGTCTGGCAATGCTGTAATCATGCAGGGGAAAATTATTTAAAAGAATATTAGACCAATGACGTAGCCCCCCCCCCCCAAAAAAAAAAAAAAAAAAAAAAAAAAACTTAGGGGCAGGGAAAATGATTACTTTGCTTACTGTTAGGTTTTTTTTTATGGTACGCCTTTAGTGTTGGATGAATTAGTCGTTTCACACATTAGAAAAGTGTTTCTATGCGAAACAGCAATTTCTTTTAAATAAAAATTTTTCTTTTCATTCAATTCCTGTTCAATGTTATTTGATGGGAAAACAAAAGAAAAAAAAAAAGGAAAGAAACTAGCATTAGGTGGCATAAAAGAAATATGTGTGCTTTTACAAAATGTTCAACTGTACAAATAAGATTTCATTAAAAAAAAAAAAAAAACACACAAAACGTATATATATAAAAAAAAAAAGCCTAGTTATCGAACTAAAATGAACTATTCTACACTTGTAGTTAGTTTTCCTTTGACAACGTAAGTTACAAAGGCAAAAATTTTCAACCCCTCCCTTTATGAAATCCTGGACACGGGCCTGGTTTATGAAATATAGCGTGAGAAAGAGGGGGTAAGGCAAATTGTGACAAAGAAGGAGAGGGGTCAAAAATGATGAAAAAAAAAGTGAAATCATTTATGGACAGACGCTAAACGCAGGAATGACGGTACCTCAGCTGAAACTTCAGAAAATATACACTTGACATTTAAAAAAAAAAAAAAAATAAGATTATCTTTTTGAATCGTGATTGATGTGCGCACTGAGATTAATATTAATATCTGCTCAGATTTTTCAACAAGAAAACAACAGAGTGTAAGTATTAAAAAATTGAAGTGATCTTGACTAAAATAGAAATCCTTTTCGAAACTAGTGTCACAGAACTACTATTTGAGTTCTGTTGATGCTCAATTTAAATGGAATAGTTTTCTTGAAATGAAAGTGAATGTTAACTTGGATGAGATTATCCATTGTTGAGAAATAAACTAAAAAAGTGTACTGATGAATATTCAAAATAAAAGTTAAATTCTTTCCCTAAACTCTGCCTTCTTAAAAATACTTCAAAAGTTGTCAAAGTACAAGTTAAATAATATTTAATTCTAAAATGCACCGGCAAGGTCGTTTTGAGGAGTAAAATAAGTCATTATAATTTCATTTTTGATCCTAATCCAAATTGCGGCTTCAGCTATGACGCGGTAAAAAACTTTTCATCATCCCCGCCAATAAATAACTAGCAGCATTTGCTGCTGCTTCTTCCCAAAATGACGTCAATTCGCCGTGACCTTGCCTGCTGCTTGGCGACCACCTTCGCCAAGGCCGTCGCCGCGCTTGGCGACAGCTGATCCAACAACAAACACACCACATTCCGTGCATAAAAAAAATTTTTGAGAGTGCAAAAAAATATGCAAAAAGCATACCTTCGGCCCGTAGGTCGAGTGCTGTTGATTCTGGTCGATGCATGGCACTTTTTGAAAATTCAGCATATGCAAAGAATCAATAATCCAGAGATTGGAACGTGCAAAACTCTCGACATCGCATGACAGCAGACGATACTTCCACTGATTTCACCACCACTTTGCGTACCCCACAACCTAAGCTTGTTCGTTCGCGGACACCGACTGCTCGTCTGATGAACGACCCTGGGAGCACCGAGAGAAGCAGACGTCATGGGGGAAAGGCAGTGGCGCCGCCTGTTGGCGAGAGCGCTCGGGGGTGGTTAATCTTGCACAATCAAAAGGATGACATGGAGAGGACGGAAAATTTCCTCTTACCTTTATTTTTTGACGTGTCGCTCGAAAAGTTGAAAGACGAAAATTTTAACTTTCTTGGCATATCTTTTCCGCTAATAAAAGAAAAACTGGAAAACGGATTTTCCCAGTGACGCGGCGAGGGCAGGGCGGCAGGGAGACCTTAAAGCACCCCCGATGATTTTAACATTATTGTAAAATTATCACAGATATAAGGACTGTTTTGATGGGAAAAAAAAAAAGCTCCAAAAGGTAATTCTGTCTGCTCTCGTAGATTCTCCAACCCCAATGGACTCTCTCTCTTTCTCTTTTTTTTTCTTTAAACTTTGAAACCGTAGCTTTCATCTCAAACCTCATCATGACATAATATTCAGGGGTGCCCACCAGGGGGGGGGAGGGGTCGTGGCGCCATTGCAGTTTTTAGGGAAGATTGTTTTGAGGGACATTTTTTACTTTTTTTTGGGGGCGGGAGACTCTTGTTTTTGGGAGAGGGGTCTTTGCGATATTTAGGGGGTTGCGTCCCTTGCTCTTGGGGGGTGGGGGAGAGAACCGTAGTGATATTTAATAAAACCTCATTTTTCTTCGCAAATCCTGAAATATATGCGTTATAAATGGCGAGTAGTAAAAAAGAAACTGAATTTTAATAGCGCATTTTTACAGAAGTTTAAGTTTCATTTTCGCAATTTAGGTTTCCTTTTCATAGAATAAAATTTTCCTAAAACAAACAGTATTGATTTAGATTATGTTTATGATTATTTTTCTAGTGTGTATTAAAATTCAAATTTATTTACAATGAAAAAAAAATGTTCAAAACAAAAATAAGCTGTAAGTTTACCAGAAATTGAACGAAAAATGAATTTTTAAAGTTAAACTTGTCATTTTATTATTTTTTAATGAACGCATATTTCGACGCATATTTCGTTGTGGAGTGGAACACAGGAGACTTTATAAAAATTTCCATAGCAAATGTCCTCTCTTTTTCAATTAAGAAAAATGTTTCTAATTAGTAAATAGTTCTTTTTCTCTCAAACAGCAATAAAACTTCAAAATTTTTCTATTATTTTTGTGACTGCAAAATTTTTTTCTTTGCCCAACTTTTATTCCCAACCCGAATTTAGAACAATCGCATCCCATGTTTTTATCATTAGAAAATAATCATGAACTTTAGTGAAAGATAACAAATTGCAAACAAAATAACGAAATGCAGCCGTTTTCAAGCTAATTGGAGCCTTTTTTCAACGCAGATTGGTCATTATAGCTCCTAAGATCTGCTAATGAATTTAAAAACTGGTTCAATTTCTCTATGATTCAAAATTTCGACTTTTGGAGCTTATTCCACTTTTGTAAAAATTCACTGCATCTTGAATCGTAGATGATTTATTTGAAAAGAAATTCACGCTAATTTTCTACGAAGTGATTTATTTGAGAAATGAATGAATCGGCGATTAATTATAATGTTAAAATTAATTAAAGCAAAAGCTTTAACAGACTACTTTTTCAGTAATTAAATGTTGCAGTCATGTTCACTAAACGTGTGATCCACAAATCAGAAATTGACTTTTAAACAGTGAAAAACTGTAGCCTTCACGATAGAAAACTTAAAATACATTTTGTTGCGCAACTGTAGCGTGATGTAATCATGATAACTTAAAAAAACGATATTTGAAGTTGTTTTCTTTTGCAAAATCTAACTTTCTTTGAAAAAATTGAAAGAATTGAGCATCAAATGACTTTTAGGTGAAATTTCACAATCGCTTTGCATGGAAAATCATTTCGTCATGCATCAGTAATGTTCATCAATTGTTCGCAAATACTATAGTTTAAGAATGACAATTGCATTTGCAAAAGTTGCATTGTAAAAATAACTACATCTAAATAATGCAACATTTGAGCAAATGCATCATTTGAGCAAATGAGTAAAATAAGGCATATTTCGATCTCTATTGCGGGGGGGGGGGGGGAGACAACAAACTATTCTTTGTCATTTTTAAAAGTGAATGTACCTATTTCATTTTTTTTAGGGAAGTCCGTGTCCCCCCTCCCCTTTGGGGGGGGGGTGGAGATAGATGTGCACTGCACAGAGTTTAAATAACTCTTTCTGTAAAAATTTAAATAACTTTTTTCTCTTATGCAATTTATAGGGGGGGGGGGATTAGGATGCAATTAAGCGATTAAGTTTGGAGAAACTCATTTTGAAACTTGTAATTCCCGCAAAAAATAAATAAATAAATAAATAAAAAGCTATGCAAAAAGCGCTCTCGACTACTGAAGTAAAAAAAAAAAAAAAAATAATTCATAAAAAGTTAAACAATCCAAGTTTCATTGGCCATATGCAAACAAAATGGCAAGCGAACTCTCCCTCCCCCTCCTCACAAGTTTTCTTCTTTCCCTCTCTCTCTCTAGCCAGAGCGTCTTTTGCAGGTGCCTACGAAGGTTCTCTGCAAAAATTATTCCAAACTTCGCATTCCACAGTAGGCACCTGAACAAACCTCTTTTTCTTTTCTTTTGCTTCTTCTTTCCCAGTCGTAAAGATTCCTCCTCTCCACCTCGCGTCCACCTGTGGATGAGGAGAAGGAGGGGGGGGGGGGGCGGAGAGAGAACTTGTGGACACTGCAGGGGGTGGCGCTGAAAAGTCCGTTCCTCACGCATTAGCGTGACCAGTTTTTTTCTCTTTCTCCTCCTCTCGGCATAGTTTCGTCAACTTTTTTTTTTTTTTTTTTAATATAAATATCCTGGGCAAAGTTGAAACAATAGCTGCAAACATTTTTTTTTTTTTTTTTTTTTTTTTTTACACGGAGCAACGATATATTCATTAGTGCATCGCCGGATACTACACTGCAATTGAAACTACATACGATAATTTTTTATGTCTTTAAGATTGCGGGTGAGCCCCGCGCCAAACTGGACTGACTACTTTGATACGGTGATCGTGTCAAAATTTATAGCGCGCTCGTCGGGAGACAACAAAAAAAGCGCGGCGCGATATAACCATTATAATTAAAAAAAAGGATTTCTCTACCGCTATCAAGCGGCATATGAGTCAACAAAATATTTAGGTAGTTGACAAAAAAGCATAAATTTTTAAACGAAAGCGAAAACAAGAAAATTAGTTTACTGATTGCTTTTTACTTCCTTTTACAAAAAAAGGAAGTATTGTATTCGCGAAAAAAAATTCATTTAAAAATCGGCCTTAATTTCTATTTTTCTCACCCCCGAATGAATGTTGGTTTTTTTTTTTCGACTCGACCACACGAGGATATATGCCTAGGAACGTACAGGCACCCGAAATATACATTTTGACCACCCCCGAGTTAATTACAACGATTTTTTCGTGACGTCTGTAGTGCGTATGTGTGTATGTATCACGCATAACTCAAAAACGGTATGTCCTAGAAAGTTTTAATTTGGTACATGTACTCCTAGTGGGGGTCTAGTTGTGCACCTTCCCTTTTGGTTGCATTCGGATGTTCCTAAGGGGGTCTTTTGCTCCTTTTTGGGGGGAAATCATTGTTAATTTCGATGTAAACTCAAGTGGTGTTATAATTTGGCGGACACTTGGCAATATATCGCTAGTCTTATGGTCGCCAAGTTTTGTCGCCAACTTGGCGACAATTTTAGGGATTTTTTTTTTTTTTAAATCTGGTTTCAATTTGGCCACTGTTGGTGATATTTAGAGAGTAAACTATTGAATCATATTAAAACTGCCAATAATGAGAAAATTACATTAAATTGGAGTAAAAGGAAGTCATGTGATGTACAAATCAGCTCGTTTTAAGAAAAAAATAGAGCATTAAATATTTTTCTGTTTTATGGCGTAGTATGAATTCTAAGTAGCGGCTTAAACCACAGCTAACTCAGATGAAAATAATTATTGATGGACTTTTAGTAATACACATACAGTACAATCTCCTTCATCTGGACTAAATGGAACCAACGACAATCCGTATAATATGGGTAATAAACAAAACGGATTCCTAAATAAACAGACTTATCTTTTATTACAGCAAATAACGCAATGCTTTGTAACAAAACTACGAAGAACCTTTTCTCGCAAATACTTCATCATTTATAGTTCAGATGCAGTGGTGTTGGACTGACGCCCCAAAGCGCGCGATTTTGTTTAAGTTCGTACTATAGGGTAGACCGGGATTACGTTTACGCATGAGGCACGTTTACGCAGTGCCCTTTTTTCAAAACGAATCATAACTGGAGAGCCAACAGTCATAACAGATTGATGCTGCTCCCTAGCAAATATTCTCACTAGTTTTTGAGCATTAGTCGAGCTTCGGTCCAGCATGCGGAAAGGATAATCTGCTTTCTACCAAGTTGAGTAAATTTTGTGTTGAACGTTTTGACTCTTATTGAGAATAAATAATACTTAGTTAATATATATATATATATATATATATATATATATATATATATATATATATATATATATATTATATATATATATATATATATATATATATATATATATATATATATATATATATATATATATATATATATATATATATATATATGAAAATTAGCAGAATTTCATCCATTTTGAAAATTGTATTTGTATGAACTGAAATGTTATTACATTTTTTTGCACGTTAAAAATGAATCCGAACTTGGTGACGGGGCTAGTTTACGCGTTAACGTCGGAGCACCTTTACGATCGTCCTTACTATGCAAGGGCGCCCATATGCAAAATTGTAAGGGGGGGGGGGGGCTCAGATATTTTCCCCATGGGTTAGGAGGGTATTTTATCCATGGAAACCGATTTCAGGACAGATTAGAGTCGTTAAAATATTTCATTTTTAATAACTTATTCATTAAGGGCAGGAGAATAAATGTTTTTACATTTTTGCAAAGAAAAAAGTACCAAAAGCAAGGAAGTTCTAATTTCAAAGGGGGGGGGGGCGGGCTCGAGCCCCCCTTGCCCCCCTATATGGGCGCCCTTGTTACTGTGTCTTACTTAAACGTGCCCCTGACACATTTTTCGCTCCCAACTGCCTCAAACATTTTTAGTACTAGTAACATTTATCCGGCTATTTAGTTTTGAAAATTACCATTTAATTTTTAACTAAGTTACACATTCGTATCTCATAGCTTAGAATCATATAGTGCTGTCTTCAAGTCCCTTCAGCTTCAACTTTATACACTATTCAACCTGTAATAAATTTGCTTTTTTCCAGCGGTGGTAAAACATTATGTTCAAAACACTAACAGAACCAGGTTATGGGTCTAAATAAATATGCGTAAACGCATAACAACCGACTTGGACTCAAAAATATTTTTTTTAACGGTGAAAAACACAAGCTGAGCAACAACTGAATAACCAATTTCGACTCCATTAACTGCTTCATAAAACCGCAATGTCTAAAATTTTCTAAGTTAAAACATAAAAATTAGAAAATTCATTGAAAAAGGTCCGTGTAAACGTGCGCCGGTCTACCCTACTTCATTGTACGTTCTATGCAGAGGTTGTACATTTAATCAAAGCGAAAACTGAATAGTTAGCGTGTTTATACGGCACCGAGTTTATCCGGATCAAATTATGTATTATATATATATATATATATATATATATATATATATATATATATATATATATATATATATATATATATATATATATATATATATATATAAAAATTAAGCAATCAGAATTTCAAATATTAAACAAATTATAAATAATAAGTGATGATAAAAAGGAAAAATGCAAACAGCTATTAAGTAGGAATAGATAAAGAGTGAATCCAGAGCTCATCAGCCGTGGAGGATTCATTAATTATGGTCAAAAGACCAAAATTTTTAACTATGAACTAGAAGAGAATGTTTAAGCTCCAGTACATGCAATATAGAGTAACAATGGGCTTGTTTTCCTAATTAGTCGAGGCGAAACCCCCTGCTTTTAGTTTTAGGTTTGAGCTCTAGTTTATTGTTTTTAGTTTAGCAAGTGGTGCGTTTTCCCATTGTTACTCTATATTGCATGTACTGGAGCTTAAACATTCTCTTCTAGTTCATAGTTAAAAATTTTGGTCTTTTGACCATAATTAATGAATCCTCCACGGCTGATGAGCTCTGGATTCACTCTTTATCTATTCCTACTTAATAGCTGTTTGCATTTTTCCTTTTCATCATCACTTATTATTTATAATTTGTTTAATATTTGAAATTCTGATTGCTTAATTTTATATTTACTTGGTTTTTTAGTTTTGCTGCGTTGCGCATCTATGGGCTCTTGGTGTGGTCTTTTCAATATTTTTCACTTTTATATATATATATATATATATATATATATATATATATATTTCTTTATTTAACTCTAAAATTTGATCCGGATAAACGGGAGTCGTATAAATGAGGTTCTACTGAATTTTGTTCGTTGACTAAAGGAAGAAAATATTAAACAACATCTTACTATAATTATACTGGGGTCGTTTCCAAAATTTTAAAAGTATTTTTTTCTGAAAGAGCATTTTTAAAAACATAGGATCTGACCATTTTTTGATAAATTTATTTACGTTTAATATTTTTAAAAAAATACTTAAATCGGAGAGCTTTTATTGCTCACGGCTTCTGCCGGTGACATAACAATTTATGAAATGCTATTCAATGTTGCCATTCACAGTGCAAAATATTTTATTCGCATCTTTACTCACGTGTATTGGCAACGATATGGTTGATAGCAAGAGCAGAGCGCAATATTCAATTCGCTGCTTGATTATCATAACGTGGAAACGTAGTAGAAAGATGCGGCAAAGTGCATCATTTGTGACGTCATCAAGACCACGCCTTGTTTAAAAAAATAGACATTTTAGAAAATAATTTTAAAAAACTGTTGGGAAAATGAAAGTATTTTCTGGATCCATGTTTTTTTTTTTTTTTTTTTTTTTGCTCATTCTATCCATTTTAATGACTAAAAGAAGTACTTTTGACTGAAGGAAACCACCCCATTGTTTCATTGTTTGGGTATTCTCAAATGTAAAACAATGTTTTTTTTTTGCCTTTTAACTTCTCAGGAAGGAGGTAAAGAAAAATCAAGATATATCCCGACGAGCGATATAACGAGGGGTTACGCATTTTATCGCAGTATGCACTAAAAATATAATTTCCTCTCTTGCCAAGAAGTGAATAGCAAAATATGACCAATTGCATTGCTATAGATTTTGCTCAATGAACATCTTAGTGGATTAAGCTGTTATGTGACAAACAGAGCTGCGAAGTCAACCGACTCCAACTCTTAACTTTTAGAATTTTCTAGCCTTCGATTCTCGAGTCCGTCTCCTTTACTCCAAAATTAGTTCTACTCCGATATGAAGTTGGTTGGAAAAAAAAAAAAAACACTTTTTGTTATACAATATGTTTATGTATCATAACGCGATTTGTAAAGAGGGGGGGGGGGGGGAGAGTAAGGTGAAGGGTGACAAAAGGGGGTGGGTATGTTAATTATGTTTAAAAAAAATCATTTTCTGGCCGTCATTTATATGGCCAGACCCCATTACAGCTCAAAAGTTTAAGCAGTAAGTGGCGTAAGATCACGCGGCAATTCGCAACCTGCTTAATCAATATTTGAACAGTTGACATATCTTCAAGTACCGCGTTTTTTTCTCTAAGTAGATGATAGAATACAACGAATGCCACCTACCTCTTTTTTGTTTGCATTTTCTGAAGTGTAACAAAGGTTCTTCTTAATTATTTTACCCCCCCCCCCCCCTTTTTTTTAACTTTCTAATATTTTATGTTTTTTACTAAAAAGAGAAATTTCAAATAAACTTGTTTTCGGGGGACCTCTTAAAGTACGGGATGAGTCAACTTTCACGTTTACCCTTGCATGATTTTTTTTTTTTTTTGCTCTGCTTGAAAAAAACTTATACTTTACGTTTTTCTATTATTTAACTGTAATCAAAATTTTCACTAAGTGCTCTCTCTCCATATTTTTAAATTCAAAACCAATTAAAGCTCTCTCTATCTCTTATTAAATGCAGGCTGGACTCCTTTTTTATTAGCCACTATTTTAACTCTTTTCGTGTTCCCTCTCTCTCTCTCTCTTCATCATTGAGTGGGATACGGTAGCTTCCTTAATTAATCAATATTTAACTCTATTTTCGAGCCACGCTGTCTCTTATTAAATGTTAAACTGTAGCTCATTTTGTTAATCAGTGTTTTAGCTCTATTGATTTTAAAGCTCTCTCTGTAAAGCTCTAGACCTTTGGAAAAATTTAATGTCCATGGATACGAAAGCAACAACAACGACAACCAGGAATTCTGAGTAGTAGCCATTGGCTATCAGAGTCACAAAAAATGGTAGCCACTTTTGACTTTTGGTAGACTGGGGTCGATTGATGCGATGAATGCCTCAGGATTGGAAGCGTGTTGTGTCGCTTTTTTGGTAGACATTTTCAATGAAAGGTCGCCTGTTGGTGAATGACGACCTCTAATCTAAGACTTTATCTCTCTCTCTCTCTCTTATTAAATGATAAACTGTAGTTCCTTTTTTTAATCAGTGTTTTGGCTCTATTTATTTTTTAGCTCTCTCTCTCTCTTTCTAATTAAATCACAAACTGTAGCTCAATTTGTTAATCAGGGTTTTGACTCTACTTATTTTAAAGCTCTCTCTCTCTCCCTCTCTGATGAAATGCAAATTGTAATTCATTTTCTTAATAAATGTTTGAATGTACGATTATTTAAATTTAATCTATCTCTTCGTATTAAATGACAAACTGTAACTTATTTTATGAATCAGTATTTTTACTCTGTACTTATTTTAAAACTTTTCTTCCCTCTCGTATTAAATGATAAACTTCAGTTCCATTTATTAATCACCACCTTTAACGCCATTTATTTTAAAGCTGTCTTCAAACAGCAAACTGTAGCTCCTTTAACTGCGGAACAAAACTATTTTCTGAGAAAAAAAATTCAAATCCTATTACTTTTCAATATTTTTCACCTTATTATTTGCTTTTTCTCCTTTTGATGCTTTCGGTCACTCTTTGAGTAAATATATTTCTTACGTGAATGAATGAAAACTTCTTCGATGTTTTGGCTGGACAATTTAGTGAACTTAGAAAAGTTGGGGCAAACCTAACCTGGCAGTGTCCTAAAATGCTGTGATTAAGATCTGCGTAGCCATCACAATGCTGCCAGGTTAGGTTTGCTCCAATTATAGAAGCATCTCGTTTACGAGAATGAAATTTAAAAAAAGAGAGAAAGAGAGAGAAATGTAAGCAAAACCAAAACGATTTTCTTTTTTATTTTGATAAGAACGAAACATAAATTTTCAGATCATTCTTAATGAAGTGAAAAATTTAAAATGAAAAAAAAAAAAAAAAAAAAAAAAAGAAGAAGAAGAAGAAGAATTACTCAGCTGATCGAATGTTTTCAGACCATGCGCAGGAATTCATTGCGATAACATTCTCTAAGAAAATACAGATGCAAATCTAAAAGAGTGGCCGATTCAAATATTTTGTTGAACTAAGTGGCAACGAGGCTGTTGGTTCAGCTTTTGTGGAGACTTTTCAGGCATCTGGGAGTGCGTCTTTTGTTGATGTTGCAGCACGTGCGGTGGTTGTAGGTCTCGTGATTTCCTGCTAGAAGAAGAGTAACTGCACCAGAGGATGGAATAAAATCAATCGGATGTCCGTTTTGGCGGTACATGGAGGATTTAATCTTTTGGCAAAATAGAGTACATGATTCTGCTATCTTTCGCTTTATTTTAAGTTTATTTAGCAATGTAAGCTCCAACTTTGAAGGTCATTTTATTGATCAATGTTAGACACGCGACACGTAGACGAAGATAATCCACAACCATGCATCATGTGACGATTGCTTGAGCAATTTTTACATATTTCGCTTGAAAAAGCAGCCATTTTGTTTTTCTTTTTTTGCAAGTAGACATGTTAAGCCCTGGAACTCTAGCTTTGCACTTGTACATCATGTAAAACAGTTTCATTAAGTTCACTATTTTGACAATTTAACCCTTTCAGACCTGGTGTCCGGTATGCCGGACAACCACTTTAAACAGCTGCTAATCATTTAATAGTTGATTTAATTAGTTGATTTTTTTGTAGTTGACTCTTTACATTCTGCTTATTGTGAAATAATTTTTCGTTTTGGGATTGACAACACTGACACATAAGGATTGAGAGATAGAGCGTGGCTCATTTTTCTAACCATGGATTTTCATCTGAAAAGCGAGGTTTTTTCCTGATTTTTTTAAAAATATATAATCTTTAATTAATGGTTTCAAACGCTTATATTATGTTTTATAATTGTTTGTAGAACATTTTATAATGAAGTTTGTTTGGTATTTTATCGTTTTTGTATATGAAAGATTGATTTCAAAAATATAAGTTTGGAACATTGGACGTGCCGTAACTCTTTTAATTTTTCGCCTACAAACTCAAAATTTTGTCTATAAGATACCCTTTACCATAGTACACTGTGTACCAAATATCAACATTTTTGGTCAAATATTTCATAATTCCGACTGAAGGGGCTAAAATTATTTCGAATTGAACAATTTTTGCGCGAAAACGATGCATCCGATTTCATTAATTAATTATTTAGTTTATTATATTACTATTTCTATATTTATCTGTAATATTTTTAGCATAGAAAATTTTCCAATAAATAAATAAATAAATAAAAATACTTAATGCACAATCATTTCTAATAAAAAATTAAATAATCAATAAAATAAATACGTACTGAAATTTCAGTGACAAAATGAAATTTAACCAGTTAAAGCCTTTAGAATATGTATACAACTTATCTCAAAAAAAAGAGGAAAGGTGGAGGGAGAGGATAGTTTTGAGACTTTTAATTTTTTAATTTTTGAAATTTCAAAAAAATGTATTCAAATTCGGCTACCATCATCATCATATCATTTTAAGAATTATAACAGGAAGAACAGAGTACCCATTTGCTTACTCTGTGTCACAGAGATTTTAATCTACAGTTGTTCAATGATACAAAAATGTTACCAAACATGCAAGTTTTGTCTTTTCACCAATCAACAACCCAAAACCTAACGGCCATGAAAATCTGAAATTTTGGTTTCTTCTATATTGATCAAAGTGATATAATTCTATTGAACCAAAGATTTTCAGTTTTTAAGGGCCAAGATTCAGACCATAAGTTGATTTGGTATGGATGCAATACAACCAAAGAGAGCTTTTTTGAATCACTACCGAAGAACCGCATGACTGCGCGTATGTGGTGGACGCAGCAATGCACTGAAGGCAGGCAGAGAAAACCCATTTCAAGACTTACTTTCTCTGCGACAATATAATTTTAAATTGGAGATTATTTTATTGCATTTTCTCCATGGGGGAAAGGGAAGATATCTTTAGCTTGGTGAATTCGACAAGTCGTAATTATTTCGTGCATAACGTTTTATTTTGCATTTGATGCTTTGAGATGGATGGTTTCTGTAATGGAATTTCATTCACATCATGGCGGTTTTGTGCATGATCTTTTATTCAAATCAAACAATACTTATTTTACTTATTTATTTTGTGAAATGAATTTTTTTTTCTGTAATTTAAACGGTGATAGTCGAAATTACAATCAGAAACATCATAGCAATTAGCAAAAGCAATTATCTCTGCTTATGGCAACCATCGTCCTCGTCTCGGGGACTCTAAGGATTTTCAAAAGTGTTTTTAACTTGTTCTTGAAGAACAAATAAGTGGTTGATTATATACTAATTATGAATAATAATTTAAGAAAATATTTTAATCGAAAAAATTAGTTATTCATTTAGGTTATTTCGTTTGCTTTTAATTTTCTTCACATTGTTTTGCGAATTTTTCGCATTGTAAAGGAAGCTGTAACTTTATCAGAGACGGTCAACTACTCTTACTATCAATAATTCTTATCCATTATCTCAGTATCAAGCTGTTGCTTAGGTAAAATTAGATAAAAGTGAAATTATCAACGTGAAGAAACTTTTTGTGTGCTAAAATATAATTTAAATATGGACTGATGCACGAAAATAATCATATAAGCAATCATTGCTCATAACGTGAGATTTTAATATCATTGGCAATTTTAGCATTGTTATAAAAATTATCTTAGTATTGGTATACAAATATATTGAATATCTAAACTAATTTTTCTTTAATTTTTAATTACAAATCCATGAAAAATTACTATTTGTGTTATTTAATTTAACGGCAAAAATTTTCGTCCCATTTTTTGTCACATAGAGTTATCAGAACAAAGTTACGTCCAACATTTTAAAAAGAGAAAAATTGAAACCATCAAAAGAAAGGGTTAAATGAAAAATTTTATTTCTTTAAAATATTCGACAATTCCCGTTAATTTTCAAAGTTTCATTACATAAAAAATGAGGTTTATTCTGTAGCAGTCTAGGATTATATTGAGAGAAACATATTTTTCTAATAAAAAGTAATGTTTTTTTTAAAAATAAATAAATGAATTATTCTATTTATGCCTATTTCATTCATCGTCTGCGACACTTTGGTTGCGTTATTTTATAACTAGTAAGTATTGGCAACAAAATAGTTTTGTGTTATAGTATTTAGAACACGGGTACAAAAAACTGAAGTTAAAAAAGTACGATATCTGTAATTGCAAAATGTTTTCTTCGTATTTATATGAATTAAAGTATGATTATTATTCCTAAGTAATAGTTTCAGGTACCTTTCTACTATGTCACTATTCCTGGAAATAAATCCAGATTTTTTTCCCTTTGAAACGCTGCCAAGTGATGGAGAAAAGTAATTAATTTATATCAAAACGAAGCTGAAGAAGAGAACACCAGACAGCATTTATTTCAATGTTGACGTCTTGAATTCAAATTATGTTTATCGCAATCACGAATTGAGATTAGGACCCTACTCGTTGAGTTTCTTGTTTCGACAAATGGAATGGAATGGAAATGCCCAAGAAACTTGCACTCATCATATTATTATGACTGGTGATTTTCTAAAATAGGTCATAAGAGGCATATCCAGCAAAAAAGAAATGGTGATGTGGATGCGATAATTAAGATAAACAACAGCCAAAAAAAAAAAAAAAAAGGAATAAAATTTTATCGTGAAAGAGAAGGTTAAAATAAAAAATAAATACTATCTAGTTTATAACAATTTTATTTTGTAAAAAAAAAAAATAATAATAATATTAATTTGAATTTTTGGCATTTTAAATTCAAATTATGTTTTTTTCGCAATCTCGAGCGTGTGTGTGTATGAATGCGCGCGTGTGTTTGTGTAGGCGCATGTGTGTGTGTTTGGTAGGCACATGTGTGTGTGTTTGGTAGGCGCATGTGTGTGGATGCATGTGCATGTGTGTATGTATGCATGTGTGTGCGTGTTGTGTATGCAGTGCTGTGTGTGTACGCGCGTGTGTGTGTAGGCGTTTGTGTGTGCGTTTGCGTCTGGCGCAGGCATGAGTGTGTGTATGTGTGTGTAGGGGTGTGTGTGTATGCGTGTGCAGGATATGGACGCAACCTGGAGACGGTTTTCGCAAGAGGAGAAGCATCGTGAGGCGGCCGGTCGACGGTGGTGATGGCAGAGGGTGCTGGCGGGAAAATAAAATGATAGGAATTCAAGACAGTCAAATAAGAACAATAAGCAATCGTGATTGCTCAAAAAAAAAAAAAAAAAAAAAAAAATACAATGAATCTATTTTTATTGTTATTATTATTTTTAACCGCTTGCCAAACTTTGCTTATGTAGTTTTGTAACTACGAGTATGTTTGGGGAACAAAACAGTTTTGCCTTCTAACTTCTTAGAACACGGGTACAATAAGTAAATAAAAACCAAAAAAGTAATCACAAAATGTTTTTTTCGTATTTATTTAAAAAAAAGTATGATTTTATCATTCTAGAATAATAACATGAAGTATCCCATGCTACTGATACCTGCTACTTCTCGAGTGGGAAAAAGTGGTTTTCCCTCCCTGTGCAATACCACCCCGGAGCGATGAAGCAAAGTAACAAATTTGTATCAAAAAGACGTTAAAAAAAAGAGAAAAAAAATTGGCCAAGGGTCCATCCCGGGCCACTTTCTCTCCGTCCGAGGAGAGGAGCGGGGGCGGAGCTGTGGTCGGTTGGCGAAGAAGGCCGATCCGCGCTTGGATCCACTCGACGGATTCCCACCGGATGCGACACCCGTTTCCCACCGACACGTTCCAAGAACTCCCCCGCGGAAAAAGGATTCGTGCACCCTTGCCTTCGCCTTCATGCCTGCCTGACCCAAGACGCGGGAACAATTCAATAATATCGTACGCTGGGAACCCAATCAATCAGTTCTTGGGGGAAAAAAACATAATTAATTATAGTGTGTCCTCTTTATGATGGCGTTTTATGGATAGTCATTTCGAGTAACTTGATACAAATTCTCTATTTCTAACTGCCCCGCTTATATGTGAGGATGTCACTGCATCTATTGGCATACTGGAGAAAAAATCCTTAAGTCTTGTCAAGGTTAGGTTGCTTGATGTGACAAGAGGTTAAACTAAATGAAAAAAGATCATATAAGCTTTGTGCTACAATATGATCAAAATGAAAAACCAAATACTGTCCTCTTTAAATCGGTCTTTTAACGGGTGTTCACCTGGTTGGCGTTCAGTTCTCTCACGACTTTCTGGTTGTGTGCTGAGTTTTTGCACTGATGAAGAGGCTCCATTGTAGCCTTGAAATAGCTATATGCTGTATTTTTGTGTTAATTTGTGCTTTATTTATGTAGGTTTTTCAATTTTATCAAGGGGTTAAACTCAAAAATTCCCCTGTGCCAAGAATAAGAACTTGCTGAAGAAACTATAATGTATAAAGTAGTAACAGTTGTCATATGTTATGATAAAGTTTAACTATTGTAATGGTAATTAGCAAGCCTTACAATAATTTTACTGTTAAAAAAATTAAAATGAGACAGGTTTCACATCCCAAAATTTACATTAAATGTATACGCACAAACATTTCGAGGTCTGACAAATCTCAGGTGCCAGGTCACTTGGTGCGACTACAAAAAATCCTAGGCGACTAGTTCATTCAGAACAAGAAGCTTTCAGAAGTCATGTTACATTGAGTTTTCCCATAAACGCTGAGAAAAAAAAAATCGTCTGGCTTCAACGATACTTTGCTTCCCGTCATTATTATTAAAAGGTTCTCACGTAGAACTTCCTTTTTTGTATCAGACTACCAAACATACCCAGCGTTGCTTGAGTCAGTAACAATATTGTGAAACAATTTATACTTTCCTTTATTTATTTTTAGCAGTGCCTCGCGGTTTCACCCGCGTCAATAAGACAACATTGTATTAAAAAACTAATTTAAGTACATCACGCTATGATATATATATATATATATATATATATATATATATATATATATATATATATATATATATATATATATATATATATATATATATATATATATATATATATATATATATATATATATATAAAATTACCCCTATTCATATCGATGATATGAATCGATATGAATAAGGGTATATGAATAATGATGTATCGATTCACCGTTACATAAAAAAATCAAAAAAAAAAAAAAAATCAATAAAAATAATTGAAAACCCCTGATTTATAGATTAATTAATGTTTAAATGAGCCGGGAAAATCTTCCCGCGCGCAGCTGGGTTCGAACCCGGGATCCTTGAGTTGACGGCGCAGCGCTTTACCGGCTGAGCTATTCGGGCAACAAAAGTTCGAGCTATTGATGCAACAAAAAATGCATCATTATTGTTATTGATTTAATTTCAATTTATTGCTGCTCACTCCTATTAGTCATAGCATGACGTTATATAGCCTATAGCCTTCCTTAATAAATGGACTATTCAACACAAAAAGAATTTTTCAATTCGAGTCAGTAGCTCCTGAGCTTTATATTATTAGCTTCAGCTTTACATTATTCAACTCTTCAGCTTTATATTATTAGTATAGATTTCTGGCAAATGCTCATAAGAAATCATCGCAATCCTTCGCATCTTCTCCTACCATCAATTCGTCTTCATTTTAGTATGATGCTCTTATTTCTTTCCTTAGCAGGAGTTTAAATCGCCGGAGGAAAATAAGTAAGCACCGAAGAATGCATGGCATATTTATGTATAAATGTGTTTGCAGGATCAATCCAATTTTGCTGACATTTTCTGCCGGTGTCAATAAGAGCTTTGTGTATTTAATAATCTTGATGCATTTTTTTCTCCTTTCTCTCTCTCTCTCTCTCTTTTTTTTTTTTTTTTTTTAAATATTTTACGAACTGAAGATTTTACAGATTGAACTGAAGTTGCAGATCATTAGATTGTATCAATACTAGAAGATGATTTGTAATTGCTAATTGAATATTTCACATAAATTAGGTATATTTTTTAAAATTGCTCACTTCAGCAAATAAAAAGAATAACTTAAAACCAAAATAATCAAACAAAATTGAAATTTTTTGCGTAGTCAAATTTTTTTAAAAGAATACTATTTTCAAAATTTGTACAGTTTAAAATTTTGTAAAAATGTTTTTTTTTTTTTTCAAAATTATTTACATTGCATTTCAAATTAAATTGCATTTAATTGTCTTTTAATGATCTATTATACAAATATGTAGCTTCCATAGAATTTGAGTTATAACATTTCAAACAAAAAAGTGCTTTTTAACGAATTTCAAAAATTAATTACTTATTAATTTATAAATGAGGATTTTTTGAATTCTATTTTTAAAATTTAAGATGTAAAAGAGTAAGATTTCTGAAATTTCATGAAAACCTGAGATGATCAGGTTGAGAATTTTTTTTTTTTTTTTTGGTTGATTTGACATAGAATGAACCAAAACTAAAACACTATGCTTTACAAATCGGTGTTAAAATGATGCTTATTTGTAGAAACCATTACGGACAAAAAATTATAGCCATATATATTTAGAAGAATTGGTTTTTTAAATCTTGTTGTGATTGTTTATTTTTTTATTGTTACTCATTAAAGTACTTCCCCCAAATTTAAGGTTAAATGGGATCAAGTAATACCAAAGGAAGACTAATCGCAAACAGCTACATAAATGTAGACGAAAAAGTATTGCAAAAATTGAAAGGAAAAGAAAATGGCGAACAATGAAACTGGCAAAAAGAGGGAAATGTGGAACAATCGCATCCGCTCTTATCTACATGTAGACAAAAGTGAAATCAATTGTTCCATTTCCCAGCACTTGATGCTCCTTTTTTTCGAAGATATTAGGCTTTAATGTTTGCGGAAAGGAGATAATATTCTTCTTTTAATATTGCTGCACGAATTTGAAGCTATAACACTGAAAGATATCGATCAAAAGCACACATTTTTCAATTTTACATTTTACAAATTTGCATATTATTTCCGGTCTTGCAGTAATTTTCCAGTATTTCATATTGAACCAATCAATTACTCATGATTAAGTATTGTCTGATTAATAATATTAATAACAATGACAATGTGATGGTGCAGCTCTGGGAGGGGGCATGAGCATGAGTGGGCAATTAAAAATAAGAACACAAAGTGTCAGACGGGGCGAATTTGAGTCCGAATTTCTCTAGTAACATTTATTAAATTTATGTTTGATTTATTTTTGTTCTTTGCGTCATTTTTACGATGCATTAAGCCATCTTTCATGTCTTTATTATAATAATAATAATAATTATTATTATTTTTGCTTTTTATTTTGACGGGAAAGTGAAAGTAGTATTAAAAGAATACTAAAAGGGGGAGAAGAATGAAAAAGGATCTTTGAAAGAAAACGCCTTAAAACAATGCAGTGAAGAGGTAAAAAGTAAGATTAAACAAAAGTAAGATTAAGAAAAGCATCAGTGGAAATTGAATTTAAAACAAACGTTCACAAGATAACTGGCAAGAAAATTATGCTTGTTTGCTAGTTAAACTGGTTCATTACTGAGCAATTTTTCAATTAAACTCCTAACAAACTTAAACATTTCTCCACCTTTCTTTTTAAAAATAATTACTTGTATCAATGAAAATGCTTTTACTATCACGGTACCAAATGCTAACTATTTTTAACGATATGAATGACTGAAAATAAAATTATGCTTTGTGTTCATTTGCTGATAAAATTAGATGTAGACACTCGGAGTCTTACGATGCGAAATTACACTAGGGATTTAATATAGCCGAGAGTATCTAAGCCAAATAGGCATTCAAGTGTTCTTTAACATGCTACATAATCATACGACATGGACGCCGACGAATTTCTGCATCTTGAAAATTCGCCGATCATTGAGGATCAGACAATATACCGTGAGACTACTGTACATTGAATTAGGGCCGTGATGGTCTGATCGATAAGGCATTGGACTTGCGATCGGAGGATCCCGGGTTTGATCCTAACCGGTCGAAGATCGATCATCTTCATTAATGGTTCCTGGGGGACATTAAATATGCTCGTGGTCACAAAGTCCTCCAAGTGAAACGATGCCTCTGGCGGTGCTGGACCAGGGATTGCTTGGTTTCTGGTCTGGTTCAAAAACTCAGAGCTGTCTTCAGGGTCCCATCTAAAACTGGTTAAACTGGGAGCCGGACAGAACGTCCAGGGGACATAAGGTCCGATGGACAAAAGGTCCACGGACAGAAAGTCCACATTTTCGGACAGTTAAGATATAACGTCCAGTTTTCTGAGCAGGCTGGACAAAACGTCCGGATTTTAAAGCTTTTCCTTTCTCTCAACTAATTTTGTTGAATTATTTGTGTAATACGTGTTCTTAATAAGTGCACATTGAATCAGTTCACGGCTCATGTGCTTTGGTAAGGTATTTTTTCCCGATGTTGAAACCAATTTGGGAATCGCATCGCAGAAAGCAAGTAAATTCTGTTCAATAGCTGTTTAGGAAGCGATTGCCGTTGTTGTTTATAGCCGTGTGATCACAGATATCTACTTCCTGCTCATTTCTGCAGATCGAACGAACAGAAGCATGGGCACGCGAATGCCAGCCCGGGGGCGATCGACCCATCGACGTCGAAGAAGCCCATCAAAACGTTCGAAAGTGAAGGTTCGAAGGCATTCCATCCGATCAGAAGGGGGTGACCGTCGTGCGCACGCGAGTGTGCCTAATCGGGGAGGAAAGGCGCGTTTCCGATCGTCTTTTTTCCCAAAATCATCTTCTGCAGCGGCACTCAAGCATCCACCGAATCGTCATTTTTGGCCCAAAACTACTTCCGCCGACAACGACCCAAGCCAAGGACTTTTAGTCTTCTTTTTTTCGAGAGAGAGAGAAAAAGCGGAGTTAACCAGTCCAGCGTGTCGTCATTTTCCCAAAGCCAAGATGGCCCATATCGCACTTGCCGATCGATTCCGAAATTCGGCCATGCCTGGTTTTAGGAGTTGATTGAAGGAAATGGGGGGTTGTCCGCAGGAAACCGAAAACTGAAAAATACCGCCTCATTGAAGCTTTTTTGCGAATGTTTATGTCTGCAGCGAAGCACGTCGAATACTTGCAAATGCGTTCCATGGGACCAGATAATAAGGTCTCTATCCATTTAAGGAGAGACGATATCGTAAACAATTTATGCATTTCCGATGGCACCCGTGAACTGTTTTAGTGACACAGTGTCATTCTCCTCTCATTTGCATCAGCAATAAAGGAGATATTACTTTGGTAATTGAGATTTTAGCTCGATCACCAAATAATCGCTTCATTGAGGAAACATCGACAAAGTAAAAAAAAACATTGGTTTCCAGTCTTTGGCTCAAAAAAATTAAGTTGAAAAAGTAAACTGACAATAGTCTCAATCGTTGAAATCTTCCGGCATTAAATTTGAGTATCCTGCCGTGCTCTTTATTTTGGTATTGAATTGTAAAGTTTTTAAGGGGAGTCAGTACCCTAAATACTTTTCAAAAATTCGATTTTTTGATTTTACATATTTTGAAACTCCATTTCAATACCTTTTTAATGATACAAACTTCTTGTTCGTGCTCACGTTAGAAGTAATTTAAAATAAGCTTTGAAAAATGTGAACCTATTTTGATGAGGTATAATTTTACTCTTTAAATAGCAATATCTCGAAATGGTATTTTTGAAACTAAATGTTCCTTTTTCTCAGAAATTAAATTGCGTTAGGTTTAGAAAGTTTACCAGCTATTCAATATATCTAATTGCATATACTGAAGTAAACTTTTTCTCATATTCGAAAAATAGAGCTGATTTCGCGTTGCAAAATGGCATTTTTTGAAAAAAAGTACAGTGACTTACACATAAGAATTTTTAAAAAAAGCGTTCTTGCTGTAAAATTTTACTTCAGTATAGAGAAAAGAGTCTACTTAAGGTGCAGAAAAAATTTCATAACAGTATCCATAATAGATTTTCAGAAAAAGGTACACGAACCTGTGCAAATTAACAACAACGGTATAGGGGATACTGACTCCCCTAAAGTATGTTTTCAGTGCAAAAATCGCAAAAAAAAAAAAAAAAAAAAAAAAAAAAATTAATATCTTCCTTAATTAATGTCACCCAAAGATGCAACCTAGCTAAGAGCACTCTCGATCAACTCTCGTTTCGAACTTTTTTTTTGAGCAATCACGATTGCTTCTTGTTCTCATTCGACTGTTTTTGGCGTTACGCTGATTTTATTTTCCCGTTAGCACCCTCTGCCAGACCACCGTAGCGTCGACCGACCTCACGTTGCTGCTCCTCTTGCGAAAATCGTGTCCAGGTTGCGTCCATATCCTACACACACGCATACATACACACACCTACACATACACACACTCCTACTCACACACATACACACACTCATGCCTGCACACAGACACAAACACACATGCCTACATACACACACACACGAACGCCTACACGCACAGCACTGCATACACAACACTCACACACATGCATACATACACTCACACACACGCGCAGCCACACACACACACGCTCGTGATTGCGAAAAACATAATTTGAATTCAAGATGCCAAAAATTCAAATTAATAATTTTGTTAGTTTTTGTTTTTATTTTTTTTATTTTTTCAAAATCGATCCTTCCGTTTAGGTGCTAGAGTGCCACAGACAGACACACAAATACACAGACGCGTCAAACTTATAACTTGCTTTGTGTGTCGCGTGTTGAAAATAACAAAGCAAGCATATTTAAATATTTATGATTTATTTTCCACGAACCCGTTTTTTACGAGCACTCGGCTATATCGAGCAAATATCGCGGTGCCTTCGTGCTCGTTATAAGCAAGTTCGACTGTATAACAGATTACAGAAAGAAAAAAAACACTCAGTAAGTGAAAATAAAGCAACCGGCTCAACACATTGAATAGAATCATTCATGCAAGTAAAGAAAGTCGTTTTAAAATTCTCATTCAATATTCTTTTGCAAATATTGTTGTGGATGGTTTACTTTGGTTGACTTCACGTAAACAATTTTGCATTTAAATGAGCTGTTCAGTGCTTTATTTACTTTTTTGTTCATTTTTTTATGTGCTTGAAGCTAATGTTAATTTTCATGGAATTCCAGTTGGCAAATAGTTTCATAACGAATAGAATAACATGCCAATAATTTGTGGCAGCATTAATTCACTTCAGCTTGAGCTTAGATTTTTTGCAAAAAAACACGAATCAGTATAATGCACAACACATTAAATAGATTGATATTTTTTCTAGCATGTTTTCATAAGAATTGTTTCTTTACTTCGTATAAAAATTGGAAAATTTTCACCAACCAGATGTCATAAAACCTTAGCTGAGTACATTTTTATTTATTTTATTTTTTAAGTTTTATTTCTTTCGGCGTTTTTTTTTGCATTGAAATGACAAATTTCTGCATCTTAGATTAAAAAAAAAAAAAAAAAACTAGTTTAATTTAATTTGCACGTAAAATATACAAATGAAACGTATGCACATTCACGCTTTGGAGACATTTTTCACCACTCTCACAGGTGCTTGGTTCATCCAAGTGGCCATTTTTTCTTAAATTGCAAAGCTACCACTCCATGCTCTAATTAAATTGTTTTAAATATAACGTTTCTTTCAATTTTTGATATTTGTATTATGAGCGCTTGTTAATCAGTAACAATTTAGTTTTATACTTGTTATTGCCAAGAAGTCTTCAACTTCCTTGATTTTTCCATATAGATAACCTAATTTTTTTCAGGATTGTTGGATGGAACTCTTGATACGTTTTTAAAAAAAACATCATTAAAAAAGATACAAAATTAATATTACTTTATTTCACTTTTTTAAATTTATGTTTTCATAATTTACAGCATTTAAATATAATAGTCACAAAGGAGACCCCCCCCCCTCTATAGAGAAGGGAAAAAAAAAGAAGAAAGAAAGAAAATAGCTCCAAAGTCCAATTTTTATGATATATATGTATTGTATAACATAAAACATCTTATACTAGGCAATAGATATTGTTTATCTAAAATACAAATATTTTTTAAAAAAATCCCTGTTTAAAAATTAAAATACTTTTCATCCATTCCTAAGGAATTTAAAATTTCTCTGACTTTTCCAGGTGTCTGAAAAATTTTCCTTTTTGACTTTTTGGGTTATGAAGGCAAAAATTAAATCGGACGACTAAATGAAACATTACGTTTGAACGTTTATTTTTCGTTATTTACGAACTTTGGTTAAAAACCAACTTCACGGTGTCGTATATGGCGCGCAACTTCCGTTGCATGCAAAAAAAAAAAAAAAACACTCAAATCATAACTTAAATTTCATCCAAATTCAAATCATAAAAAATATATGTATGAGTTTACTAGGAATAACTTCTAATGCTCGTCAGAAGCGTGTATAGGTATTTATTTGGGGAAGGACCAAGCCAAAAAACGAAAAACTTTCCGAAGTTTAGTTTGAATATCTTAAAATCCTTTTCGCAATTAAGTAGGGGAATGTGGGGCAAACTGAAAGAGTGAAATATTTACTCTGCTTTTACGCCACTTATCTGGTAATACTTTAACGATATAGTATCACGTGTAATCAATTCCAGTCAGGAAAAAAAAAAAAAAATCCGAAGATTAAAGCATAAGATAAATACAGGCAATTTTCAAAAATTGATACTCATATTGTAATATTTTGTTATTTGTCAAACATTATTTTTGTTATTATAAAATGATAAAATTCTTGGTATTAACATTTTAAATATTAATCTAGACCTTCTAATATTCGGAGAACTATTTATTTAGTTAATATTAAGCTCATTTGCATTTTAAATATTTTGTACAATTGGTGGAGTACATGCGAGGCTATAAGTGGACGAGGCAAAGTGAAATAGTTTATTTTGTTTACTCACTCAATCATTTACTAAATTACTTGCGTATTCATTTATTAATTCATTCATTTACATTCCTTCATTTAGTAATTCACTTATTTATTCATTGTTTTCTTATTCATTTACTCTTTTACTCATGCATTTATTTTTCTTCATGCACTAATTCATATAATTACTCAATTTTCCGTTTATTGTTTCAGTATTTTCTCATTTATTCACTAAACCTTTTATTTACTGATTCATTTGATTATTTATTTATTTTATTTATGATCGAGTACAAAATATTTCAATAGAAAAATATTTTATTTTTCACTTTGCTCCATTAAAAAAAAAGTGAAAACTTTTCACTATATTTGGAAGGCACAAATTTACTGTGAAAAATAAAAATACTGTTTTAATGCAAGTTTTATTATAAAATAGAATGTTCTTTCTTCATGTACTGTAATTTTCAAAACAAATTTCCAATAGGTTCATTTTGAAAAAGCTCAGTTATCTTAACTATTTCACTTTGCTCCACATTCCCCTACTTTAGAATTTATTTCGGGAGGGACTCGGGCCCCTTCGTTCCCTTCCCCTTCCCTCAACTACGCCCTTGACGCGCGCACATGAGCACACACACCATTTTTTTTTTCTATTTTGCTTTAACCTCCTATTTTTTATATTTGTACTTCCACTTTCTTTAAATGCACTTAATTTTAGTAACTATGAGTTTCCTTTTACTTTGAGACAAAAAAAAAAAAAAAGTAAAAAATAATATGCTAGCAATAGTTAATAGTTAATCACTTATTAGTGATCACGACCAACGTATATTTCTGATGATTAAATTTACTTTGATAGAAATCAACACTCCCAAATCAAAATGTTTCTCACAAATCTACAGTGAACGTTTCAAAATTTTAACTATAAAAATAAAATTTTTAAATGCTTAAAAACTCCCTATTTTTCTGTCCAAACATCATACGACTTCAATCATTTACTATTTTGCATAGAATAGGCAAACGAGTTACAATGTAAAATGAGTCTTGTTGAACGTAACGAAAAAAAAAATCGTTTTACACTGCAAATTATTAGAACAAATATAATAATTTACTATGCAATTTTAACTGAACTCACCTGCGTGTTCCATAGGCCGAAAATAGCCGAATTTCATTGAAGTCCAGGGGATGGTTGATCTGTAAGAACCAAAGAAAACAATTGTGAGTCACTTGACTCAAAAAATTGTAATAGCAGCTGTTTAGAAAAAGAAAAAAAAAAAAAACTTACTAAAGAGATGGAGAAAAGTGGCATGTGTGAAAACAGTCATGGCTTTCACTTCAAAAATAAAGAACAATATACCTGTTACTTGCAATATACCTACAGTTCGGTTATGACATCCAGACGAAACTGCAGTCTCTGGGCATGATAAATGGGCTGTCGGTATATTGCATGTAGTTCTACCTTAGCCCTGGCTTAAGGTTGGTATCGCACTGTTAACATAACCTGTTAGTTGAAGTGTTAATGTATCAAGTGCAAAACGATTTTTTAAATGTATTATTTAGGCAAGAGTTGCGGTTAATTATGAAAATTTAAGTTTTTTTATGCGCACGCACGCACGCATACATTTATGCATTGTCACAATTAGACAATCATGATATGGATTGATGCGAGAAATTTGAGTAAAATAACTAAACTTTGTAAATAATTCTCATTTGATATTAATGGTTGTTATAAACGATCCAATTTTATAAAATTAGGTTAAAATTTTGTTTTCGATACATTTCTTTTTCTCACTTGTATAGAATGTAAGTTAAAAAGTACCGATTAATACCTTTGGATTGTCTTCATTATTTTTCATAGATTTATTTTTGTAATTATTTAAAGATTCAATAATAAAAATTGTACAAGATAGACATTGTCGAAAGAAAACAAAAAGAGAAGGAAAAACTGCTTTTCAGTTTCAATTGAGACATTAAATCTAAGTTTCAATTTCATTTTTCGTGCTAAGTGAAAGGGAACGCCATTAAAAATTGGAGTTACAATTATTATTATTATTTTAACTAACCATGGGATCCCAACTTATAGACCATGATTATAGTATCTTCTAGTTCAATTTTCGCTCGTTTTTCTTAGAATGTAAACATCAATCGTCGCTTTTTCTTCAATATTACAAAGCATTTATAAAAGCCACATAATTGTTCTCGCGGCAAGATTAGGTTCACGGTAAATTTTATAGAAAAGAAATTAAGGTATTATGATTAACTAGTACTATTTTTACTAAATATTTTGCACTTTAACAGGTTCATTTTTACGATCATTAGTTTTGAAAAGCGTTCGCTTTTGAGATTCAAAACAGGACCTATGATTGTATTTCAAAAAAATTAAATATTTTCTTAATAATTATTTGTCAGCTATTCTTTTTAATCTTTCACTAATAATAAAGCTGAAAGTCTGTCAGGATCTCTGTCTGTCAGGATCTCTGTGACGCGCATAGCGCCTAGGCCGTTCCGCCGATTTTCATGAAATTTGGCACAAAGTTAGTTTGTAGCATGGGGGGTGTGCACCTCGAAGCAATTTTTCGAAAATTCGATTTTGTTCTTTTTCTATTCCAATTTTAAGAACAAAATTCTCATAAGATGGACGAGAAAAAAACGAAATTATCATTACGTGAAACCGTAACCAAGCCAATTGGCGAGAAAATTCACCATACATTATATGTAAATATACAGACGAACCAACGAACCAAAAGACCTTTTAATTTTCTATTACGGGCAAAGCCGTGCGGGTACCACTAGTTCATAATATAGTAACAGAACTCTGATTTGGTTAAATAGAAGATTTGAAGTAATTTATCTAGGAGACAGACTTAAGTTAAAAGACTTCTAATTAACAAAACAATAGATACAAAACCGAAAAAATAATCACGATTAGATATGCACAAAATTCTCTTAAGAGTCACTCAAAAAGTTTTTACTGCTTGCTCTTGTAGAAAATTATTAAGGTATTATGATTAACTAGTACTATTTTTACTAAATATTTTGCACTTTAATAGGATCATTTTTACGATTATTAGTTTTGAAAAGCGTTCACTTTTGAGACTCAAAATAGGACCTATGATTGTAATTCAAAAAATTAAATATTCTCTTAATAATTATTTGTCAGCTATTCCTTTTAATTCATAATATAGTAACAGAACACTGATTTGGTTAAATATTGATTTTAAGTAATTTATCTAGCAGACAGACGTATGTTAAAAGACTTCTAATTAACAAAACGAAAAAAATAAGCGCGATTAGATATGCACAAAATTCTCTTAAAAGAGTCACTCAAAAAGTTTTTACTGATTACTCTTGTAGAAAATTGCTTTCTCGTGTATTCTGAAAAATGCAATAGCATACAAACTCTTCACAACTGCAATAAAAAGTTCACTTTTGTGTGGTAAATGAATATAATGATTAACCTTTTGTAACGCAGTCCCCCCCCCCCCCAGATTCCCTTTCATCCAAAAGTACACACCATTTGTATTATTAACTACAGAGCTCCAAGAAATGCAATCCTTTTTTTCCTTCTTCTTTTTTCCCCTGATCAATGAGTTACGGTTTACCCCCAGTTTCGCCGACATTTAAAATCCCCCCCACCCTTAAATGTGCCAAAAGGTAGGATAGAAACTGAAAAATTGAGGGGAAAGGAAATTTCGTGTCGGCGAAACTGGAGGGGGGGGGGGGAGGGGACACCGTGAGTGGTAACGTTATAGCCAGGGTTCGAAAATATCATGATATTTTTGAAAATATCGAAAACACCCGATATGTTGATATATATCGGATATTTTGATATATATCCAATATTTTCCGTTAGCACAAAATAAAGTCTAAATAGTAAATGCATCCTCAAATCACTCTTTATTTCCTTATATTATAATTACAATATGTAGACTTAAAATTGAGGTTTCTTTCATTATTTACATCTAATATTTCATTTTACATTTCTATCAATTTTAATGAAGTTAATTTAGCATTAGCTGTTTCACTCATTTTTCTTCTGTTAGTTACTTTTACAGTTATATGATTCAGAAATAAATAATATGTATTAGTCGGTGCACAGTCATAAGATATTTTCCTTTTTTCTGAGCAATGTTTAATATTTAATCACTTTTAATATGAATTAAAATTGTTATATTACTAATAATTTTTTGAATATAAAATACAAGTGATAAAGAAAGATTATATTACTTTGTTATATTGATGATGTATTAATATATCATAAAAATATAGTACATAACTTTTCCGTTATTTTTGATAACAAATTAACAATATTACTATGATTAATATACTTTTTTGTATTGAAAATACTGTAGTTGAAAAAATAAATATCGAAAATATCAAAATATCGTGATATTTTCAAAACAAATATCGGATATATATCGACCGATATATATCGGCGGGATATATATCGACCGATATATATCGGCGAACCCTGGTTATAGCAATGTTAATTTACAACAAATAATATTTTTTTTTTTTTTTTTTTTTGAAATATATATTATTGTATTATGCAAAGGCATAACACACGCTCCTAGAAATAATATTTGCCCCACATTTTTTTTCCAAGCTAAAAAATAAAATCACATCATCGTACTGAAATATATAAAAAAAGAATATAGTACAATATTTCTTTAATGCATTTTAAAGAAGCATTTGCATTTTGCATTGCCGCAAAATAGAAATGAAAAAAAAAAACCTGGATTACACCACACCCTCTTCTCTTTCTCCCCTGTTATACCTGTAGGCTGATGAGCAATTTAATTTTTCAGTACACAGTACTTACTACCTTGACAAGTCATTTTTGTCGAAACCACAATATTTTGACTAACTAATTAACGACTTAGGTGGTTGGTACAGTTTCAGTACGCAACACGAAACAAATGAATATTTTTCTTCGAAATTAATGACAAGTTTTAATATGATAAATATGAACAAAACAATTTTGTACACAAGGAGATAAATATTAATCAACCTCAAATGAAATTTTGTAACCACAATAATTGTTTGCAGAAAATGGATTTATTTTTTATTTTTTCCTTTTTCAAACTTACGCAATTTTTCATTTTATCATTAACAAACTTTTTTTGTGTCCGTTATTAAGTCAAAATGTAAATAAATATTCACCTTGATGACGTTAGGGCTGACATTAGAATTCCTCTGCAGTTTCAAAAAAAAAAAAAAAAAAAAAAAAAGCGCCCGGTGATTAATGTAAGCCTTAAATTAAGTTAAAAGTTTTCATTTTATTCAATTAATAAGCAAACCAACGTTTTGTAGCATTAACAGCAAAAGAAAAAGTAATGAGCTATAAGGTGATGTTTTGCACCTTAATTGTTTCCGCAAAATGTTAAAACAACTTCATATTTAACACAATATTTTTTTTAACCAAATACGTAGATAATGAGTTCAATAAAACAAATACCTTAAACCCGGGAAGAAGAACATAATTAAATCCACTTTTTTGCTTGAATCTTGAGATGAACAACTACTATGAGAATTAAAGAATTAGAAGATTTCTACTCAGCCACTGACAGAAATGGTCATGGCTGTGAACCTGAAATCACTAAACTAACTAAGCGAGGAAAAAAAAACAGTGCAAATTTTGCAACGAAACCTATCCCATTGGATATCCATCTTGTCCCTCCCGGGGCATCATTCCAACCCACACCCCTGAGTACTTTTAAGTAATAAAAAACAAAATAAAAGTCTAAAAAAATACATTTCAACGCTTCGGAAATTGTGTCCCATTGTCCTTCAAGCTTGGACAACAACCTGTGAGCATTTGCCTTTTTCCATGTCCCGACAGAATGATTTGCAGAATGTTCCGGCGATGCCACAGGGTCCTGTATTCTTCTCTGAGAACAAGGTGATTTCGAACGTCTCCCTCCACCCCCCTCCGGACACCTGGGGATGCCTATTTTCTTCCTAATTACAAAGAGAGCCGCTAATGACCCGAAAACAATGATGCGGGGCCTCTAGGAGGTGGATCAGTAAAATCGGAAAGGCAAAGGAATATACAACAAATGCGTAATATAGAAGGCCGCTTTTACTTGTGGACAGGTGTTTGAGGCCCCGAGGTGGTCTTTTATTGGTTCTCTCTTTTTTCTCTTTTTATATTCGTATGGGTTGGAGGAGATAATGAAAACCGGAATGTTTCGGAAAAACATTAAAATACGGATATTTCTTATCTTTTTTTTTATGTCATTTTTTTCCCCTTGAAAAAATGTAGCCGTTTTTTAAAGCGCATTCGTGTACATTCCAAAATCTATATTTGATTGATGAATGTTTTAATGAAAATAATATAAATAATTTTAATAAAATTAATATTCATAATGATAAAGTTAAAAGAATTTTACGGATTTATTCTTCATAAACAAATTAAGGGGGGGGGATGCAAAAAAATATGGCGTTTAATTTCCCTCCAAACAATAATATTATTTAAAATGTTAAAATAGCGTGATTATAGTAAAAATAATAAATGAATCAAAGTATAAATAAAAATAAATTAAACTGTTGCATTAAAAGTAATTAATTTTAAACACTTAATAATTCATACAGAAAAAATATGTAAATATATTCTAAGAGAATAATTGTTTTAGCAAAAATTTATCACCTTAAAAATAAAATAAAAATAGAAAGGGCAATCATTTTTTTGATTCAGATGTGAATGTGACAACTTCTCTCTATGCATTAAAAAAAAATTAGTGCATATGTTTTAATTATTAGTGCACATTTTAGACATTTTTAGTGCATCATGCACGCATGTTTAATGATTTTTTAGCGTATAATTCAGGTTTTAGCACATACGCTGAAGAAATATTAGTTGATGACTTTTACGAGGAATGTCATGAGAAGTTGTGCATTTTAATGCGGACACGAAAATCACAATCAATATCTATTTGAAGTACACTTGAACGATTTATTTAAGCAAAGAAGAAATAATCAAAATTTATTGATAAATTTTTGTCATCAAAAAAGAACAAACAAAGGTAGGAATTATAAATGCGTAAGAAGTAATAATAATATGAGTAGTTTACAGTATTCAGCTATAAGGCAAGAATTGTAATGGTAATTCGTTGATAGCAAAAATTTGCTTTCTAGAACTTTTTGTACTACAGTAAAACCTGTAAAGTTGACCACCTTTGTAAGTTGACCACCTGTCTATGTTGACCGCTTTTGTCAGGAACGGAATTTACCCTACCTTATGTAATGAAGGAAAACCTCTGTAACTTGACCACCTCTCTATCTTGATCACCTGTCTATCTTGACCACTAATGTACACCAAATTTGGTTTGTAGTATTGTAAAAAAACCCTTTGTAAGTTGACCACTTGGTTTATTTTTTAAAACATAATGTAGCAAATTATTTTATATTATTATTTATTTTATAGCTTTCCAAGAATATTTTCAATGCCAGACAAGCATTTTACCAACTAAATAAAACAGCAGCATAACTAAACCTACTTATGAGTTTAACCACATGGGAAAACTACTAAGAACACTTATTTTCTTCAAACTTGTTTTTCTTTCGTTGTTCTGTTTGAGATTGCCTTTTGCACTATCTGTTCAATGAAAACATGCGTCAGTAGAAAAGTACAAAGTATTTTTTCCCCGTTCTGATATTTTGTGGCAACACTGGAATTATGCTCAAGAGTAAAGTTACTTGCATTGCAGTATTTCTGGTGCAAGGGATTAAGACATAGGACATTTTCATTTTCAATTGCCTTTTTGAACTATGAGAGTCTATCTTGTTGTTCTTTGTGTTATAGTTTTACATAAAAGAGTTTCAAAAAGAAAGTTAGTTGAACTTGAGATTGATAAAAAGTATGAAATATTAAAATTAATTGAAATGAGAGAAATCGAGAGAAAATTAGCTGACACATATGGAAATTCTAAAACTAGTGTCTAATAAGTGCGCCAAACTTCAAAAAGGAATTATTTTGTTGAAAAATAGATCGTCATGGTTATAAATGTGTATGAGAAAAAAATAAAGCGAAAAATTTGTTGTTTTTGAATAGCTATGAATTTTTATAGGACATTAATGAACTATTAATATCAAATAAGTAACTTTTCATAAACAATAAGATATAAGTTTTTTTTTTTGATCAATTTACTGAAATTTTAAATTTGCATGACTCATTATACGTCATTCTGGGAAAATTCTCTAAAAATATTTGAATAACATTTTAAATTTTTGTTTCGAAGTAATGTTAAACAATTATAGTGAATTGAACAGAAAGAGTAAGTGTCAATTAGTTGAAAAATGAATACATGGTGCAAGAAATGTCCAGAAAAAAAAACATTACCCCCTTTATAAGTTGACCACCAAAGTACTGCACCGCAAGTGGTCAATTTACACAGGTTTCAGTGTACTACAGTGAACCATGAAGGGAAAAATATACTGTAGATCAAGAAATTTCATCAAGATTTTTTTGCAATGACTGTTGCTAAACTTTTGCCTGTTGATGATGCTTTATTATCAGTGAGGCTTTTTGATGACGATAAAGTCACGATCTAGAAAATTTCTCTTTCCTTCATAGAAAAATGGGAGATTGACCTTATTTGTCTACATGACCTTATTTGGCGCACCATCCTTATACATAAATACCCACATTGTTGCCTCAAACTATCAGAATATTTGTCTAGGTTCGCACGCTATAGGGAAAAGGTAGTCGAGCGTCCCTGATAGAAATGAGAGCATCAATTTGCATAGTAATTAATAAATTTCAAATTGCAAATTAGCCAGCAACTGATTAAGAATTACAGATCACATATCATAAAAGTGTTTCCCCCTAGGCTTTTTTTGGAAGGATGCTGTGCCCTGCCCCTTCAATGTTAAGGCGCCCTGCCCATTTTTTTGCATTTCTGAATGCACCCTCCTTGCCCCTTTAAAGTTTTGACAAAACTCACGAAAAAGGCAAGAATTTTCTTCTTCTTTTTTTTTTTTTTTTGCCTTAAAACGTATTTTCCGCGTTTACCTTATAATATAATTTGAATATAAATCCGAATTTTCTGTGTGTTTTATATAATCCTCTAAATTAAACATTAAATAAATTCTTAGTAATTATTTTAAATATAATTACAATAATAACCAGTGGCGTACTTAGCAAGGGTGGCACCCGGGGCGGTAATTTTTGGTGTCAACCAATCCCCCTGCAAAAGCAAAAGAAAAAAAAAATATTTGAAAACATGAAAATCGTTCAATTTTCAGGAAACAACTACATTTGTGTTAGAACGAAACTTTAAGTGGGTTAATGTACAAAAACAAATAAAAATGTGGGTACGGGAGGTTGCTCTCCGGAAAATTTTCAAATTTGTAGTCTTAAAAATTTATTTTAGCTTCATATTTTTCAAAAACTTACAATCCCACTTTGGGTGTCACTCCCCCCACGCGGGTGACACCAGGGGCGGACCGCCCCCCCCCCCGCTCCCCCGTAGTAACGCCACTGTAATAACTGTTAAAAAAATACTATTGAGAAATACTTGTGATGTTGTCTTTATGTAGTATACATAAAAGGAAAAAAGCTCCCTTTCTACAACAAAAATTCCATTCAAAAGTGTCCTTTTCATTGAATTATAGTGCCCTTTCATCTGGAAGCACCCAGCCCCTTTTTTCGTCTAGGGAAAACACTATATTGGCACTACTCACGGTAAAATTCATTTGTTTTGTTATTTAATTTTTAACCCCCGACACACAAAAGAAAGGGGTAATAAGTTTGACGTATCTTTGTGTCTGTCTGTGGCAATCTAGGACCGATTTTGAAAAAAAAAAAAAAATGTTCGATAGGAGAGTTGATCGAGAGTGTTCTCACACAACCACACAAACACAAATATATTCAACAAAATTAGTTGAGACAAAGGAAAAACTTTAAAATCCGGACGATTTGTCCAGCCTGCTCAGAAAACTGGACGTTATGTCCTAGCTGTCCAAAAATGTGGACGTTCTGTCCTTGGACCTTTTGTCCGTCGGACATTATGTCTGTTGGACGTTATGTCCGCTGGACGTTATGTCCGTCGGACGTTCTGTCCTTCGGACATTTTGTCTCTCGGACGTTTTGGACCTGGACGTTATGTCCGTGGACGTTTTGGATTTGGACGTTTTGTCCGGATCCCCAATTTTCCCCCTTGATTCTGCATTTGCGACTCGGTCGGGGTTTTTTAAAACTTTTAATTTAAGACGATCACTTGTAAATACTTTATTTAAAATTTTCAAAGTTGGAACGGGCGAAAGAAAAAAGTTAAACTTTAACATCTATTATGTTAAAAATCTTCATTAGTTGTTAATCAGGATGTTTAGGTAACAGCAGGAAAAAAAAAAGCTTTTGCATCATAAACAATAGTTAGTTTATTTGATTATCACAAAATCTCTCCTGCAAGAAATATAAACCGTCATATAAAAGGTCTGCTGGCGCCACGGATTCGGACACACCTTTGTGCGGCAGTGAATAAAAGGAGCTAATGCTGAATGCTAACAATCGTGCAAGAAATAAACGCATTATCTCTGGAAACTGAGGTAGCAGGCTCCCCCTGGCGTTTATCATCCACTCTGATTCTCTAGAAAATAACCTCCGAGCTATAAAATAATCATCGCACAGATAAAAAAGATTCGATTGAAACTAAAAAGCTTTTGGCACCACACCGCCACCTCTGGGGCAGTTTTCCGAGGAAAGTGATAAAAATCTCCGATTGTTGAGAAGACGTCCTCTTCTTGGGTCGTTAATCAGCGTCGCTGTGGGGCGAAGAGAAAAAATTAGGCAAAAAGGCGCCTGCACTTTTTTCACGCCATTCGCAGTGTAGGGACAAAAAGAACCTCTTTAGCAAATCACGGGTCATTTGTGTCTGCGCCCGACAACAAGATTTGGCCAGAATGGGAGCTCTCTGCCCTCTTTTTTTTTTTCTTTTTCTCCTCCCCCACCCCGGGAGCATAGACTACACAACAAGGATCCATCTTTTATGAAGATGGCGCAACGGAAGGACCGTGGAAGGACGCGGCGTCCTTAATTCGCCCCTAATGTCCGGAAGTGGACAATTTTCGAAACTGGCCAATCACGGAAGAGGCGTTAACGATGATTCCCAACGACCGAAAAGCAATTTGTACCTCGGCGATGAAATGGAAATTAATAGACACCCCCGCACAGGCGCACGTAATTGAGGCAATGTTCATCGCTCGGCACTTTTGTTCCAGTCCTCTTCTTTTGTGGAGCCCCCCTTCTCTCTCTCTCTCTGCTTCCGGACCTCGTTTTGTCACAATTTATTTGGCGACGCGAGACGGCATTTTGTCACGAGTCCGCTGGCAGGGTGCCCTGGAAAAATTCAATTCTGAGACCTTTTGTTGACGGGAGGGAACCTACAATTCCAACTTTTCTCTCTGCAAAACTCCTCATCAACTTTCATTTGTAAAAAAAAAAGAAGAAGAAAGAGGGGAGGGGTGATATTTTTTTACGAAAATGTCAATGATAATTATGATTATAAAAGCTTTTTAATTGTCTTTAAAAATACGTTGTGAGTTCTAGCCTCGATCGGACCGATGCCCATCGTGTACGTCAAAGGCTACTGGTGCACGGTAACTCCTTCTCGCTCGCTCCCGTTTGAACCACGGGATGAACTTTGTCTTCGACATTTCGGGCCCGATATATTTTTCCGAGCAAGACGTGAAAAGCTCAAGCTAAAAAAAAAATTAAAAATCAAAAATTAATACATATAGTGTACCAATCATATCACTTATATAATATCCTTAATTAAAATATAGCAACTTTTACGACCGTTTTCTTGAAAATAATACGATCTTTAAGGAATTAAATCTATCGTAGTCGCATAGTCCTACAGGTTTCCTGAGGATGCTCCAAAAGCTACCATTTGGGGGTGATTAAATACAAATTGGGGGTGGCAATAAAGAAGTCCGTCTTCCTGAGATAATGGCACAGCTCTTTCCATCAATACAAAGTTGAAACAACAAACTAGAAGACAGGGACAGATATAAGGGTGGGGCAATGGGGGCGATAGCTCCTCTCTTGAGGGACCCTCCACCGGTAGTTTTTCGAAAATGAAGTTCCAAAAACACAAATTTAGACGAGTTTCATTGATGTTGGGAGAAGGGAGCTTTTGGTTTGGGACTCTATCCCGGAACTGTTTTGGAATTCAAGTCCAAAACCTTTGTGATCAATATTTTTAAATCAGTATACATAGTAAAATGTAAGTAATAAAAATCAATCAGCCCTCCCTTGTAAATTTTCTGGATCCGTCCTTGCTAGAAGACCACCCTAGGCAGCACAAATTAACTACTCCATTTTTCCTTCGTAGAGCACATAATAGGCCAGATAGCACAAAAAAGTTTGAAAAACACTTATATTTACGCCACAGATAATGTACGAAGAAATTCAAATTTAGTTTTAAAATTACATAGCACTGCACGCCGAAAAATATCCTAATCGGAAATGTGATTCTGCGTCAAATACGGGAATGTATGCAGTAGTAATTCTCCTTCCTCGTCGGCAACACCCGTCTTTGTAGTAACATTGGCGATTCTCCATGTCTTCAAATCTCATTAAAATTTGTCGTCGAGCCTTTAATTTAAAGAAGCGGCTGCGATAATTACTGCTCTGAGGTGACCGAAGGTAAGGCAGCGAACATCCTGTCTGTTGTTGGGAATAATAGAGTGGTAGGTTTGTGTGCGTGCCACGCCACGTTGTGAAAGTATTTTGATTTCTCATGTAAAAAGAAAAGAAAATTCTCTTCCTCTTTTCTGCCCCTCAGAATGGAATGAGACCCCTATGTTCCAGCGTAATATTTGGTCATACATGTGCCAAGTAGAAAAATCACGTGAAAATACGGGGGCCATCTCTACGCTACATTTGCCGTAAAACACATTTTATTTAAAAAAGGAGGGTCCTAATACTTAGATTATCTTTCCATCTTGTCAGTGTGTGGGGGGAGGGGGGGATCTATACAGACTCATTCTTTATTATAAACACGTATTACATAAATAATTCAAAAAAATTGGTTGAGACAAAGGAAAAACTTTAAATTTCGGACGTTTTGTCCAGCCTGCTCAGAAAACCGGACGTTATGTCCCAGCTGTTCAAAAATGGACTTTCTGTCCGGCGGACGTTATGTCCCCCCCCCCTGGACCTTATGTCCGTTGAATGTTATGTCAGTCGGACGTTTTGTCCCTCGGACGTTTTGGACCTGGACGTTATGTCCATGGACGTTTTGGATCTGGACGTTATGTCCGGTTCCCATCTGGAAGGGTTACAACCATCCCTTTCAATTTGAAAAAAGAATTTAGAATCACCCTGAATATAAAATTACCTATGTTTAAGTACAAATCCTTCTCTTAAAATTAAAATGTATGAAGTCCTGTTTTTTTTTTTTTTTTTTGTAAGCGTTTTTACAAAACCTTCAATGACACAAAACTTTTTTAGGATGACTTATGACTTAGCCCACTTCCAATCTAACCACAAACCACAAATATCATTTTATCGTACCTTAAGCAGTTGGTTTTCTATCAATTGCGATGTTTTCCGTTCGCTTAACTTTTACAGTAATGAAACTCTAAATTGACCGAAAACAGCAATCTCGGCCTTCAGATAGTCGGCTTTCACCCATCAATATTCATCCGAAATCTTCACTTACATTTTAAGAGGCGCAGTTATTTTCAAAAGCTAAAATTGTTAACTGGATGTTCGATTCATATCCGTACTTGCTAATTTGATTCATATCCGTAATTAATAGTTTGATTCACATCCGTAGTAGCTCATGAGCGAGTAATGCTCTGTGAGTGCGACGTATAAATGAATAAGGGTCATTATTACTTTTTTGTGTCTGTGTTCGAGAGCACTGAAAATTGTTGAAAAAGTGAAAAGAGGCAGAGAGGCATGGTCTGGTTTAACAACAGGTCCATGAAACCCAGCCTAAGGACGATCTTGCTCTGAGATACCCTAGGACGTACATAAAACAACAAGGATCTATCTCTCCCAAAGTCCCTCCTATGTTATATCCTGGTGCCTAGTACTGCAGTCAATAGCCATGCATAAACAATGAAAGGAGGAAGAGGGGTGCGCGATTGGGTGTAAATCTACAGAACCTTCATCAATTATGGAATTAAGGAGGTCTTCTACAAATGTGTCGGACCTACTGGCCCAAAAATTCTAAATCCGGCTCTGCGTATTGGAGAGTTTAAGGGTGAAAAGTGAAAGGCTGCCAAAGGGTTATCACAAGTTTTTCCAGGGGAGAAGAGCAAAGGGTATATAAACTGAATTGAATTGAATAAATACCTTTATGCTTGAAAATTAAAATAAGATATCAACAACGTTTTATTAACACAAAATGTGCAGATTACGGCAGGCACGAGTTTCGGGGTTTCAAGAAACCTTTTTGTCAATGCAATGAGTGTGAACTTTAGGATAAAAAGTCTTCACAGAAACTTTTCTCGGATATCCAATTATCAATAGCGCATCAACCCCCAGTGGTGAACCCTTTCCAAAGTAAGTAAGAAAATTCAAAAATAAGAATATTCGTTTTACAAACATACTTTCCCTCCTCGATGTATACGAAAACTCGAATTTGAGTGTATTATATATTGGACCCCCCTCCCCCCCACAATGAAATCTTAGCTACGCCACTGCCAAGTATTCAAATTTTTGATTATCCGAACGGGCAATCCAATTGAGTCGGGTAATTGGAGTTCCACTCTTTGAAAATGTGCAGATTTTCTTGTGGGAGGGGCACCGAGTTTTACCACGACCCGGGCACCTTTTTGCTTGTTGATCTGGCCCTGCACGTGCGTGCGTGTCAGCGGCGTGTGCGCTCCTTGTACCCCCCCCCCCCCCCTGGAAAAGGTTGAAAATTTCGGGCCTGCCAGCGAATAATCAAAATCAACATCTTCAAGTTGCTTTTGTGCTTCCTTCCCGTGGTGCCACGAGTGAGTGCCAAAGCTGAAAGGGCGAACGGGGCTTGTGTCGTCTCGACAAAGCGTCGTTTCGTCAGCGGAAAGCGCGCTTCCGGACGACACAATGGGAGCGGTCGGGGATGAGTTGGCAGCCGCAGGAAGACCGATATGGGTCTGTGGGTCAGAAAAGGGCCACTCGCGCACAAATTTGTTACGAACGCCCTCCTTCGCTTTCGAATGTCGTGCCCACTGTAACTGCATTTAGACGCGTCAGTCTGATCAATTTTTGCAGGACTTTTTACTCACTGGCAAGGAAGCTCCGATGTGAGGTCGCCGTGACCGCGTGACCTTCCCAAATTTCCTTATTCCAAAAATTTTGTCTGACGATTCGGCAAAATTATCATCCTTCGGCGAAATTTGGAGTTCCATTCGGCAAAATTGACAATTTCCGCTCTCCCAAAAATTTGAGTTCGGGGTGTCCTTACTCACAGGGGCGGATACAGAAAGTTTCTGAAAGGGGTACCGGAGAGTAAAAGTAAAAAGTGCCTCTTCATACTTATCCTCATAACGAAGTTCTTTAAAATGTTTTTTTTTTTTTTTTTTTTGACTCCCTTACTGTTAATTACCTATTCCTATTCTATCAAAGAAGAGTTAAGGCATTACGGGACAAATTGCGAGATTGCGTAACTTCGAATTGAAGGTCTCGAGAATGCTACATGATATGAATTTGCACTAGACCAATTTCCAATTTATACAAAATATTTGTAAAAATTTTCCAAAGGTATTATACATTCTATATTCTGCAATACTAAAACCAGATATGTTTTTCTCCAAATGACATAATACATTATCATGTTCATTTCAATTTTAGTTATGAGAAACAAAAATTTTGATCGAAAAGTCACTCCTTGTGGCTTGTCAGATATCTGCCCCGAGCCCAATTATAAAGCAGTGAATTAAAGGCAGTTAAGCTAAGCATATTCTTCCATATTGACATTGATCTCCCATGTTACACCTTAGGAAACAAAAATGATTTTTTTCAAATATGCTGTTTTTCTTTTATTTTTATTTTTATTAATAGTTCAAGGAATTTGATTTGTGCTATTTAGAAATAAATTAAAGAATATTTAATTGGACAATTAAATTGTTTTTATTCCTTTGGCCAAAATTCGCCACTGTTTACTCATAACCAGAATCCGAATTATATGCAAATGGATTATGTGTACATAAAGCGTATAGTTGCAAAAATAGAGACCTCAAAAAAAAAAAAAAAAAAAAAAAAAAAAATCTGCAACTACAGAAAGATATGAGTAATAATAAGGTTTCCTGTTTTGTTTAACCCATTTAGGAGAGTATTTTGACACTCTCTGACTGTCTTCGGGTTCTTGGTCTATCTAAGTATTGCACTGAAAAAAATTGGAAAAACGCATTTGCGCAAAACTTGAAACTGTAGATGTCTACGTTTTCAGCTACAGTGAAACCTGTGTAAGCTGACCACTTGCGGTGCACTACTTTAGTGGTCAACTTAAGCAGGTGGTCAACTTATAGAGGTTGAATTATATGATAAGATTAAATTCTGTGCCTGAAAATAGCAGTCAACTTAGGTGGTCAACTTACAAGGGTGGTTAACTTCACAGGTTTTACTGTACATGCTTCACATGCATTTGCACATTCTTACTTCTTTCGACGTTGATACAAATGGCTGAAAAAAAAAAAAAAAAACGGCAATTTTTTGAAAAAACTTCATATAACCGCGCTTTTCACTCACTTACAGATTTTTGTTCTTTATGAAGGAAAGGAAAAAATATTTTGTTCCTCATGACAATAATATCTCTAACAGTCGCGATCTTGGATGCCTGTAAATGAATTATTTAATTTTTTGGCTGAAACCAAAATGCTTTTGTAATACTGATTAACGCACGGTCCTGCAGTTGCATGGAACTGGGCACCACAATTTTAAGGATGCTAAATTGAAAAAAAGTCTTCTTTTTCTCTCTTTTTTTTTGGAAACCTACTTCAAAAATACACGGATTTTCTAGCGAGAAAGGCACCAAATCTTACCAAAGCTTGATCATCACTTTGGCTTGATACGGTTCTGATGAAAGTTACTGAAAGTATTCTTGCGATTTAGTTTCTCTTGAAATTGCTGCCACGGCAGTTGTTTTACACAGAGCTAGCAGTGGAGTCGGAGTCGAACTGATTATTGAGTAAAGGAGTCAGAGTCTGGAGTCGAAGGTTAAAAATTCCAGGAGTCGGAGTCGGTCATTTTTCATCGAAGTACTGAACTCTGCCAGTGCTTGCGAAGTCGGACTCAGACTGATTTTGGGGTGAAAGAGTCGGAGTTGGAATCGATTGCTCTAAAGCTCGCAGAGTCGGAGTCGATCAGTTTCCTTTCGACTCCGTAGCTCTGGTTTCAAAGCCTTTGCTTTTCGTAGGGTCAGTTGGAGTAAATGAAAACCGAACTTCCTCTATGTTTCAACGTTTGATCCTTCGTTTTTGTAGTTCCAAAGCATTCATTAAAAAACTAATCCAAAACGATTCATACCATTGCGTCCGAAACTTAACTATCCTAGTCCCAGAATTTTATTTATACTCCGCGGAATTCCAACCTTTTCTGCAATAATGAAAAAAAAAAAAAAAAGAAAGAAAGAAAAGAAATTATACGCTTTGGGGCCTTTTTTACGAGACGAACGCAGAAGTGCTTATTCCTTCACAAAGTTCTTTTAATCCTTCTTATAGCAACATTTCTGCCAAAAACTATCCTGTTAGGAATAACTTATTTACGTTATTTTCCAGCAAATGCCCGCTAAACGGCCGATGCGTTTTGATTTCTTCCTCTTCGGCTCTGTACGTGAGCCACCTGTACAAAGGTCGGCACTTCGGGAAGGGGCTGCCGAAAGGCTTTCTGAAAGCTCCGGGCGCTAAGAATGCGAATGTTCTTTTCATCCACCTGTTGGACTTGGGCAGGTGCGGCGGCTAACAGGGTTGCGGGTACAACTGTTCTTCTTTGTTATTAGCCGTGAATAGAACGAGGAAGAATAATTCATCGAACGTTTAGTTGACGGTTTCGGCGAAAAGTTTCATTAATTAATTAATAGAAGGGATTTTTTTTTTTAATTCCATTCTCTTATTTTTAACAGGGCAGTGAGTGTCAAATAAAACTCGGGTTAGCAAACAATTAATCCAAGCACAAAAATTTTAAAAATAATAATAGTATTTAGTATGAAAATATTTTCTTTTCTGTTGACAAGGAATTCAGAAAATCTATATCTCCACTCAGAGGCGTAGAGGTTGAAATTATGCTCAAAAAGGAGTGCTCGCACATGGACAATGTTCAAAAATTTTGAGCAAAAAAGTGTGTTTAAAGTGCATGACGACTAAAACTAATGAACCTAAAAATGTAAAAAATTTCTCCAGTTTCGAATTAACCTCCATTACGATGAGCTGATACAGGCCCGACGAGAGGTTATGTCAACCTAGTCGGAAACAAGGGGCCCGGGCCTTGAGGGCGCCCGACGACACAGACGTAAAAAAAAGAAAAAGAACTGAAAGAAAGAAAGAAAAAAAAGAGAGAAAAAGAAAAAGAGAAAGGAAGGAAGAAAAGGGGGGGGGGGACTCCGAACAAAGATAACGTAAAGATAAAATAAAATATAGTTAATTGTTTTCTAGTAAACAGTTCTGATTTTTTTTCTTTTTCCTTTCATTTTCTTTCCTTTTTCTTTTTTTTCCCTTTTCCTTCTTTTTTTTTGGGGGGGGGGGGCGGCGGCAACATAACTGACAAGGGCCTTGGCTCTCTACGGCCCTGAGCTGATAAGGGTACCACGGTATCTCTGGAACCCCCTTGTGCAAGCCTAGCCTTCGCCTTCTCCACACCCTTGTCAAAAAGAAGAAAAAAAGATCCGTTCTTCTATAATGAACATAATGTCTGCCAATAAAAGTACTATGTATGTCCTTCCATAATGAACATTCAACAATGTATACGTATACCACTATGAGTTCATTCTACCGTGGGCAGGTAAAGGGCAGTAACTGCAAATTTTTCATTTTTTTGCATTTTTGTTATCCATTGCACGAATGCTTTATTGTACAAGCTTGCTTATTTGGTTTCCGCTGCAATAAAGGAGCGAAAAAAGTGTCTCATTCCAACATTTCCCTATTTTTAGTATTGAATCCATCACACATTTCTTCAAATATTTCGAAAGCTCATTTCTGCAGATACTACCGTTTACTTGCCCACAGCAGCATAAATGCTATTGCCGAATAACAGTGTATTTGTCTTAGACATCATATTCAGCAAACAAATTAACTGTAAATCAATGGTAATTCGTTAAGATGAGTTTAACAAAGAGAAAAATAGGTCAATAGACGAAAACTTTGAATGAATACCAGTATGAATTATTCATTTCTTCCAGCTTGAAATGCAATTTCATAAAGAGAAAGTAGTTCCGAAGTAACTTACAGCCTAAAAAAACTATTTAGGAAAACAATTCTTTTCGGTCAACAAACTGGATACAATAAAAGAAATCAGTAATTAGGTAAAACAAAATTATGTTGAATGTAATGCTAGCAGACGATATAAAATCGAACTAAATAAACAGGTTAAAAAAAAAAACTGCTAACCTAAGGGTGCAAAAGTTTAAAGAATTGGTTTCTATTTTTTAAAGAAGTAGTCGAATATAGAAGTACAGTCAATGCTCTTTAGAACGACCTCTCGTTACTGCGACCCTTCCGTTATAGCGACCTATGCATGAAGCTACATATCCTATTCCATAGATGCAACGTTATTTTACCGTCCATTAGAACGTTCGAACTCAACCGTTCATTCCAATATAACGTCCAAAAAACTAAGATTCATTTTTTTAAAATTATTATTTATTTGATTGAAGCGATAGTCACACAAAAATGCATCAGTTAAGTACAAGCACGAAATCCTAAATAAAAAAATTTCTGAATTAAACTTTTTTTTTGTCAAAAACATTTATCAAATAATCATCTTTTGTTCTTTTAAATCATTTCAACTTTTCCTTATTAATAAATGGCAACAAGAATAACATGCTCAACATGCTCTTCCTGATATTAATGTTATATTCTGGTCATTGTTCTTATATCCGAAGCGTATCTATACAAAAAAAAAAAAAAAAAAAAAAACAATTCGAAAATCTACTGATTTTATATCCCGTAATCTTCGTATATGGTCTTCTCTTCTTCGTGCGTCATTTTAAAATGGTTCATTTATTTCACTTTTCCTCATTTTCTAATTAAAATGCGTAAACATATGACAGTAAGCAAACCAGTTAACGTTCAAAAACAGTTTCATGGAGATTGGAAACAATCAAATGATTAGGAGGAATAACAAAACTAGTTTATTGATCTCACTTTTATCTTTGCTTTTTAAGGAAAACAGATATCTATCGCCTTTAACTGCGAATTAACAACGCTTAACTAAACGCTTAAAGTTTCCTTCATGTAGAGTAGATTATGAGAGAAATCAAGCATTTGTCATCCATTTGCATCACTCAAAAGAGTAGAAAAGTGAGCCGCATCGCCAATATTTGTTAAAGAGAAATATTTCAATTGCAGTTTTTTTTTTTTTTTTTTTTTTTTTTTTTTTTTTTTAAAGCGAAACCAAAATGGTGGGCACAAACAGTTTACAAGGCGACTTACAAGTAATCCAAGTGTCATTCACCGATTGGAGTAAAACTTAGCACATCGGTAACACTCAACAATATTAAACCTGTGTCGTGTTTTTTTAATCGGCAAAAAAAACTTTCAGGGGCGCGCGAAATTTAAAAATTTTTGTTAAAGCGGAAATTCTCAATTTTTCGAATGGAACTCCATATTTGGTCGAATGATAATAATTCTGTAGAATGGAATTCCGAATTTGACCGAATAATGATAATTTTGCCGAATCGTCTTACAAAGTTTGCCGAATAAAGAAACTTTTGGCAAGTCACAGTTACCTGACATCGGGACACACACATCCCTAGCATTTTTTTTTTTTTTTTTGAATTGTAATTTAAAAAATACACATAATGATTATAAATCGAAAGAAAAAATTATTTTAACAAAAAGAAAAGAAACAAAATTTGATGTGTTTTAGCATTTTTCTGATAATGCTATTTAATTATTCCATAATTTCGACTGAAGGGTAATATTTTAAAGTGCTCCATCGATGTGCAAAGTTTTATTCCGAGCAGTGAGTGACACTTAGGTAGGGTTACTTGTTAGTTCAAAAAATTTGTTCATTGAAATTTAAGTTAACTGTTTTGTATCGTATATATGGTATGAGCATTCTACTTGAGATGGCCAACACGCTGGGCTACGGAGTCGGGGTCTCTAAAATTCCTGGAGTCGTGGTCGGTCATCTTTCCTCCAACTTCGCAGCCTAGTCAACACAATATAGCTACATGATCGCAATCGTACTGATTGAAAAAATAAAGTCGGAGGAAATATGACCGATTCCGGAAATTTTAGAACCTTCGTCATTTTCCCAAACTCAGTCCGATCCCGACTCCGCAGCCCTGTCATAATGGGCCGTGGTGGCCTGATCGGTAGGGCAACGGACTTGTGACCGGAGGGTCCCGGGTTCGATCCCAACCGGTCGTAGATCCACCGCCTTCATTACTGGTGACTGTGGGACGTTAAATATGCTCGTGGTCACAAAGGCCTAAAAGTGAAACGATACCTCTGGGGGTGCTGGACTAGGGATTGCTCGGCTTCTGATCTGGATCCAAAAATTAGAGCTGTCTTCAGCGTCCCGTCCAACTGGTTAAACTACAAATAGTGGTAGGTACGGGGGACCCTGGAGTGAAAAGTGAAAAGCATGTGCAAGGACTTTTCACTTCTAAAAAACACACAGATAATCACTTTTCATAAAAGCGTAAATCTGCAAAAAATTGAACATGTTTTTAGAACTTTCAAGTTTACCCTTTTCCAAGACAAAAAGGTGTGAGCCTCACTAATGAAAAATCAACCGGGAAAATATTTTTTTTTTTAGCAATTACACAGAGTTTACGACTTTTTCGTGATTAAAAATTGGCATAACAAAACGTTAGCCAAGTAATCTTGATTCTTATAAGTTTTTTTTAACCATTGGTTTCACCAAAAAATATCTTAATCTGTTTGTGCTAGCTATATATACTTGCGCATATATGTGCATTTCGGTGATAATAGCCAGGAAATTTCCAAATGTATGCACTTATGATGCAAATGGGTAATAATTTTCAAAATATTTTACTTATATATTTCTGCTCGCCATCAAATAAAAAACTTCATCGGTAGATCGCGACAGGTTTATCAACATAAGAAGTTGATCTTAATAACAGGTAAGTTGGCCATCTTCGACATTGATTTATTATATACGATAGCTCCCTTTTCCAAGAGCTCAAAAATCCTAAGAGTCATCCAACGAATCATTGCACCGGCCTTCGAAATTCCAACTCCAGCAAAAAAAAAAAAAAAAATCTAACAAATGAGCCACAGCTTCAAGTTCAATACCAACCACTGTTTGATGAATCCGGTCGTGGTATCAAGCAACCTTCATCAAAGACGATGATGGTCCCTGGATGACACTCGAAACTGAAGAAACCAGTTTCTTATCTCCTGCGTCACAGGGAAAGTGAAAAAAAACCTTAATTTCCGGGTGCGAGCCCCTTTCTTATAATTCTATTTCCTCTCTGTTCTGCTGTTGGCTTGCGCAATTAAGTGAGCTTGCTCTTGTTGTCGCAAATGACGAAGAAGACACTGATAATGACGCGTGCACTGGAGAAGCGTCAATTTCTGGGAATTCCACAGGTGTTCTCTAGATAGTCGGGGGCTCTCGTTTTCCTCAAGTACGACGCTAAGTGGTATGTGCCTTGCAAATGACAAGCTGTCTGTCTAAATGCTTCAGAAAATGCATTGTGGGCATTTTAAAGAAGAAATAGTATAGCCTAATAAAGTTTTGAATACATGTAAAAGGTTCATACTCGTAGAAATAAAGGGTGCCCACATAGGGGGAGGGCGGGGGGAGCATGGCGCAGACTGCGCCATTGAAAATATTAGCGGCCGGGGAGGGGGATGTTGAGGGGTATTTTTTACTTTTTAGGAGGGAGCTCTTGCTTTTTTTGGGGGGGGGGCGATATTTATGGGGCGGTAAGCCCTTGTTCTTAGGAGGTGGGGCAGCCCTGTGAAAATCGAGGTGTGAGCGAATTTCGCTACGTTTAACGTGGATATTGCCAGAAATTACCTTTTGGGTATGTTTTTTTGTCATAAGCACCCTACTATGTGGATAAACTACCTCATCAGGATTCACAATATGTGTTAGAACCATGGGTTCTGGCGGGGGAGGGGACTGCCCCACAAAATCTGCAAGTAAAGCAGCTAAATTGTTAATTAAACCAAGTCTAAGGTTTTACCAGAGAACGGATAACAAAACGATCAGAGCTCAAAGGTTTGAGCAGCCGTATGCAGTGGATCACTTCAGCATAGTTAAGTTTTAAACAATAAAACAAAATAAATTCTCGATAACTCGAAGTCGCAAGGGACCGGCTAAAACATTCGAGTTGATGGTCGTTCGATTTGAGGAAAGTTCCCGGAACCTTATCAAGATTTTGGGACCCAATAAAAGCTTCGAGATAAAGTATTATTCGATCAATAAGGCATCGAATTATCGAGAGTATCTATTTTAACTTCAAATTTACGCGCCGCGGGTGAATCGTATCGTTTTGGTAACTACAATCCGAAACCATGCAGGGGGTGGGAAGTATCGTTATAAACCGGTACCCTTCACCGGTTTATAACGATATAACGATAAACTCTTATTACGATAATCCTGTGACAGTCAGTAATACAGCTCATTGCACCGAAACAATACAGTATAACTTCGATTTAACGATACCCGATTTGAAGATTTCCACAATTTAGTGATACATTTTATTGGTCCGGGTTGAACTGCATTGAATGTATAACGATAATCTTGATTTAACGATAACTTTTTCCAGTCTTTTGACAATCGTTAAATCGGGGTTATACTGCAATTCCATTTATTCAAAAAAGAAACCAGAGATATTGGGACATGGGAGCTTTTAAAACTAAGCGACAGCGTGAAATGATTTTTAATAACATAACCGTCCATATGAATGTAGGAGAGTAGGATAAAAAACCTGTTTATTATCGTCTGCAAGTAACTTTCCGTGGTAGTATAACTTTAACTACAAACGAAGAAAAAAGAAAGAAAGTCCTGTTCGCGGCGGGGAAACATTCCAGCAATTTGATCATGGACCATAAATTTTTATCGTCAAAAGTTTTGGGCCACTTGCGGCTCTTTTTTTTTGCACGGCAACAATCGGCTGTTTAATTCGAGCCGTCGCCAAGTGACTTTTAACAAAGCGGCGAAGGGAACTTGGCACTGTTTCTCTCTCCTCCTCCCAGAGTCCGGAGAGACTCTTCTGCGTGACGTCACTGGCAAACATCCGTGTCAAGGCCCGGTTGAGGTTCCGGGATATGGCAGCGCATCATCGACAAGATGAGAGAGAGAGAGGTCCGACGGGCTGCTCATCCCTCCGCATCTTGAGATCTTTTTTGGCGAAACATGAGGGCAACACGTGGATGTGGTGTCGCATGGGGGTGAAAGGGGGGGGGGAGCAGACGAAAGAGGGAGGGGGTGTGAATGACGCTATAAAAGGACGAACATCTGTTAATTATTGCAGCTAAGATGTTTACATTCGAAAGTTCTCCAAGCTGCACAAAGTTTCTGCAAGAAAAAAAAACAAATTGCATGTCCTAGAAAATTTTCTAGTAACAGAGTGGTTAAGATTAAGAGTGGTGCTGATTAAAAAAAATCAGCGTAAGCGCAAATGCTGTTGCATAACATTTTTTTTTTTACTCGGATGATGTTATTATGCGCTTTTCCATTAATTAAAAATTAAACCAAAAACTTCCTTGTTCCACAAAATTCACTGTCAAACAAACGCAGAAACAAAATGCGCGAAAATCATTCGACTTCAAATTCAAAGCCAATATTTAAAAAATTGCATTTCTTTTCTTTTTTTTTCTTTGTTTCTTCCATTTTAGAAGCATAAAGTAAAAAAAAACAACTCAAGTAAAAAACAACAATAAAAAATTAAAACAAGCTCCAGTAAAAAAAATAATGACGTTTCAAAACTAAAAAACTTCAGGACGCATCGCTAAATACGAGTTTTATTTTTCATGGTACGTTTACTTCAGTATGAGACCAACAGATGACTGAAAATTTTTCTTTCTTTTTTTTTTTTAACTTAAGAGAGAGTGATTGCTGATTGGGCGTGTGAGTCATGGGTTAACAGCAGCACATTGCGACGATCAGTCATTGCGCCGGAAGTGGAAAACGCCCGCCCGCCTAACCGCATTTGCCAAATTTGACGAAAAAAACATATCTTCATCACACTCATAAGATAAAGGAAAATAAAACACTTGACACATCATGCATTCCACCAACGCTATGTGAGAGGTGCTGAGTTCGAAGTCTGTTAATTTGAATTAAACCGAATGAAATTGCGGCAAGAAGGGTGGGGGGCAGTAATACAAATGCAGTAAACATGTTTATCTGTTAATTCCTTATAGGGGCGGATCCAGAAATTTTTGAAAAGGGGGAGGGGGTCAAGCTTCAATAGACAGACCTCCATCGTAAAAAGTATCAGTTAAGCATAGTATCATCAACGCACCCCCCCCCCCCAAGGGTGATGGAGCACCCCTTATATGCTACGGAGCACGCCTACGCCAAATAAGACAAAAACCCTTTAAAATTGCCATTCCCCCACTCCTCCTAAAACTTCCAATGACGCAACCTGCACCATGTGTGAATCATATTCCCTCATATTTTCATCAAAAGCCACATTTTCTTAGGCAGGCATATTAGTCATGATGGGCACGTGCACACACACATGTGGTTTGAGATGGAAGATTACTCTGAAAAAACGTTAAGCTCATTAGATATGATTATTCTTTAGAAAATGAACAAAAACCTCAAAATAGCAATAACCCAGTAAACGTACAGAGTCAATCTTTTGAATTATGATGCGCTAAGAAGAAATACCTTGCAGAATCAAGTAAAAAAAAATTTAACATTGATTCCACATACTATTTTTTAATCTAAAAGAATTTAAAAATGATCGTAATAAAATTCTTGTCACACAGGGGGGTCAGCTGACCCTTTGACCCCCCCCCTGAATCCGCCGCTGATTCCTTAACACAGAAAGTGTGTTTCAGCAACATCCACCCTTAATTGGGAATAGGGTAGAATCAGGCAATCAGGGGCGGACTGGATTCCCCAAGAGGTTGCCAACCTTGACTCCCAAAGAGTGCACAAGTTTGATGGCGGGTGGGGAGGGGGGGGGGGGCAGAAGACGCACACATTTGAGAACGGGGGAAAAAAAGAAAAAAAAAATTGAACAGGCGCAAGAGCCCATCGGTCCGCGGTTAGTCCACCCCTCGGTAGAATGACCAGCGAATGAACACTTGTGCCCAATTTCATTTTCAAAAGTTCATGGCATCAGTAAAAACTAGAAGCATTTGTTAGGTGACATTAAAAACATTTCAACTGATGTAACTAAAAAAAAAGTTAAAACGTGGTTGAGATTTTACGGTTCTGCGTCAGGTTTTTCCTGGGGTTAAAATGAAAAAAATTAATTTGAATTTTGACCTCTTGAATTCAAATTATGTTTTTCGCAATCACGAGTGTGCGTACGTAGAAGTGTGTGTTTGTGTGTGGGGGTATGTATATTGTGTGTAGGGGGTATGTGTGTGTAGGCATGTGTGTTTGTGTCTGTGTGCAGGTATGAATGTGTGGATAGTTGTGTGTATGTGTAGGTGTCTGTATGTATGCATGAATGTGTGAGTAGTTGTGTGTATGTTTGTGTGTATGTGTATGTGTCTGTGTGTATGCGTGTGTGTATGTGTTTGTGTATGTGTATGTGTTTGTGTGTGTGTATGTGCGCGCGTGTGTGTGTAGTTGTGTATGTATGCGCGTGTGTAGGACATGGATGCAACCTGGAGACGGCTTTCGCTATAGGAGCAGCATCGTGAGGAGCCGGTCGACGGTGATAGTGCGGAGGGTGGCGGTGGGAAAATAAAAAGATAGGACATCAAAACAGTCAAATGAGAACAATAAGCAATCGTGATTGCTCAAAAAGGACACCAACCCACTAAATGACACCCCCAGCAAGTGGACAAACACAACATTTTGTAGTCGGTTTCTTTCCTTAAATGCGTTGAAGCAGGCCGAGATCTGCACACCAGCAGACCCATGCAGTGCGGGGGGCCCAGCGACGCAAGAAATCGATCCACATGATCCAGTTAAAAACCAATATGTGATTTTTCAGAAAAATAATGTTTTAAAACTTAATACTCGCAGCATAGATTGTGTTCATTCAATTATTTTGACACCGAAATCAATCGCTTAGGCATTAGCCTCCGTAATCAAAATTAATTTCAATTGTAACATAAATTTTAGCACTACGCTAAACAATTTAAAACCATCAAATGAGAAACAGAACAAATCATTCAGTAAGTTACCGCCCTATAGCCCATGTAGAACAAATCATATCATTTTCAATTACGGTACTAAAATCACATTTTCCTAACTTCTAAACGAAAACGAAAATAAAATTCATTTCTAAGAGACGAATACAGCAGTTGGAATTACTCAACTACAACTCGAGAAGAAATACGCCAGTTGTTGTAATGTCATCTTTTTTATGAAAAAAGAAGAACTTCTAAAACTAAAGCTGAAGGAAAAGTTGAAATCGAAAATGAAAGTAGATGAAACTACAGTGGCGCCATCTGTTAACTAACTTCGTGAATGGAAAGGAAAGCAAGATATTATTATTTAAAATAAATTATGCGAATGGGGCAGTCATAAAAACGATAGCGCTTTAAATTTTCTCCTTAAAAAGATTATGCACCTTTTACAATTAAAAAACATGATAAAATTTACTTTACGGAAGTTTTCATAACATTATACTAATCTTTAAATTATTTTAATAAAATTCCATGCAAAATAAATAAGAAGAAAGAAATAAAAGAAAGAAAACAACTCAGTTATTGTGATAAAACTGAGTAGAGAGGAGCAGTGGATTTTAAATTTTAGTTTTAATTAAAATTTCTGATCGAGAGTGGTTTGTTTTTCGATAAAGCTCAGGTAAGCTTTCGAATTCAGCAGTTGCGTAAAAAGCTAAAGTCCTTCCTCCATTCAGTGAATTCGCAACAGTTGAAAATGATGATATAGATGAAGTAGAGGAGCCAATGTCGAGAAAATGTTTTTTAGAAGAATCTAGATCAAAGTAAGTTCCAACATTTTAAAACAAAGTCACCCCTCTAAAACAAATCTTCATTAAAAGAAAGGACGGATCCAGAAATTGTTCAAGGAGTAGGCGGTTTTTTTTATCTGACCTCTTACTACGAATCTGATTTAAACCTGCAGAAGGGGGGGGGGGGTGCCACGCCCACATAATATTTATTTAAAACAACATAGAGATTTAGCCAAGGAGACCTTCGAACCTATTTTTTCCCCTTTTCTGTGATAAAGGTATTCTAAAATTGCGTTTTAGGGGTTTACATAAGTTAAATTTCTGGAGGAATGTCTTGAAACCCTCTCCCCCTCCCACTAACATCATCGAAAAGTGGAACTTTAAATACCAAAAATTACTGGAGGAAAATGACTGAACCCATTTCTTCCCTTAGCACTCATTACCTGAGGCGTCTACAATCGAGTTTTTAAGATTTAAAGTTTGAAAAATTCCCGGGGGAAAGCCTCCAAACTCCTTCTCCTAACATCACGAAAGATTGTCTAAAATTGTCTTTTTGAAACTTCGATTTCAAAAATTTTCCGGGAGGGAAATTAGAAAGAACCCGATTCCTTTCCTTAACGTCATATCAAAGATGGCGTACACTTTCGTTTCAGGACCACAATTCAGAAAAAATGTTGCGCAGGGACCCCCAAGGGAGGGGCGATCGCCCCCCATCGCCCCTCCCTTGTATCCGTCCTTGACTAAAACTAATTTGCTTGCTTTTTGGCAAAATCTGAGAATGTTGTATACTATCAGAGATATAGTTAGGATTTTTTCAAGACGTGGAAGTACTCCTTAACATTTTTCGAGGAGTGAAATTCATGGTGGGGGAGTGAAATTTACGAAAACAGTAAAAGACTAATACTGCAGTGCTACGCATAAAAAAGTCGAATCTGCACATTTTGTCAAAATTGAGATACGGTCACCAGGTGGTTCTTTGTCACATATTTCACCAAAATGCAAAATTTTATGGTCATTTGTCAGCAATAAAAAATTTTCAAAAAAAAAAAAAAAATCTGAAAAAGTTACGTCTAAATCAAAAGTTGCGCATGGGGGAGCAAAACTTGAAACGGCAATTTCTCTATTTGATTTCAGCTGCGGATACGACTTTTGAGCATAGCACGGCAGAATAGTAATCAATTCCATAAAAAGTACTTTCGAAGGATGAAAATGGAAGATGACAGGAAAAGAAAAGCTGCATACTGATGCGATTTTTAGCCTTCAGAATGTTTGACTTATTGTATTAAAAAAAAAGAAAACACATTCGAAAGTAACGTTTCAAAAATTTCATTTGTTTCATTTTCCCCAATTTTCCACGATTCTAAATTTTTATTTAAAACTTAAAGCGTAAAAATACGTTTGCCTAATTTTTTGAGGAGTGTTTCCGATTTTCAACGCGTGAAATACGGTTGCAGACAAGACCGTCCTTTCCAACTTTTCTACGGGGGACGGGGAAGGCAAAGGGTGTAAAATCAATGAAATCGGAAGCAAAAGAATCTCGCCCACTTTGCTGTAAAACACCAATTCCAAGAAGGGGGGAAGGACACTTGGTACCCCACCCCCCCCGAACCCCCAAACTGACGAACCTGCTGCTTGCAGAAGTGTTAAAAATATCTCTGTACAACCTCACATTTGTTGACAGATCAATTTAAAAACCAATAAAATCGTCAACTTTAAGATCGTAGCGGCAGCTTTAGAATCCTTAACGAACTTACGTAAATGGTTATTGCAACAAAAATACACAGTTCTCAAACTAAGTTATTGTATTCAATTTTCAAAATTCAACTTTAATATTTAATTTTCCAATAGATAATGTAGTATAAGTTCAAATCAAGTTAAAATGTTTAAATTTCTTCATTTTTTTTTTCATGCCCAACTATGTCCCCGTGTGTCCTAATCGAATTATCGACTACAGAGTATCAAGTGAATAGTGAATCCTTTGATTAACTTCCAAATTAATTAAAAGGAAATTCTTTCGGATAACTTTGTAACTAAACAATCAGGTTTCGAGTACAAATTTCGATTGATTTAATGGTCGAAAGATATGATGACGAGTATGTGCTTGTGTTGTAAGATTAAATGGAAGTTTGCTTAGTTTGATCACTCGATTTGTAGTCGTCATTCGTCGATTGACCGTACATCACTACGGCAGATTGAAAAAGATTTTAGAAAAGAAAAAAAAAACATCCAGCACACAACATCATAGCATTATTTTGAATTTTGACATCTTGAATTCAAATTATGCTTTTCGCAATCACGAACTGCGAGAGGAAATTTGGTATGTTGGATGTTGTGCACTGGATGCAACTTGTTCTGTGCTGGATGCTATGTGTTGAGCATTGGATGTTGATGTTGGGTACTATATGTTGTGTGGTGGATACTGGATGTTGTGTGCTACATACTGGATGTTGTGTGCTGGATGCTAAATGTGGTGTGTTGGATGCTGTTTGTTACGTGCTAGATGTTAGTTGTTATGTGTTGGATGTTGTGTGCTGGATGCTATTTGTTGAGCACTGGATGTTGATGTTGGGTGCTATATGTTGTGTGGTGGATGCTGGATGTTGTGTACTGGATGCTGGATGTGGTGTGCTGGATGCTGGATGTGATCTGCTGGATGCTGAATGCTGGATGTTGTGTACTGGATGCTGGATGTGGTGTGCTGGATGCTGGATGCTGGATGCTACTTGTTGAGCACTGGATGTTGATGTTGGCAGCTATATGTTGTGTGGTGGATGCTGGATGTTGTGTGCTGGATACTGGATGTGGTGTGCTGTATGCTGAATGCTGGATGTAGTGTGCTGGATGCTGGATGTGATCTGCTGGATGCTGGATGTGGTCTGCAGGATGTTGTGTGCTGGTGGTGAGAGCTGAGTGTGCTGTTTTTGTCCAAAGAGGATTGTGTAGGGTCGAGGGGTCGGATGTAAATATAGTCGATGCCGGGGGACGAGAACGGGGAGTCGGAGGAGTCCACCACTGTCACCGACCAGGAGGAGCACTCGCGCGAGAAGGCCGGTGGGCCTCAAAAAGGTTAAGACCCAACTACGGACAACTGAAAATAAGAAGCAATCGTGATTGCTTAGTAAAAACCGGTACAACCGATCATTCGATTATGAAATCGTTCGAAAAAAATCACTTGAAAATCAAATCAGTTTGAAAGAATTGCATGAAAATGGCTCATTTCCCGATTATGAAATATTTCAAACTAATCTCTGGACAACCGATCATTTGAAAGTATTATCGCAACCAGAATTTTCTAACGAAGGAGATTTATAACAAGCCAGAATTTTCTACAAAGGGTGGAGGGGTCAGTCATAAACAGTTCTGAAAGGTATCTATATACATATTATCACACTAGGATCATCCATAGGGTTATACTCCATATACGCCGTATATTCTCAAACATTTTTTTAATCACATAGCGTATACCCTCAAGCTTCAAGAAATTTCATATTATGACACATTATGTATGTAATCGCATACACATATTCTGCGCTTTGGATTATTGGGAGTATACCGTCCGAAAAATTGCTGGGAACATCACTGACTAGGATTGGCAATGTGGCCTAAAATAAGGGTTCTGGTGGATTTGTTGCTATGTAGGAAGAATTACTTGGTGTAAAAAAAATATCGAGTTCTTCAATGAACGTTGATTTTCTGAGTTTAACCAAAGATTCGATAATGGTTATCTGATTATTCTCTTCATCGAACATAATTTGGTCTGAAATAAAATGATTTGCATAACCTAATCAACAGTACTGGCTTCAAGCCCGATACAGAGAGCGGTTATCAGCGCACAGGCAATAGTTGGAGTCTAAACTGTCGATCTTTGATATTCTTATCACGTTCGCTGCTACACTTATCACACAGACGAATTTATGATCCGGAAGTAGTTTATCTCCGAAACAGAAAGGTATACAACACTCCCCTCCGCAAATCAATAGCACCTGACTAAGGCCGTGGCGTTGAGAGGCAAAGCAAAATATTTAAAAACAAAGGATGGGAAAGTGGCTTTTATCGACGTGGGGAATCCACTGTGGGAGAAAAAAGAGAAATATGTATTTGCTTCAAGTGAGGAAGATAAACATAAAACATAACTTTATGCAATATTTGATAAGATTTTTGAACATCTAACTTCCTGTCGTCAAAATTGCGGTTTTTTTTTTGAATTCATAATGCAGTGCATAGGTACTTCACTCTGGCTGTGATTATGAAAAGGTAAAGGTTAATTGATTTTTCTTTGCTTGCTTTACTGTAGAAAAACTTCAAGTCGTTCTTTCTGTTGTGTTGTCACTCGATTTCTTTATTTATGCGCAATGATCTGCAACATCGGCTAACAGTTGTCATCAAATATTTTCCATTGTTCGAAAAGTTGAAAACATTATGTCAAAATAAGTTTCCCAAATAGCAATGAGAATTGCAGACACATGTTTCTGGGTTACATAGAGCCTTTTTTTAAGATAAAAATAAATAAATAAATAAAAATAAACGAATTAATCTCGTAGATCAAAAGCAAAAGCCATTTTAACAATTTTAACGTTAATACTGCTTTTAAGTGTTGATTCAGTTTGTTTGTGTTTCGCAGTTAATCAATTGTTTAAGAACCTCAGTGCGATATGCGAGCTGAGCAAACTGAATATTAAATAAAACGAAGTTCATTTCTTGAATTTTTGGATATAACGCATCTTAAGTTGGGGGAGGGAGGGATTTAAGGAATTTCTCAGGATGGCCAAAAGTACTACTAAATGCGTAAAGCTTTAAAGAAAACACAGAAAATTCTTATCGGGCAGTTTGCTGAAGGTGAGATAAACCACCTCGAATCACAACTTTTTCTTAACGATTTCACTCTTATGAATTGATCTTAATAATGGCCAAGTTCTAAGGAACCGTAGCGTCCGTCCCTTAATATTTCTTCGAAATATTAAAAAAAAAAAAAAAAAAAACAGTTCTTATATTAAATGAGGAATGCAAAAGAAGGATTTTTCTTTTTATTATATTAAGCAGTTTGGTGTGAAAGCAGTATTATGTATTGAAAACGATTGGAATTTTATTTCCTCCCACAAGGGTTAATCACTCGACTCACTGCCTCAATGTGTATAAATGACTGCTGAAATATCTTCACAGTTAACACAGGAGTGTTTGTGATCCAAAATTTCCGACAGTTCCGAAAATTTCGGTTTTCGTTTCCGAAAAATTTTCGTCCGGCAGCATTCTAAAACTGAAAAATTATACTAAAAAGAAAAAAAAAATGTTTTAAAATGTTTTTTTGTAATGATTCCGATGATTTTTTTAAATGCACATTTGAAGATTTTTTTTACGGGGGAAGGGGTTGAACTTCCGAAAATTTCACTGTCTTCAGAAAAAATTACTTGAGTCCACTTGCACCCCTAAGGCACTTCTATAGAAATAAGTCACCACATTGTTACTCTCAAATGAAAGTTACCATTGCGTAAATTTTTCCCTCTTAAAGTAAAATAGTATGATCAAGATTTTTGACTTTTTGCGGAACCGTTAACTATGCTACTTTTGACCATTTTTAGAAGCTATTAGACTATTTTTTAAAAAAATGCTAGAAATAGAACCAGGGCTGTGGAGTCGAAGAGTCGGAGTCGGACTGATTTTGAGGTAAAGGAGTCGTAATCGGGATTCGAAGGTTTAAAGTATTAAGAGTCGGAGTCGGTCAATTTTCCTCAAGCTTTGGCAGTGCTTGCGGGGTCGGAGTCGGAAGTCGAAGATCAAGAGTGTCAAGAGTCGGAGTTGGTCAATTTCCCTCAAACTTTGGTAGTGCTTGCGGAGTCGAACTGATTTTGGAGTAAAGGAGTCGGAGTCTGAAGTCGAAGGTTTGAAGTTTCAAGAGTCGGAATCCGTCAATTTCCCACTAAGTCCGTAACTTTGACAGTGTTGTCCTGATTTTGGGGTAAAAGAGTTGGAATTCAAGGTTTTAAAGTATCCGGAGTTGGAGTCGGAGCCGGAGTAGGCCTTTTTCCCTCCGACTCCTCAGCCCTGAATTGAAAGATATTCCATGCTCAGGATGGAAGGATCTGGTGCTGATTAATTTCTGGCACTAATAGCTAAAAGGGGATGACAATTTTGAAGTTTGCAGATTTCTTTTGAAATCTGTAAAAAACTGTTTTGTGATCAAGCTTTTTTCACTAAATATGACTCAATAAATCTGTAACAAATAAAAAGAAAATTTTGTGGTGTCGGAGTCGGATTGATTCTGAGGTAAAGGAGTCGGCGTTGGAATCGGAGGTCGAAGATTTAAAATTCCAGGAGGCAGAGTCGAAGTTGATCATTTTCTCCCAAAGCCCACAACTCTTCTAGTGCTGCGGAGTCAGAGACGGAGTCGGACCGATTTTGTAGCAAAGGAGTCGGAGTTTCTAAAATTCTCAAAGTCTGTAATTTTTACTCCGATTCCATAACCCAACTTGAGACTGCTGTTTCGATGATCATGTAATTTTAGACTTTAAATCTTTACTGATAATAAAGCCTAGACCGTTGGGCCGATTTTCATGAAATTTGGCATAAAATTAGTTTGTAGCATGGGGATGTGCACCGCGAAGCGATTTTTTGAAAATTCGATTTTGTTCCTTTTCTATTCCAATTTTAAGAACATTTTACCGAGCAAATTATCATAACGTGGACGAGTAAATTACCATAACGTGGACGAGCAAATTACCACAATATGGGCGAGCAAATTAACATAGCAAATAGGCGAGAAATTCGTCATCCATTATTTGTAAATATACAGGCAAACCCGATGACCTTTTAATTTTTCTACTACGGGCAAAGCCGTGCGGGTACCGCTAGTAAATAAATAAAATAATAATAATATAACAGCGTTTTCACGATAAACATGCAATCCCCGCGATGTAGTTTTCAATCCCCGCGATATAGTTTTTTTTTTTTTTTTTTTTTTTTTTTTTGCGGAGCCATCTCATTTACTTTCGACCGAAATTCTGACTGAGATTCGAAAGAGTTTGTAAACTTGGTACTAACGGAAGAAATGATCTTAACTGTTAACTCACTTGTCCGCAGCTTCCGCAGGCGATCTTTTTTAAAACTCATTGACAAATTCGGAAAGAAACATCTAGGTCATTTAGAACAGGTAATTGAATCTAGTTTCGACCACAAGTATTTTGGAAGCAACGAAAAAGATATTTCTATTTATGTGTGGCAAAACCTCGGGCTGGACTGAAGACGACAATTATTATCTGCGGGGAAAAAATGAGACGGATAATTTCATTCGATGATGAAATAAGTTCTGAAAATATCAAGTTCATTGGTCAAAAAAACTCATTCAGTTCGTTTGCAAAATAGTGAAATGGGCTTTTACTCATTTCACGTTTTCCATTAAAATTTCTTAGATACGAAAACAAACGAAAAAGCACTGAAGAAAATAATCGTTATGTATATTTGAAGAGAGTTAATTTTTCAACTTCTTTTGTATTTGCTCTTCTAAATTCCGGCAAAAGTTAATAGCAACTGCGGTAAAGAAAAATAAGAAAATATTTTTCCGAACTGTATAACTCTGTTTACAGTCAAACTTTAAACTTTTATAGCATACTGGATATACAAGAAAAAAACTACATAGAAAGACTACAAGAAAAGACTACATAGTACGAATAATATTTTATTATGCAAATATTTTTCTTATTACACATTGTTTTTATTCATACATAATATGATAAAGAACTTCAAAATCATTTAAATTTCAGTTTTTAATTAAATTAGAATGTTTTGCCCTTTTATTTAATGTAAGTATAAATTGCTACCAACCCATTAAACTGTTAACTAACTATTTTGTAACAAAAAAGATTTTAAAAAAATAATAAAATAAATATTTAATAATGATGAAAAAAATGTACTAACTTGTTATATAAAAATAGTAAAATAGTAATTATAAATATATTTACTATCTATTTTTTAACACCTATAACAACAACCTGCCCAAATATTAATATTATGAAGAGAAATTGGGAACTGTTCACAAGTGCCCCTGGATGTTGCGTTCACAAGTACCCCATAATCTACCTAACAAACTCGACAAAATAAAGAATTCTTAATATAATTAAAAAAAATAAACATTGTCATAAATGTACTTGATTATTCATATAATGGTCTGCAATAAATAAGATTGTAGTATTAATTTAAAATATACTTTCACGTGAAGAAGACAGTGATAAAATTAAATGCAACACCTGCTAAAATAAAGAAGTCGCACCAGAAAAACCTGCTCTAAAAGTTTGGTCAAGGAGTAAGACTGGTACTGCCATTACTTGAGAATTTAAATTTTTTTGCTTCCAGTTATCCAAGAAACATTTGGTTTTTACTGTAAGAATAATGCAAATGTAGCGTAAATGGTTTCAGACTACCTTTTTTTTGTGACCCCCCCCCCCAGAATTTTTTCCATTTGCAGCACTGAGTATACCAGAAAGATCAGTTTTTTCCCTAATGAGTTCATGATTCTTTAGCTAGAAGATAGTTGTTTGAATGGGTTTGTTGGCGGAAGAAGGCTTACAAAAGGGGCGTGGCTTAAGGGTGTATGAACACTAAAGTTTTGAAACTAATTTAAGGAGGTTATAAAGGAGGGAGATTAAGAATGTTTGCTAAGTAAATATTGGTTGATAGCTTAGTTTTTTGAAATTGACAAATCTATATGCATATAGTAAATGGCTGCATGTGCATGTATGTCTGTATGTTCCTTATACAAATCCACAATTTGCATCGGATCTTTGCCGAATTAGGCACAAAGATCTTTTGATGCTCAGAAATTCACATTTGGAGGTGTTTTCGCCAGGAAATCCGCGAAATGAAATGCTTACGTCTCCTAATAACAATGACAGAATTTTATGAATTTTAAATAAGCGAAAGAGGCTTAAATTTAATTGTCGAGTCATAAAATGGTTCTTCTCTATGCGTCGACGGGAGATTTTGAGCTTTTTTTAAATTTTATAATTTCAGCCTGATTGTTAAACACACTTGATACAACTTTCATCTTTGAGGTAAACCGTGCAACACCGAGCAGCGTAGTGTTTAAATTAAATCATCAGTTTCAAAATTTAGTTCGAAACATTGAAATGTAGCTACTGATTTGGAACAAAATTTTCGACCGAAATGCACAAACTAGATAGGGACGGATGGAATTAGAGAAACTTTCAAAGAAAGCTAAAGTTCACGAGAGAAAAGCTAGACTTCAAGAGATGAAACAGTTCCGAGACAAGGCGTTGACTTTCATCACCAATAAAGCAATAATTCCGATCCGAGCGATGAATACGATAATCAAGTAATTACACGGCAATCGCCAGTTCATGGAAGATCGCATTTCCGCGATTAACTACTAATCGCCATGCGTAGAACGCGACTTGCGTGTTGAAAAGCAGACCGACAGAGAGAGAGCGAGTTCTTGAAAAGGGAAACTGCCGAAAATAGGAAAGAAGGATTCGAGGTCGGGTCGATGGAACGAGCGATCGTTCGTTCGCCCCTGATTGCTGCTTTCATCCGTTGCTTTCGGGACTTGCCGTGAAGTGTGCTGTTTATTGGGAATTCGGTTATTGAGGAGACCCGGTTTGTACGAAGGAAACTATAAAAACTTGTAGAATAATAACGCACTACTGCATTAGATAGAATACTCTATGTGAAAATTACTTCATGAACAGAACGTTGACGAACACAAGATAAAAAGAACAAACCTTTATCTACAAGAACGCAAGCTTAACTGAATTAGTGTTGGTGTTGCCAAACAAGAAGTTTAAATTCTAAAAGCACAAATTATGATACGATATATTACAGAAATAAATTTAGGGATTGAGCTTGTGCCCCGCTATGACTGTATTTGCGGGTATTTTCAAAACGTACAGCTGATTGCGAATGTTTTTCAGAATGCATAAACACCACGAAAGTTTGTGACACAAACACATTTTCATATTAAAATGTGTGAACACATAAATAACTATGTTCTATATGTTTAAAGGCAGAACCAGTTTTTTTTTTTTTTTTTTAGAGTGAAACATATCAAAACAGTAGACCTCACGTGCCCTCGATAAAGTAGTTGAATTTAAAAATTAATTCATCAATTTTAATAAATGTTTATACACACACATATTAGCACCCACACCCACACTTACATGCACACTGAGCAATGTATGGCAGATTAAGAATTTCGAAATTCGGCATAAATGGAATACTATGATTCATGTCCTCAACAGGGACTTAGAGAAAGTTTGAAGAATTTTTGGTGTGTAACCCCTCCCCCCCTTCCTGAATATTTGGTTTATAACCATATTTCCAATCCAATTTTGATAATAAGGACGTAAAATCTGCTATGTACCAACCTCTCATAAACAGCATAAAATTCTAAACGAGCCAGGTAGTTCTTCAACATTTCCGTAGACTACCAGAAATCCAGAATTTTGGTTGCATCTTTGATGGTGCCTGAACATTCTTCTTATTAGTCAAGGGTAGATCTAGCTTCTGGTGTCAGAGGGGGTAATTCTTGAAATATAAGCACACAAATTGAAAGGGTAGTGGTGGAGGTCTAATAGTCGGACACTAATAGGGGGTCTGGAACTCTCCCCCAGTAATTTTTCGGAAATGAAGTTCCGAAAATGCTATCTCTGATAGTGTTAAGGGAGTTACTTGCCTCTATGACCCACCCCCTGGATCTGCACTTGCTAATAAACCCTAAGTGATTCCTAATCCTGGTTATGCTAGTGTTGATTGAACATTACTCTCATACACATTAAGCGATTCCAAATTTTCTTTGTAATGTACTGTAAAAAATGTAATTAAAAAAAATATTTAAAAAAAAACGGTAATACTAGAAAAATTCTATAAAAGTGGGATTCCATATTTTTTTTCAAGAACCGATGCAGCTACTTTTTAGTAACGCAACCTTAAGAAGAAACTATATCAGTTTCTAGAAAATTTTATGGAATCTCAGTTTCCTTGAGATTTTCTAGTGGTACTCGTTTTTTTTTCTTTACAGTATACCTCACTGGTACCTGAACATTACTCTCATAGTATCTCAGTTATAAGAATTGTAAATACACGAATCCCCTAGCGCAGCCAGAAATAACTTCTGGAAAGGGGGGGGGGGGTGATCAAAAATACCTTCTGGAGGGGTTTTTTGTTTTGATGAAAAAAAGAAAACCTTCGGGAGGGTTTTTTTCGCTTAAGTTCAGTTTTTGATGCTTTGATTAAGATGTAAAGAATATCCCATGCAATCAGAAATACCTTCTGGGGAGGGGGGGGGGTTGATAAAAAATACCTTCTGGAGGATGTTTTTTTTTGTTTGAAAAATACCTTCTGAAGGGTTTTTTTTTTTGGATCAAAACAGCCCTTTCATATGCATAAACTACAATACTAAAATTAGCATTTATTTTTAAAACCAATGGCTTTGTGGGGTGTTTTCATCCCCCCCCCCTCGCTGCGCCACTGCACGGATCAGAAAGGGTTGACTCTCTCAGTCTGAGACGATTCGATCGCGGCACTCGTCAGGAGTGGAAAAGGCCGATGGACGGCGTGGAAGGAGGAAGCTGAGGCCAAACGATCGTTCACCTTGAGCGGCGAGGCCGATACCCCTCCTGACACAGATTCCCGAATGTTTACTGTTTATCTGGCGGGGGAGCTCTCTCTCTCTCTCTGCTGCTGGTCATTCGGGAAGGGACATTTCCTTCCTCGGCAGAGTAGAATCTCTGCCGCCCGAGTCATCTTTCAGGAAGTTCGAGTCCGGCACCAGAGAAGCAATTTTTAGAACTGAAGTGACCAGTGATGTTCCCATCAATTTTTCTGAGGGTATACTCCCAGTAATCCACTATGCACAATCTATGTATTCGATAGTAAGCCGTTCAAAAGGCGTTGATTTATTGAGCGTTAAGAAATATAAAGAAATAATGTTACTTCTCGGAAAATGTAGTTAACGTAACTGCATTATTTTTGCTTTGGGAAACTTTATAAATGCGATGACAGAGTTTGAATTAGAAATGAAGATTTTTGAAGCTTGAGAGTATACCCTATAATTCTAAAAAAGTTTGAGAGTATGCGGCGTAGATGAAGTTATACCCTATTTGAACATCATGGAAGTGACAGTTCATTAGAGCGTTAGAAAGAAAATTAGCCCCCTGCCTCCTCCCCCACAAAAGATTGCAGGAGGATCATAAATATATATATATATATATATATATTTTTTTTTTTTTTTTTTTTTTTTTTTTTTTTTTTGGGACGAGCCCAAGCCAAATATTACGAAAACTTTTCAAATTTAAGTTTGCAAATACGAAAATCGTTATTCACAATGAGTAGATTTAAATTTATTTTGGGAGAGATCCGAGCCCCTTTGGCTCTTTCTCTCCTTGAATACGCACTTGAAAGACTGTTTACACACGCACACACACACACACACATGTGCGCGTACAATCATATGTAAATGTTTGTGTGTGCATTTTTGTAACTTAATGCAAGATGCACATGCACTCTGCTTAATGAGCTAACTATCAATTTCAATTTGTTTAAGTATTTATTAATACTATTAGAAGGAACAACAAAGGCAATTTCTTAAAAAGTTTTAAAAAATCGGAAAACAAAGGGGAAACATGTTTTTTTCTTGTTTTTTTTGCGCAAACCCATAAATAAGAGAGTACATACTGAGCAGCTTGGAACGGTATCCAGATACTGCAGTTTCACTCCAACTTGGATCATCAGTCTAGAACAGCCATAATTCAGTTGAAGGAAAAAAAAAAAAACCGCCATATAAGCTGAAATTTTTTCACTGGTAGCTAAACCTGAAAATAATCTTGTTGAGAGCTTTGTTTTTGTTTTTTCGCTTTTAGTTCTGTTGTGGCTATTCCAGACGGACGATCCCAAACAAGTATGAAACTGCACTATCTAGATGCCGCAGCTAGCTATTTGGTATTTACTTACAATTCTGCCTTAGCACCGACTATAGGGCTGTAACTAGAAGCTTAATACCATAAATAAGGATTCCCCCCCCCCCAAAAAAAAAACTCCGCACCATTAAAAAGCAATATGAATAAAATGGTGGATTCATTGAAGAAATATGTAGTAAAGAAACTTTTACAAGGTATGGGTGCAGGACGTGGATACTCAGGGAGGGCGTTGAACCGATTCCCCTTCTGGTCTCGTCCCTGAAGCTGAGGGTAGGGTCAACTAAGATAATATGAAGGTTTTTGGATTTTAAGAGTAAACAAATGGAGTGGCAACGAGAAGACCAGAACGGGGAAATAGGATCTTGTATTAGAGAGGAGAGGAAGGCGTTCGTTTATATTGGACTGTCGTATCAGCAGAAGAAAATGAAAATTATAGACAGTTATTTCATTTAATATTCTCTGTAGATTTCAACATCGGATTGCTTTACATACCCAAACTAAAAATTCTACAGGTAAAACTAAAGAATGTCCCCACATATTGAGACACTGGAATCTGTACATTGCCTTACTGAAATTTCGTTGCTGCTGTGATTATTTTTGCTGACCAACCTTGCTTTGTGAGAGAGCTATTATTATTTTAGCCAATCATGTCCCCTTTTGCAAGGAATTTCGCAATTTTATTAAAAGTGTTTGTGTAGTGTATTTTGTCGGATATGAAGTAGACGCATTATATATTCCACTCAGAGGGCTTGCAATTTGCAAGGACTTGCTCATTTTAGTTAAAGTATTTGTAAAGGATATTTTCTCGGATGTGTCGTATCATATTTTTCATTCCAAAGGTTTTGCAACTTACCAGGAACTTCCCAATTTTCATAAGTGTTTGTGAAGGATATTTTCACGGGATGTGACACGTCTTATATTTCATCCCAGAGGGCCATGGTTAAGAGACAATTTGCTATAAAGAGGTCACGGATAATTTAAATAAAAACTTCTCGAAAAGAAAAAAAAAGGATCGGAAAGAAAAGGAAAGAAAGAGGCGAATAAATTGGAAGAGCTTTCGAAGCTTGTTCATAGATTCTCGATATCTAATCCCTTGCAAATGATTTTGCTTTCAACGGCAAATCCTCCCCTCCCTGGAAAACGGTACTCCTTTCTCAGAATCGTCAGTGGAGTAGAAAAAGCTCCGCAAATTGAAACAGCTTAAAGAGAGAGAAACTCTTTAGCGTCTGAGGATAAAGTCGAGGAAAAGGATGCATAATTAGCTGCGGCGAATTCCCCACCCACTTTCGAAATCCTCCGTCTGTGGCAGCGGGGATTACTCCAGTCTTTTCCCTCTCTTGGAAAAGGGTTTGTTTTTTCGTGGAGTGAGTGACCGACCCACATACCGCGGGACACGCAACGCGCGTTTGTGTGTCGAAACGCCAGGAGGATCTTTCAATGCCAATTGCCGCCGAGGGGTTAACGCCCAAGCGTTGTTGAAGAAGCGCGCGCGCCTACTTTCCTCTTCACGCCATTGGACATGCACGAAAGCTTCTGCCGTTAAATGACCCCGGGTTACCCCGTTCGATTAATGGAATACTTTCCGATAGAATCGATGATACTCTTTGATGACCAAGGGCTTATTAAGCATCATGGACAATGCTCATTAATTCCAGGGCTCGATTAAGGCCACTTACGCAAACTCTTTTCTGCGGTCCCGCTGTAGACAATTTTAGTCATTGGCTAAAACATTTTCAGCCATTTGGGGGTTCTTAAAAAACGGGGGCCCTAGGTGTGGGCCTATTCAGTAACCTGATCCTGATTAAGTCTCTTCTCAAAGAAACGAAGTACGCTAGCACATCAGCCAGAAGTCACTCTGTACGGTGGAGGGGGGGGGGGAGGGCTCAAACCAGTCCTCACATGTGCATAAATTAATGTTTCAGGATGAGTAATGTGTGCTAAAGCCAAGGGTTCTGGGTGTTGACTCTCCCTTGCTGTGTCCCTGGCGTATAGTGTAATACTTGATTCTAAAGAATCGACAAGAAATTAAAAGACTTCAAATAAAAATTAATTACATCTTCTGTAGCAATGCTCCTTTTACTGTAAATCTAGTTTGCTATTCGACTATTACATAACAGTATGTCTATGAGGTGTTTTAATTCCTCATGTTGATCTCATCGTAGTTCAAGAACACTATTCGGATCGTGAGACATGGTGACCTAATATCCAGCAGTAACATGGTCTTTACAGTTTTATCGTAAGTCTAATTCATCACTACTGAACTCTTTAATGAGGAAAAACTACCATAGCTTTGGCGTATCCTATTCGAGTATGGTACTTCTAGCCTTAAAATTTGGGGCGACTTCTACACATTTCATTAGAGAGCAAGTCCTGTGCACTAATCGAATGCTACATGTGAAGAGTATCTCAGAATCACATCACACATCTGGATGTCCCTCCAGATACTGCATTGCTTTCAATACATCTGAAACATTCTTAAGAACGATAATCGCAAGTGAACAACAAAATTCAGACGGCTGCTTTAAAAGACGTTATAAATCCAAACCCTTCGTGCGGACACTGTCCCATCGTCTAGCTAGCTTATGTTGCTGTTTTTTTTTATTTTTAAATAAGGTAACTGTAAAAGAGCATTCTGAAATTCACTCTGAAGAAATATGGTTACACGCAATAATCGAACAACCTCTTCTTAAGATGATATGTTGTACTTCGCAGGGGCGTGCACGGGGGGGGGGGGGGGAGAAGGGACACCTGTTGACCTGGGCCCGAGCCTGAAGGGGGTCCAATGTTTTTAAAACTAGGGGTGAAATATAAGAATAAATAATATGGAGAGGGCCCAGAAAAGTCATTTCTGACGTGCCCCAAAATTTCTGTGTACGCCCCTGGTACTTCGAATGTTTCTTTTGAAAAGAACATAGCAAGGCTAGCATATCAAATGAATTCTCCCTGTAAAGTGGCGTATTGAATTCCAGCCCCCTCCCCCAACGACCCTCCCTCCTTGAACCCCTTCCATGAAATTTTGCACACCAGGAAAGTTACTTGGAAGACAAGACGTGAATCAAGTAAAACATTTATGCGACTTCTTTTAGAGGGTCATCGTCATTCTGGATCCTTTGGGAGAACACTATTCCATCAGTAGTTTATCTCATTACATGATTGAATCTTTAATGAGGATAAAGTAAATATTCCACAGCATTCAAGAATCTTCTCTGAAGATGCATTGTATTCAAATACGTAGTATTCGAGTGATCTCCTTGGGATGATGTGCTATACTTTGAATGTTTCGTTTGGCAGAAAAATAGCAAGTACAGTATACCAATTAAATGCTCCATCTGAAATTTAAACCAAAATCCTATTGCCGTGATGTTTCTTGCAAAAAACTACATTGACTTTTAGCACACTTGGATAGTTCCTCTGATAGCAAGGCGTGGTTCAAGTGACCTTTTCAGAGGAACTTCGTCAATCTAGCATACTAATAGTGTACTCTCCTTTATCGTGACATCTTGGTATGTCTAGTAGAATATTCTTTTTTTATGTTCCAGTGACGAACAGCAGAGAATTCACAAAATTCATACGTGGCTTCGAATGCCTTTAACTGGGTAAACTTCTTGAAAAGAAAAGAGGAAAAATATGTAATAGACTTGAGTAGAATGTCTCTTAGATAGGTTTGTAACATTTCCAATGTATTGTAGGAAGAATGTTTCAGTTGTGCTGGATTTAAAATGGCACCGTGTGTCTAGAACAGCGATATTCAACCTGAAGCACATGGATCGCACGTGGTCTTTCAAGCGCTAGTGAGCAGTTAGGTAATGCAGTCAAAATGTTTGACAAGCCGCGATATAAAACTTGATTGTTTGGACATGACAAACATAACACGAAAGAACTTCTATTCTATAACACTATTAAGTTAATTTTTTCAATGATTTGAAATACTGAGCCTTATTAAGTTTGGAATTTGTATTTCCTTTACTAATAATAAAGCTGAAAGTTTGTCTCTGGATGCCTGTGCCTCTGGATTCCTGTATGTCTGTTACGCGCACAGCGCCTAGACTGTTCGGCCGATTTTCATGAAATTAGGCACACAATTAGTTCGTAGCATACTGGGGAGCACCTCGATGCGATTTGTCGAAAATTCGGTTTTGTTCTTTCTCTATTCCAATTTTAAGCCCATTTTACCGAGCGAATTACCATAACATGGACGAGTAAATTACCATAACATGGACGAGCAAATTACCATGACAAGCAAATTAAAATAGCATATTGGCGAGAAATTCACCATAAATTATTTGTAAATATACAGGCGAACAAAATGATCTTTTAATTTTCTACTACGGGCAAAGTCGTGCAGGTACCGCTAGTCAATAATACAAGCTGACGGAGAAGAGTTTTTTTTTCTTTTTTCTTCACAAATTAGTATCTTTTCACTGCTTTCTGCCAACAGATTTTGCTGAAAATTTGACAGAACACAATTTTCTCTACTTTGTGACCTTAAAGCCTATTGCTATCTGATTTCTCAGTACTAAAAAGGTGCCTCGAAGCACAGGAGCTCTAAACAGTTTAGAGTCAACCCCTTCCCCACCCCCGAAAGAAAAGCTGCACCTCTGCCTCGAAGCTTTGAAGTACAGTACAGCCTCGTTTATGTGGATTAGCTTGGACCAAACGCAAACCGGAAAGGCAAAAATCCGGGTAATACGCATCACGCAAAGTATACAATGTATTGAACTGCTCAAATATGCCTCTTAGCAGGAGGAATCAATGTTCACTCACTAACTGAACGTACATTTAAAATATGAGCGCAACAATGAACTCAAAATATCAAGAAACTTCTCGTAAAAATCGGGCTAGTCACACTGCACTGCCCTTTCACATTGGAAGCAGAAGCATCATCCTTACACTGCACTTACAAGTATGAGGCATTTGAACCATATGAGGAAATTTCTTCTTTAGTTGAAACAAACTTATTCTCCATCTATTTTTTTTATTATGAAAGTTCTGAAAATGATTCATGAATTTCAAAGTTTTTATCCAAATAGCGAAAAACACTTGCTCGTGGCTGGACAGGTCTCGAGTTTCATCAACTTTTACTAAAGATCATCTGCAGTTTTTTTTTTTTTAACTTCCTATTGCATATGATCACTGATTTGCGCATTAGATAAATTGAATTTCCTGATTTCTTAATATTCTGCGCAAAATATTTGGGGGTGCAACCGCCCCCTCTTGCTCCCCCTATTTGCCGCCCCTGAGTAAATATATATATATATATATATATTTTTTAACAGTACAAATTTCATCCGGAAATATTGGACATCCAGGTGAACGAGGTTCTACTGTGTCTGTTTTCAGCCTAAAATTTATTTATTTGTGCTGAATCAACATGGTGCAATTTTCTTTTCTTTCTTTCTTTCTTTTTTTTTTTCTCGCCCAGTTCTGCTTCTTCTCGCAATCGACCTTTGAAAACACGTTTATAATTTTACTCGCATTTTTTTACATTATTTACATTGCTTTACTTTAGGCAACAGCCAGAAGAAAAGTAAACATTCTGAATTAGTACTTGCTTTACAATGTTAATCAGCGCCACCAGAGTGGAATTTTACTTCCTTTTACATAGTTTCTTCAATGTTATTAAAATAATAGGATTATTATTTGTTGATGAAACGTTTCTCTATTGTTAAATACACAGTTATCCTAAAGCTCTATAATTATATACAGTGTTTATCCTCATTGAAATAGGTTATAAACACACAAAATAGATATTAAAGATCGATCAAGTAGTATTTAAAAAAAAAAAAAAAAAAATCGGTTAAAAAAAATACGATTTGTTCTAAAACATACTTGACCGTGACCAGTACGTAGAAGCGGAGTTAAATGCTTGTTTATTACAATGTTTTCCTAATTAAAATTCTCCCAACCACCGCGAGCTTTCGGTTTTATTTGATGCCATAAACCGGCTGATGTCATGATTACGAAATATTAAGGCCATCTCAAGGAAACAATCATGTGAGATGACATCGATACCCACATCAGGTGGTAGCCGGAAGTGCGATCGCATTGTTCCGTCGCGGCAGACAATGGCCGCGCCAAAGTCAAGGGCAAGTGCGTGACAGAAACGAAACCAAAACTGGGGACCCAGAAACCGAGTTTCGAGTCTTCGACCTTCGGAAGCTGAGGGATCTTCTGCTGCTGATCTCGTCTGCCGGAGGGACAGTGTCCCACTTCCGGAGAAGAACAACGGTCAAATTTTGCTTTTCCACCTCGAGCCGTGGCAAAGGGGAAATTTCTATGGATGGAGTAAGGAGGAAGCAGTCCACTCTCTCAACTCCACATAGCTCGGGACCAAGCGACCTACCTGAAATCCGCAACATTCCAATCCATTTGCGGCGTTTAGAGTAGAGGAGGGATTTTAGAACATTGTGGATTTCACAGGGGTGCCCACCTAGGGGGGGGGAGGTCATAGCGCAGACTGTGCCATTGAAATTTTTAGGGGGAGGGTGTTTTTAGGGGTATTTTTCTCTTTTTAGGGGGGCTCGTGCTTTTAGGGGGGTTCGCGATTTCAGGGGGGGGGGCGCCCTTGCTCGAAGGGGGGGGGGGGCCTGGATTTCAGGTAGAATTGCAATCCTCTGAAAATTTCTGGCAGAAGAGCCCTGATGAGTGGTCACGAGATGTCGATCTGATTTTCTAAAAAATCCTTATTCGGCAAATTTTGTCTGACAATTCGGAAAATTTGGAGACATATTATTGCAATATTGCATTTTTTTGTGATTTCCAATGTCGATTGCCACCAGATGTTCTTTTTTTCCTTCTATTCTTTTAATGACGCCTAATGCCTCTACTCGTTATATGCAGGTGTGCGTTCATGATCGCGTTTTATCATTCGGCAAAAGTCAAAATTTTGTTCGGTAAATTGAAAGTTTCCGCTCTCCAAAATTTCAAGTTCAGGGCGCTCTTATTCCTTTTTTTTTCCTCTATAGGAATTAAAATTAAAATCAAGAGTTCAAAAATTCAAAATTCTTGAAATTTTCAAACTTTTAAAGTCAATTTTTCTTTGACTGACTTTTTTCTTTTATCTCTCTTTTATTTGTAAAAGTACACGAGAAAAAAAAAACATGAACGAAGGCTTAACCAATCGCAAAATATTATTAAAAAACCCTCAAAATTGAATTAAATAGTTAAATATATACTGATAAGTGAAAATTCAGAAAGTAGAGTTTTGAGTGGGGAGGGGTGAGGCATTTGTGTGTGTCGTTCTGTCAGTCACCACCCTAATAACTTCTGAGAGGGTAGTTCTATTCATTCAAACTTTGTTCGAGAGTTCTCGGCAAGAACATCTCATTCCCATTTTTATTTATTTTAGTTTCATTGAACAATGCTCCTCAACTTGGAACAAATTTTTAAAATTCGTGCCTCAGAGAAATTTCAGGCAAATGTTAATTCCGAGCTAAAGGCGGGTTTGCTTCGGCAAGGCTATGTAGGAAAAAACTCTTGACAAAGATTATGTACAAAAAATAATTTTTTGATTTGGCTATTCTTCTGCAATTTTTCTTTGTAATTAAATTGGAAATATATCCAATATAACAGTGATTCTCAACCTTTTTACTACTGAGGACCACTTGCTACCCTTTCGAATACTAAGCAAGCAGCAGGGGATCCCGAACTTAATTTTTGAGGTCAGAAATTCTCAATTTGCCTAAAGAAACTCCAAATTATCCCGAAAGATGAAAAATTTTCCAATAAGAACTCCGAATTTTTCCGAAAAATTATAATTTTGCGGAATGGAACTCCAAATTCCCATGAATGATGATAATTTTGCCGAATGGAACTCCAAATTTTGCCGAATGATGGCGATTTTGCAGAATCGTCCGACCAAAGTTGTCGAATATGGGAGTTTTTCGGAGGTCACAGTGACCTCCCATTGGGGTGCCCATGAGCGGACCACATAATATAGAAACAATATTTTCACAACAATTGTATTAGGTGAAATGAGAAGAATCCTAAAATGCATGTTGTGCATTGATTTTCGCCCTCATATCCAAGATTAATATTCACCACCTGTTCGCAGACCACAAGTTGAGAATCACTGTACTAGATAACACCAATTTATTCCTTTTTTGTTTATTAATTTTTTTTTTTGACTTCACTTTGCATACATACATATTTAAAAAATCGATGTTTTTTTTTTTTTTTTTTTTTTTTTTGCATCGAAGTTTTAATTTTAACACCGATACTTTGTCAAAGTTTCATTTCTAGTTACAAGCAGATAGTGCAGAATGACTTTTCCTAACTATTTTAACAGAATTTTTTTCGAAAATGTATAACATTAGAGCACTAACACGTAACGTAAATTTGAATTTAATGTTATTTTCTCTGCTTTTTTTTCTGAAAGCAGAAAACGTTAAAAATTAACGAGAAAAATTTAAGAACAATATTAACATTTGAAGAAGCAATTCATTTGCGTATAATCTATCAAGACCAATACATTTGAAAAACAAATATTGGATAACAGGTCGTGTCATTGTTTTTTGTAGCAAATATTATGAAATAAAATCAAGAGAAAAAGCACATGCACACTTTACCGTACATTGTTAAAGCACTTCAAAATTTTAACGATACTTCATTAATTCAAGCTGGTACTTACCTAGAAAAGAAAAGGAAAATTAATCAAATTGCATGTGGTAATTTAAAGCAGACTGAATAATGCTAAAAGATGTTAAATGTTCTAAATAGGGATGCACTGATTAATCGGTAACAGTAATTTCTGCGTAAGGTAACACCAGAATTTTCTGTACGCTTACAGAGAAATTGCTTGAAATGTTACATATTATCAAATATTAAGCTTTCATTTTACTTTCTTGAATGGGTACTCATTTTTAATTGTAAGTAGACTTATACTTCAAGTTAACTATTCGATGGTTTACATTATCCAGATATATTAAATGATCAAGTAATAATTTCTTTCTATACGTTTTAAATTAAAAGTACAAAAATAAATAAATGGGTTACGATACTTGAAATTTCGTTATAACAGCATTTAAAAAAATCATCCCAGAAACCTCCTTTTCAGCTCTTTCTTTTAATTATTCGTTTATTCAATATTTATCAAGTTCATGCTTTTTCACAACCAATATACATCCTTTATCTATTTATTTTAACAGACAAACGAGACATTTTTATTGCACCAAGAGAGGAAATAACCTGAGTGGTGTCTGAACCCACAACGCGAATCGCACAGACTGATCGCGAAGCAAGAGCTTTTACCGCTTGGCCGCAAATGCCGGTTTTCGTTTCGCCAATAAGAATTTACCTGCTCTGCGCTGATTCTGATCTTTACGCATGTGCTTTGAATTTTACTGAAACCATAGTGCAAGGTTCCTCCAACAGTTTGAGATTTTAAAACAATGATACTACACACTTCAGAATGGGGTTGTTTCCTTCAGTCAAAAGTATTACTTTTAGTCCCTGAAGTTGATAGAATGAGCAAAATAAAAATAACATGGACTCAGAAAATACTTTCATTTTCCCAACAGTTTTTTTTTATTAATTTTTTTAAAATGTCCGACTTTTCAAACAAGGCGTGGTCTTTACGACGTCACAAATGATGTACTTTGGCGGTACTCCATTGATGTGCGTTTCCAGGTAATGATAATTTAGAAGCGAATAAAATATTACGCTTTACGCTTGCTATCAACTATATCGTTGCCACTAAATATGAGTAAATAAACGAATTAAATATTTCGTTCTGCTTTAATGGCAACAGTGAATATGGCAGTTCATTATTTGTGATATCATGCACAGAAGCGTAAAAAATAAAATTGAGTCTGCGTAACGATTTAAATATTTTTTTAAAAAGAGTAAACATAGTCAAATTAATTAAAAAATGGTCATTTTTATATATTATTTAGGGGATATTATTATTATTTAGGGCTTTTATTTATTACTTAGGGAAAGTCTTAGAATTTCCTTCGACAAATTAAAAATTCCTTCTCCCCCAACATTAAACTCGGTGCTTTCCCGAGTGCAATAGTGCTCTGGGAAAATAAACAGCAGTAGGGTTGGTTGGAGGAAGTGGGTCACTGGGGTAAGTGGGTTACCCCCCTAAAACTGAAATATGGATAAAGTTTTCAAACTTTTTTGCACTGATCATGTTGAATTTCATCACAGTGATTGGTCTTGCACATATTTGGGTTTCGTGGAATTTTTTTCCTAGGTCATAGTACTTAGTCAAAAAAAAAAAAAAAAAAAAAAAAAAAAACTGAAAATTTTGTTTTTTTTGCAAGTTCAAGCAACATTTTTCAAAGAAGCGTTTCCAGGTTAGTTATAATTATTTTTTTATGATAATTAATTTTTCATGCATAGGTTAATTCAAAGTTCATCCAGCAACAAGAATTTTTGTATGAAATATTATTAATAAGTGTTTAAGAGGAGCGGTCCAACTTACCCCGTACATTTTTGCTATAAGGGGTAAGTGGGTCCCCTCACTATGGGGTGAATGGGTCCCCCTATAATAATGGAGATTTCAAAATCAAACGCAACTCTGACTAAATATTTGTATTAATGAAATACAAGACAACTATGATGACTTAGTAGGAATTGATAGTTCATCTACAAAAACTGCTAAAGCTGGTGATTATGTATTTGAAACATACATGAAAGAAAATCATTAAGATTTAAGTAGGTCTAATGTTGGAAGTGGATGATACAAATTAAAAAATACTGATGAATTTGCAAGAACGAAGAGAAATAGTGACTTTTTATTGGCATAGAGCAGATGATGTCAGAATAATTACCGAGGATGAAGCGATAGTGGTTCTTCCTTCGCCAACTTTACATAGAAGCAGAGTCATTTAGTGTTTCCAATTTCTTTTTCAACTTATAGTTTTGGCAAAGTTACTCAAATTGGTCTTAATCAACTGTATTACTTTCATTAAACGCACCTTCATATGTTAAAAATTCATACCTACAGGTTTTCAATAAATTTCACAAATGAAATTGTTTTGTTTTTCGTTGAAAAATTTTTCGTGATACTGATTTAAAAGACAACAAATATCACATAAATGGATGCATTTACAAAAAAAATTATTCACACTACATTTTTTTCCATATTTTATCATGTAAGATCCCCTTACCCCTTTTTAGATATGCTTTATTTACATTTAAATAAAAGGGGAATGACCCACTAACCCCTTACTATGGGGTAAATGGGACACTGTTTCAAAACTTTTGTAAAAGGTTTCAAAAACGAACTATGCTCAAAAGGGGCCCCACTTACCACAACCAACCCTACCTACGGATTTTTCATTTTCTTTTTCTCCTTTTTTTTTTTTGGTTGTTGTCCCCCCCCCCCCCCCCCCCCCCCCCCCCCCCCCGCATTTGTGTCATCTTTTTTAATTTAGTTGTCTTGCAAATTACTTAGTATAAGGCTTTCACTGAAAGCAAAGTACGAAATTAACATCAGTGTTTAACATTTTATTAGCGTTTGTAGAGAATCAAAAACGCGTTCCTTCAAATATCTTTAAAACTCATTTTAGTTTGTACTGCCTGTTTACCTGCCCAAGCATAATAGTTAAACGAAGACTGATTTTATATTAAAAAAAAAAAAAAAAAAAAAAAAAACTTAAGATTGGTGAAATTTAGAACATAATGTTAGTTAATAAGCCTCCCTTGCTTGACGCGACTTTTCAGGATAAAAGTTTTTATGTTCAGTCTTTAATTTTCCATACGTTCGCTTACATTATTGTAAAAACACCTTTTTTTCACGATCTTCGTGACTCCGTTCGCAATCGCGAAAATTTAAGCCTCGCGAAATATTTTTCGTTTACTTTTTCGGCTGTCCTCACATCTGTACCTCAGAAAGTTCGAAAATTGCGATTTTCCGTTTATCAGTGCATCGTAATGTAGAATCCTAATGCATCGAGCTACATGAACGTAGTTTCACAAAAAAATATTGCCTTTATAAAGGGGTTGTTTCCTTCAGTCAAAAGTAGTACTTTTTGTCACTGAAATCGATAGAATAAGCAAAAAACAAATAAATAAATAAATAAAATTTAAAAAAAAAAATAAAAAAAAAAGGCATGGACCCAGAAAATACTTTCATTTTCCTAACCGTTATTTTTTAATTAATTTTTTAAAATGTCCGATTTTTCAAATGAGGCGTGGTCTTGATGACGTCACAAATGATGCTTTTTTTTTTTTAAATATTAAACTTGAACAAATTATTTAAAAATGGTCAGATCCTATGTTTTTAAGCATGCTCTTTCAGAAAAAAAGACTTTTAACACTTTGGAAACGACACAATTATTTATCAGCATTAAAAAAGCGCGCATCCAAACATTTACATGCACCTGGCAAACGTTTTCCCTTCTCTCCTCTCTAAAGTAGCAATTATGTGACTTATGTTAGCCTGAGACTCTGAGGTACAGATATATCATTCGCGAAATTTTCATCTCCCGAAATCACGAATAAATAATCTTCAGTTTCGCGAAAATTACGGCTTGCAAAAATGAGTGCTTCTACAGCATTCACCTTGCTTTTCGCTATGTAAGACAACTCATTCTTCTAGTTGAACATATAATCTATCCAAATTATCGATATTTTCTCGTCTCCTATTTATATATTATGCGAGACTAATTTGAAGCCAGGGGTATTGTGCGAGAGATGGCAGAGTCACCGTAACACCCCTCTCGTAGTGTCCATGTGCCACTCGCTATGACAAATAACCATTTTCAAACGTGTTCAAGCAGAGTAAATAAACCACACATTAAAAGACATTTTTTTTCCCTTACACAAAAATTCCATAGAAATTCCTGGGCCACTGGAAGCCACTAATAATAAAGTCTGTGCCAAACCACAAATAAAAATAATAAGGACGCCATTTTCTCCTGCTCACTAACAGGTAAAAACCTTTTCTACCGAAACAATTTTCTGGCCGGGGGGACAAAAATAAGGATTCATTGAAAAGAAATTGGCCAAAGGAATCTATCCCCTTACTTAAATTCATCCCCACGCGTTCCAAGAAAAAGTGGGGCTGCAGATGTGTGCATTATTTTATAAAATCTCTTCCGAAGTTTCTCGGAATTGAAAGGTAATTGCGCGTAATTTAAAACTTTCCGTCCAATTGCTTGTATAAACAGCGTTTGTGAAAAAACTTGTTTAGAATTTTCAGCGGAGAAGCGACAAATGAACAAAAGGGAAAGCTCCGTTCCATTAAAAAATATATTAAAATTTTTCTATGATTGCGCGAATACTGAGAATAAAGAAAAAGGAGAGGAAGGGGGAACTCGAGGTTGCCAAGTTGGCGTTAATTTGCTGCTGAAAAAACAATTTTTAGCTAGATGTACAGTTCATTAGTAGTAGAGAATTCGGTTTTATTCGTTGTTTTCAAGGGGGGAAATACTGCCCCCTATTTGCCGGAAAAGAATACGGGATTGTGACCAAATTTTTTTTTCGTAGGTGGAGGTGTGCTGTTCAATGGGGTTGTTTCCATCAGTCAAAAGTACTACTTTTAGTCACTAAAGTTGATAGAATGAGCAAAAAAAAAAAAAAAAAAAAATTTGAATTTTGTCATCTTGAATTCAAATTATGTTTTTCGCAATCACGAGTGTGTGCTTGTATGTATGTGTGTGTGGGGGGGGGGGTATGTGTATGTGTGTAGGCATGTCTGTTTGCGTCTGTGTGCAGTCATGAGTGTGTGGGTAGTTGTGTGTATGAGTGTTTGAGTGCGTGGGGGCGGGGTATGTGTATGTGTGTGTAAGCATATGTGTTTGTGTCTGTGTGCAGGCATGAATGTGTGGGCAGTTGTGTGTATTTGTGTGTATGTGTAGGTGTCTGTATGCATGCGCGTGTGTATGTGTTTGTGTGTGTATGTGTTTGTGTATGTGTGTAGGGGTATGTGTGTGTATGGTGGTGTTTGTGTGTGTGTTTGTGTGTGCGTGTGTGTTGGTGCGTGTGTGTATGCGTGTGTGTGTGTAGGATATGGACGCAACCTTTAGACGGTTTTCGCTAGAGGAGCAGCATCGTGAGGCCGGCCGCCGCGACGGGTGGTGCTGGCAGAGGGTGGCGCCGCGCCGGTGGGAAAAATGATAGCACGCCAAAAACAGTCAAATGAAAGCAATAAGCAATTGTGATTGCTCAAAAAAAAAAAAAAAGACATGGAGCAGTAGAGAAATTTTTTTATTTCCAAAACGTTTAATTTTTAATTAATTTTTTTAAATTTCCGATTTTTTAAACAAGGCTTGGTCTTTATGACGTCACGAGTGATGTACTTAGGCGCGCATTCCACTGGCGCACTGAATGCTTTAGGCTTGCTGTCTACCGCGATTCCACGTTATGATAACCAAGAAGCGAATTAAACAATGCGCTCTACGCTTGCTATCAACCCTATCGTTGCAATACACGTGAGTAAAGAAGCAAATTAAATATTGCGCTCGCTGATGGCATCAGTGAATGGCATTTCATCACTTGTGATGTCATGTGCAGAAGCGTAAAAAATGAAATTGCATCTGCGCACCGGTTAAAATAATTGTAAAAAAAAAAATTAATTTGAATTCTGAAATTTTGAATCCAAATTATGTTTTTCGCAATCACGAACTGAGACAGGACCCTACTCATTGGAGTTATTGTTTCTAGAAACGGCTCCTGTCCCCCCCCAAGAATGCCTCTCCTCGTGGGCGGTTACGTGTGCATAGTTGTGTGTGTGCGTAGACCTCTGTGTATGCACGTAGGCGTGTGTGAGTGTATGTGTGTGAAGTCGTGTGTGTGTATGTGTGTGAACGTGCGTGTGTGTAGAACATGGGCGCCTCCGACCAGGAGATCGGATAGCTCAAAACCGGAGCAGCCGCGCCGCGCCGCCAGCAGAGGATTGTGGGCGGTGGTGCTGCAAAGGCTTCTGGTCCAAGTTGAAAAAGGCACGGACACCAAAAACGGTCAAATGAGAACAATAAGCAATCGTGATTGCTCAATAAATAAATAAACTTTGTCAAACTATTTTGAAAATGATCAAATCCTATGTTTTTGAGCATGCTCTTTCAGAAAAAATACTTTTAAAATTTTGGAAACTACCCCATTCTATAAAAGTACTTATTGTTCAAAGACAAAGAGCTAAAAATAATTAAGAAAAGTTGGAATTCAAAGTGTATACGAGTTGCATGCTCACACATACACACAAGCAAGCAAACTTTTATTTTCGTTCTTAGAAAAATTAAATAAAGTGGAGAAAATGAGAAAACAAGATTTTCAAACGAAATAATTCTTCGGCATTCAAAACAATTCTTAGCCTGATTGCGAACAAAAATGATTTATTATATTTTTTTTAATATACACTTATTTTTTGCTACATAGACATTTGCACAGGTGAAGAGCCAGTAGCATCGATTTAATTTTCCATTTTAATAGGAATGAAGCAAAATGAAAATGAATCTACGTTTACACAATGAAAGGTAAAATCAGAGCAAAAAGAGTTCCAACAATTCGATTACTCAAAAACCCAAAATATACCCCTAAATCTCAGTCCGTATAGCCTGAAAATTTAACCTACGTTTTAAATATTAAAAATCTGTGAAATTTTAAAGCATTCCCCAGCGTTCGATGAGAATCTAAAACAGTTCGTGACGCGTGAAAATCAAATGTCAGTTGAAATTTGTTCTTTGAAATTGGTTTGAAAAATTGAAATCTTCATTGACAGTCTTCATTTGACTTCAAAACATTGATTATTACCCCCCCCCCCCTCCTCCCAAAACAAATCAACGAAAAAGATTTTCTGTTTTATGAGACGTCAAAAAATCATGCAAGATCTTCCTTAATTCACAAACAAGCATATTTTCTGCAGGAGTCCATGTCATAAAAAACTTAAAATTGATATTAAATTTCTTTTAGCAATACAAAAGTAAAATTTCTAACGTGCATCTTTAACAACACATTACCATTGTAAAATTGAAGGTGGTGGCTATCGTATTCACCAAAAACAATTTTTATATCCATTCCACTTCTTAAAAACAACAACAACTACAACAAAAACTTAAGTCAAGTTACAGTTGAAAATAATGAAATGATGCCTGATTTTCAAAACATTGCTTTCTTAAATATCTAAACAGCCTGAGCAACAGAATCATAAAACTTAAAAAACAAACATTTTGGTTTTAAAAAACTGCAAAAAAAAAAAAAAAAAGTAAAAGTTATCATGCATGTAAAAGTTTATCTCTCCACGTACTTGCTTTTCGCGGTTGAAGTTAAACCTGGCAACCCTAGACGTAACAGTAGCTTCGAAAACGTATGTTTATAATCGTCTGCAAATATAAAAATAAATGAATAGAAGGTAATGGTGAGTGGGCGTTACAACATACGATCAGTCAGTGTGCTAGTAGAGCGAAAAGTATGGAATTCTCTTTTCTATTTTTTTATGAGCATAAAAAACTGCAAATTATTTGAACAACCCAACATTCCTTGCTTGGTCAAACCGTGGATGCACTTAGAAAATACTCAGAAAGAAATGTTTAGTCTAAAATAAAAAGACCACACGTTTCACTCAGCTAGTATTCTATTTTTCTATGCCTTTGTTTTGATTTTGAATATATTAAAAACTTAAACGGTGGTATTGTTGTTACTTATTTTCTTGTTCTTTAAAGTGCTTTCTCCGAATAGTTAAGAATGAGAAGAGTAATGTTGAAAATGGCATTGCCCTGGAATTCTAAGGAAATAGGTTTTCATAAACAAATGGAAAAGTATTTTAATAGAATCTATGCATCTAAAATGAAAAGTAGATAATAAAGATGCGTAAATTTGAAAATAACTTTCAAATTGTTTTTGGTTTCTGAAGAAAAAATAGTAGTTGAATGCAGTATTATTTTGTGAAATGAAATGGCAATAGCACTAGATTTATTTTGTTCAATCCTCTAGAGGCTGATTATCTAAAAATCTATTTAATAAATATAAAATGCCGCTTTTGCTCATGTGGTATTTTTTTTCCAAAAGTTATCTTTTCTGCTTTTTCTTACGAGAAATTAAGAAACGTAAAAAAAAAGTAGGTTCAATATATTATTTTTTAATTCTTTCAACTTTTAAAGAGGAGGTCCAATAAGCTATTTTACAATTTTTTAGAAAAAATATTTTGTGAAAACTTATTTAAAAGCATGACCGTAAAGGGGAAATAATAATAACATATTTACCAACCCCTTCCAGCCCTCCTAAAACGTTCATTAAGCAGTTGAAGTATTTTTCTTTACAGACAATAGTACCAACTGGTGGACGCTTGTTTTAACTTTAAGGTCGGATATGTAATTCACGTTAGCGAATGGTGGGGGAAAAAAAGGTAATTTTGCGGATATTTTTAAACCAAAATATCGTTATTTGAATAAGAAGCTTTATAGGGAACCTACAAGAGCTGCCGGTATGGTTAAACAATAATATCTCTAAGAAGGAAATAAACCAACAATTTCTAATAAAAATGGAAAAATTCCTAGCTGTCGTTTTGTTCATTCAGAAAATTCCCGAAACTAAATTTAAAAAAAAGACAGAAGTCCAAGTCTCTTCTCCCCTTTAGACAAAACAATTCAAACTGCACTCCATTTATTCTAGTTTCATTGTTAAGCTTAAGTGCGTCTACGACAATTATAAAATGTTACTTATAAATGAGAGGGGGGGGGGACGTCATATCCGCTTTTTGATGCTGTTCTGCTGTTTTTATTTTTGGAAAGCCGCCTTTCTCACAATTCCCGTACTATTAACGCTTTTTTTTTCAGTCTTGCCCATTAAGACTTTTGCGCCACAAAAAACAAAATAGACTCAACTTTTCCGATTCACATTTCACAAAGAACAAGTCATTTTGAGCAATGAACAATTTCATCTACGTCTTCCCCCCCCCCCCCCAAGCGATTACCTATAAAACAAACACATCAACTCTCAACAAATCTAAGGCCCATGGGATCTGCTCAATCTTTCGAGTAAACTGGTAGTTCTAGGTATGGGAAGTTACCACAGCATTCTCAAGAATTGAAAACTTTGAGACAAAGGACTATTATAGTTATAAGGCTTCGAATTATCGTGAGTTGACTGTACAATCCTTTTTTTTTACATGAAATTTTCTCGTTTCTGTTACCGGATATATCGTTTTGATGAAGCATTATTTTCAAAGTTGGCAAAGAACTCTCTATTATACGTGTGCGGGATCATCTTAATATATCTGAGCACTAATTATCGACGATAATTCTTTGTTCAGAAACTGTAAAAATCAGCTTCAATATCGTGTTCAACTGAGCACTAATTATGACGGATAATTTGGAGTTCAGTAGAGTGTAAAAAGTAGTTTCCATATCTAGCCTATTGGAGCACCAACATAAATTATCACGGACAATTTGGAGTTCGGTATAGTATAAAAACTACTTTCGATATCTAGTCTATCTGAGCACTAATTTGAGCACTAGCACTAATTATTTCGGATAATTTGGATAGTGAAAAAACTAGTTTCAACATCCAACACCAAGTTGTAAACGTTCTCCTTATCAAGTAGAGACGATGCTTATAGAACTTCGAGTCAACAATACTCATCTTGAGCTTTAGCACTTTTTTTTTTTCCTTTTTCAAGGGGAAAAAAAAAGAAAGAAAGCAGTGAGAGAACAGAATTTATCGTTTCAATGAAGCATATTATCTTCAAAGTTGGCAAAGTTAACTACTCTCCATTATTCGTGTGCGGGATTATCTAAGTGAATCTGAGCACTATTCATCAAGCATAGTTCTTAGTTCAGTATAGTGTTGAAACAAGTTTCAATATCTGGTCTAACTGAGCACTAATTATGCAGGATAATTCGGAGCACAGTATACTGCAAAAATTAGTTTCGATATCTAGTCCATCTAAGCATTAATCTGAACACTAGCACTAATTATCACGGATAATTTGGAGCTCAGTACAGTGTGAAAATCAGTTTCAACATCTAACACCAAGTTGTAAACGTTCTCCTTATCAAGTAGAGACGATGCTTTTAGAACTTCGAGTCAACAATAATCATCTTGAGTTTTAGCACTTTTTTTTCCCTTTTCGCAATGAAAAAAAAAAAAACCCTCAATAGCAAATACCTAAAATTGTTCTTCGAAATAGCACCGCATCATAATTCTCTTCAGAAAAACGTAATATAGCCACAAAAAGCTCCTTTCGTTCGACCTTTACGAGCTGTCCAAGGGCAACGAATAATAAGATTGCGTTAATACATCATAATGTTAGGAGCTGTAAAAACGTGAAGATATCCCGTCCGATCGCAGGGTTTGCATTAAAAATTTCGTCTTCACATTTTAAGATTATTTTATGCATAATATATTATTCTCAAGAACGGGGAACTCTATTATTGCTGACTAGCTTTTGGTAAGTGCTATGAGAAAAGAATTGAAAAAAAAAAAAAATCAGCACTTTAAGCGACGGATTGGGAAACGCTGATGATGACTTTCGCAATTACCGTCGGGTTATTAATTTTTTGGAAACGCTGACGCGGAGCTTTATGTGATTAATCAGCCTATTCATGCTTTCTATAGATATAATAGAGCTTATTAAATTTAAATAATTGCTTGTCGTATTGGAGCCTTCTTGATATTTCACTGTTCAACAAATTTAGTTTTTTTTCCTGTCCTTTGGAAGAAACTACGGGATTCATACCTGCCGAATCTAGTGTTTTTCGCCGGAGCTTCCCGCTTTTTTTAGGCTGTCTTCCAATTTTCCTCTTTTTTAAAATTAATTAAGCTAAAATAATTTAAAAAACTGCAAGGCCCTCAACAGATTCAAAACCCACAGGTATGAGTTTTGCATAAGTAAAACGTACTTAAGGCACTTTGTGATCATATGTCCCGTTGTGAACGGGACAACCCAGTTTTACGTCACCTATCCCTTTGATTTCGGCCGCTTATAGTTGCGGGACGCTCGATTGTCTCATTTTATGAAGTGACAGAACGAAAGGGAATGTTTAAGTCAAAAGTGGTTGTTCGTCGAGAAAACGAAAAGTGAATAGTTTAAGTATTTTAATACCAATAGTTTAAATCATGCGAACTTCTGCAAAAAACATTTTATGTGAGATCGGCACTACACCGGTAGAAGAAAGAATATTTACTCTTATGATTAATACATAAGTGAGCAAAGCAAAAGATCAGCTGTAAAATAAGGTTGATTGGTAAAGTAAATTGTATGAAAAACTCTACCATGAATTTTGTTCTTAATTAAAAGTAGCACTGAAGGTACTCAAGAAAATTTTTGAAATAATACATATCATTCAGTTAAATGAGTGACCAGTCTCCCATCATTGTTAAATCTGCACACTGATTTGAAAGACAGCAGCACTTGTTTTTCTGCTTCTGTACAGTTTGTTTTCAAATGCAGCAAAGCTATTTCTTCTCTGTTCAGAGCTTTATTTTTATAAACGGAGTATAATGTTCAGTGGTGGGAAAAAGGCTCATAGCTGATTCGCAAATGGTTCATATAATATGTTTTTGGTGCCAGGAATAAAGTTTTTTTTTGGAGAACTCAGCTAAAAAGCCCCCCCCCCCCGGGGGGAAAATGTGCCTCTTTTTTGTGGTAAAACGGTGCACGATAAACAAAAGATAATTATAGATTTGTTACTTTCAGCCAAAAGTATACGAAAAACATATTTAAAAGACATTTCTCTTGTTATGCAGCGATTTCTCCAATTCCAAAAGTGGGGATGGGAACTGCTATCCTAACAGGGTCTACACAGAAGGCTACCTCTTAATAAGGCGCAATGGATCTTTAGAAATCACGAAATGAATTGACAAAGCATGTCCCGTCAAGAGACACCCCCCCTCCTCCCAAAGAAAAATGCCCCCTCAAAATAATATTGAAAAACCCTCTAAAACTACCCACAACGCCCCAACTAATAATTTCAATGGCGCAGTCTGCACCATGAATCTTCTTCGTGGGCGGGGCTGCGGAATCGGAGGGAAAATTACAGACTCCGACTATTTTAAAACCATCAAGCGATTCCCACTCCTTTTCCTTAAAATCCTACTCCGACTCTTGACTCCGCAGCACTGAAGAGTTTCGGACTCTGAGGGAAAATGACAGACTCCGAATCTTGGAATTTTCAAGCCTTCAACTCCCGACTCTGACTCCTTTGTACCCTAAAATCTGTCCGACTCCGATTCGTAGCTCCGCCGCACTGACAGAGTTGCGGCTCTGAGGGATAATGATGGCTCCAACCCTTGGAATTTTCAAGTCTTTTACTCCCGACTGAGACTCATCATCATCATCATCATCACTGGATCGACGACTCTTTGTGTGGATACCAGCCTTTTCCATAAGTTTCTTCCAGTTGAATGGATTTTTTGTCTGACTTCTCAATTTGAGGATTTGATAGTTCTTAAGTCTCGACTCCGGGGGGGGGGGGACTCTTTTACTACAAAATCTGTCCGACTCCGCTGTACTGACAGAGTTGCGGGCTCTGAGGGAAAAGGCCCGACTCCGAATCTTGGAATTTCATTGACCGACTCTGATGAATAATATGATCTCTGATAATCCCTTACCCCAAAATCTGTCCGACTCCGCAGTCCTATGACACTCCAGAAAATAAATTTATCTCCTCTAAAAAATGTCAAGAAGTACTTTAACGCTTTGAAAAACACTCTGCTCAGGAGTATAACAGGAGCGTGCACGGAAGGGGGGGGGGGGCACTTGTTGGCTCGGCCCCGAGGCTGAAGGGGCCCGAGATTTTTAAGATGAGGGGTGAAAGATAAGCAGGAACGTAGGGGTAAACAATATGGAGGGGCCGTAAAAGTAATCTGTGACGGGTCCCAAAATTTCTGTGCACGCCCGTGGGTATAATCAGGCCCGGCTCTTGGGGTAGGCGACAAAAGCGGTCGCCTAGGGTGGCAAGTTTTAGAGGCGGTACATTTCGAAATTGAAATTTTTTTTTAACAGTATGAATATCTGTTTCAGCGCCATAAGATTCACTGCTTCAATGCTAAAAAAAATATTGCTACTATTAATAATAATTTAGAGGTGGCAAATTGCATAATTTAAAAATGCTTTGAAAATATTAATATGTTTCAGTGCCAAAAGATGCACTACTTTAATGCTAAAAAAGATAATTTAAAGTGGGTTCCAGTGCTCGAATATGCAAAACCCAGTTTGGAATTTTACAAGAAACTCACTTTAATTGTAAACACTTTACTATTATTTTTATTTTATTAAAATATCACTATTGTATATTATTATTACTCAATGGAGGAAGGGGGGGGGCGGCACCTGTCAATATCGCCTAGTGCGACCGAACTACTAGAGCAGGCCCTGGGTATAACCACTTGATCAGCGCCTCATCATGCAGAAGAATCATCGTCGGATATAAATAACTCATAGCGGAGACAAATAGAACACAGCTTTTGAAGAAGAGGAAGAAGCAAAAACAATTCTGGAGAACCTGTCGCACATTAACACATTTAAAAGCGCAAATCCTCTTCGCTGGGGAAAAAAAGAGAAAACCAGCAGCCGGTAGTGTTTAGGAACCTTGATAATGAGAGCATGCGTCAACAACCTTTAGAACACACGAAAGTCGTCGACCTTTGCTTGGAGTAACGGCTCGCGGTTAATTACCACTTTTAATTATTTACCGATGATGACCGCTTTTTTTCGGATGGGACCTTTTCCGGAGCAACGCTTCATCATGCGGGGTCCCTCAGCACTTGTTGCAGGGATGATTTGTTGTGGATGAGGTTTTGTTTTTCGCTTCTCCGCCTTTCTCTCGGGTGCCCCGCGAGATGAAAGGTTACTTTATGGCGCTGGGAATGTGGGAAGACATCAGGCATCTGGAAGACACTTCCGAGTTAATGAAGATGGTAATTGGTGTCGATGGCAGAGTCTGATTGAGGCAGGGGCACAATCATTCCACAGCTGCAATGGGCCCCGCAAAAAATGGGGCCGCGGAAAAGCAGCACTCATGCTGCCAGATAATTAATAACTTGAGAGGAAAATTTTAGACCTAAGTTGATAATCTTGATAGGGAGAAAAAGTGTTTTAAAATCGCTATCCCTGAGGTCGCTAGCGCACCCAGAATTTTGTCTTGGAGAATAGGTTATGACCATCTTTAAATGTAGATTGAAAATATGACTTAAAACCAGAGGTTCTAGAGGAAAGTAATCCTCAAAACCATTCTTTAAGAGGTCTTCTTGTCACATCGTGAAACGGGTCCCTTCATTTTTTTCATTATATATATACAAAAATCAGTTTTGATCACATTTTTTTCCCATTCCCTCTTAGTCCCCTATTATCGGACCGCTACTGGGGGGGGGGGGTCAGGGGCCTTTTATATTTATAGACTATTGTTACAGCTGCTTTTCACATATTTTTTATATATTTGTATTTGTTTAATTGCTTATTCCGGTTAGTTTTCTGTGGTTGTCTTACAATCTTGCCAGTCCCACTTAGTCCGAGCCCTACCGCTTGCCCAAAACTCTCCCGTCTGCGTTTCTACTTGAAGTTATTTGAGACGCGATCACAAACTACATGATCGGGATTAGTGTGCCTACGATTGGAAGGAAGGAGCTCTTTGTTCAATCACTGAAATATTAGACTTAAATGTTTCTTTTCTACTATTTAGATACTACGTATTTAAAAACAAACTTCATGACTTCGTTCATTAAATGTAGAACTTCCGTTGACCATTAAATGTGACTCATCTTAATTTCTAAGATTCTTTAAAGGAGCTAGAAGGAATAACTTCCAACGATCGTACATGAATACCGATACCGATATTTTCCTTTTCGTTCAGAACTACATTCAAAAACAATTATGTCTTCAATCAGAAATCAAAATTAATTAAATCGTACATTCTTTTATACGTTAGGAGTTTGTTTGCCCTTCCCAAAATGCACAATGGCAAACATTAGCCCTTCTCAAAATTATTAATATTTTTTTACCAAAAAAATACTCTAAATTGCTGAATTTCTTTTCCTATATTATTTTCATTACTTTGTTTTTAGTTTTTCTGATAGTTTAAGAATTCTGTATCTACCAGGGCTTAATTTGCATAGGTCTCAAGGCAGCTGAGTTCCTGCATTTCTTTTAAATTTTATGCAAACTTTAACATTTTAGGCAAAATTCAGGCTGTTTAAACGAAAAATTAAGTTTTGAGGACTATAGGGCTCCTGTCTTTTTTATTAGAAAATTAGCCCTGGTCAGGAGCGGATACAGATTACCGTTTTAGGGGGAAAAGGGGGGGTCATGATAAAAAAGCCCCCCCCCCCCCGAATAAATCTCCTATTTTGAATTTTTGAAACTGCTTGAGTGTCAATAAAAAACCACCAAATCAGCTAGGAATACGGCATCTAATAGGGCATACATTTGAATAATTAATTTTAGTTAAAAGAAATAGTGTCTCAAATATTTACTTTAAAAAATAATTAAGGAATTGAAAAAAATGCCGAAATCGTTCACATTTTATTCATAAAGTGTTTGAACGCAATGTCAACGGACAATATGCTCGGGGGTTCAAGATCCCCACGATCCCTCCCCTTGCATCCGCCACTGGTCCTGGTATCTAATATCATTCAAGTATCCGTCATTATTGTCATTATTATTATTCCAAAAAGCCACTTGATCCCTTTCTCTCTCCCCCACTCATTTTTCAAAAAAATAAAATAATACTTTCACCGAAACTAATTGCATTTGAACGGCAAGATTTCCATGGCTCTTGGAAATCTTGGATCGGCAAAAATGACATATGAGGCATTGAGAAGCAAAGGGATGTTTGTGGACGTTTTCAAGTTTTAGAGTGAAACGCGTTTAAAGATAACATCCTAGGTAGGCTTTCATTGAATTTTTTTTCTAAATCATGCTGTATAGCAGCAACTACCAGGGCTGCTACTACCATCTCTTGCCCCAAGACAGAGGAGAGGTTCACCTACCATGTGTACTGGTTATCTCCAAATCTTTAATTTTGCCACTTCCCTTTGCTTCTCACTGCCTCATATGGAAAACCTTTGGACATTTGGACTAACTTTTTTTTTTTGAAAACGTATGGATATGTTTGGACGTCCAGTGGCTCAACGGTAGTGATACGCGCTTCCACGCCGCAATCTAGGGTTCGATTTGCGGGTTCGACACGGTCGATTCAGCCTTTCACCCCTTCAGTGGCTCGATGACATGAGTAATAAGCGTGCTTGGGAACCCTGGGGGTTCCGCGTTCGGCTGACCGCCTAACCGGAATATTTGCCTTGTACCACAGAGCGGTCTCGTAAACTGAGATGGCACAGTAAGCCCTGGGCAGTAGCGCCCCTGAGTTTAGTTTGTTATTGATTTGTTTGACTTTACGCAAAAACAAAATGCACAAAAAATACGCAAAAACTGAATATTTAAATTAATATGTTGAATGCCATTTTTGCAGGTTATCTAAAGACTGCGGTTTTGTCCTCGTTATGGCCCCATCTGTCTGGAATTGTGATTAGCCGAGCTGGAGGCAAATATCATCTCATTAAAGCAGAGAGTCAGAGTGCCCACAAACTGGCGGCTAAAGTAAGTTTGTAGCACTTACGTGTCATTTTAAAGTGTTGGCACTCAGCTTCAATGAGATGACGTCTGCCTCCAGCTCGGTTATCGACTACTCCAGACTGATGAGTCCATAATAAGGACAAAACTGCAGTCTCCGGATGGGATAACCGGATTGTCGGTATACTGCATGTTGTTTTTCCATAGTCCTAGCTTTGGGGTGGTAACTTATTGTTAACATTCGGATAATATTTTGAAATTTTAAATCGATTTTTTACCCTTCAAAGCTAAGTTTTAATTTTAACTGCAAAGCTTGAAAATGCGCTTGAGAAAATTTTTGAGGCGTATTTCCGATTTTTAGTGCGTGAAATATGCTTGCAGATGCGTTAAAAATATAAGCATTAGAAACTTTTTTAGCATAAGCGAGAGGCTGAGGTAGAATGAATTGAAGAAAGCGATTTGCTGACTACTCTAAAGGAATCTTCTGAGATCGAAGCTGCTGATTGATCACCCTTTTATTCGTAGTAGTTTCCATTAATTGAAGTAAAGGCACTTAGTTTATCTAATACAGCTATGAAAACTGTTACACAAACATAGAGCGAAATAAAGATTTGTTATACGGAATGTGGCGATGGATTTGTCAAAGGGAGAAGTACGAATACAAAAAGAAAATATATTTTCAACTTTTTTTTCATTCAGCTTGTAAGCTTTCCGCGGGTCGGACAAAATCTATTTGCGAGCCGTAGGTCGTAGACCCCCTGGCGTAGACTGTAAATGGTAAGGGTTGACATTGGCCCTGTGTTGGGGTGAGGGGCGAAACGAAACAGGGGGGGGGGGGGAGGAATTTCCACAATAGACTTTCTTCAAGTCGCCAATTTTAGTAGTAATATTTTTATTCACATCAGGATTTTTATGAATCAACCTCTCCCCCTCTCTCCAGACAGAAAAACATCCTGGTAGAGCCATCGATTACAGATGGAAATTTTAGAAAATCATTACGGACCTGTTTTTGCTTCGATGAAAAAGCTGTACACACATGTGACATTAATGACAGCTGCTATCTAGCAAAATTCTATTGCTAAAAATCAGAAAGCATACCATTAAGAAGAAAAAAACGGATACCCTTTCGTTATTCATATTAAAATAAAGAGTCAAATTAGGAAGAAAAAAAAGAAAAGAAAGAAAGAAAAGAAAAAAGAAAAAAAAAAAGAAAAATTCGAAACGTTTTTTCCGTCAAGTTGACTATACTGCCGTAGGTAAAGGGCAGCTACAGCAAAATTTTTCATTTTTTTTTTTTTTTTGGTATTTTCATCCTCTGTTTTTGCGTTAGTTGTACAAGCTATAGCTTATTTGGTTTCCACTGAAAAAAAAAAAAAAAAAAACCGCGAAAAAAACGTCTAATTCAAACATTTTCCTATTGTCAGAATTGAATCCAACACACATTTCTTCAAATATCTCGAAAATTCATTTCTGCAGATACTGCCATTTAACCTGCCCACGGCAGTATACGAAGATGCTCTTTTGGAGAGATTTTCCTTTCTGAAAATATTTCTTGCCTAGTAGGTTTTTTATTCTAAAAATCAACTCTATAGATGAAAGTTGGAGGAGAAATGCACTATGAAAAATAGCGATCAAGACTTTAAAATAGCAAATTTCCGAGAAAACTAATGGATGTCGTTAGAAGAAATAAATTAAACCATTAAGGATCGAGGAAAATGAATTAAAAGAAAGGAACATAAAATAAAGGATGAAAAAATATTTCAGTAACTATAATAAGCTGAATGACAAACTAATTGTTTAAAAAGACGTGCAAGCAGAAGAAAGAACACGGAAAAAATTCGTAAACGGAAAAAACTAAAACCACCGAGAAATGATTTACAGTCCCGAAACATTAATTAATAAAAAGAGCGGATAAAATGTAGTTAAATTTAAACAATTATGAAACAGTTAGGAATATTAACAGTACGCTGATAAAGGTAAAATAAGTAAAGATAAATAAGTAAATAAATAGATACATAGAAAATAAACAACTTCTCTACAAATTTGTTCACAGATAAATAAATAGATAAAAGGTTAGATAAAGTCTTGATTGTGTAGATGCATACACAATATTAGAAAATATATAATAAATAGGTAAAAATCAGATGAAAAATCTAATCGAGGTGTATGGAATGCTAAATTTTTTTTATTCAAAATGACTTACAAATCTTAAACACTTTTCGGGATATCTAAATGTGAAATTGAAATATTTTATTTTCAGTTATTGAAACAAAAGTTTTAACTAAACCTTAATCACATGATTCGAGGGAAAGTTGCATTTACAACTATACCGCCTACATTTTAAATTTCAATGTAACATTGGTTTTAGTTTTAATACTTTTTGTAAAAGCAGGACAAATGACCCAATCGCTACTAAAAGTAAATTTAGGTAATTATATTTTAAAAAGACGATGTTTTTTCCCTTTTTGTCTGCGAAATGTATTCATCCTTGTTGATATCATCAGGTTTGAGGAGTCAGAGTCGGGAGTCGAAAATTTAAAATTATAAGAGTCGGAGGCGGAAATGGAAGGTGTAAAATTCCAAGAGTCGGAGTCAGGAGCCGAAGGATTAAAATTCCAAGTGTCGGAGTCAGTCATTTTCTCTCCAGTTCCGCAACTCTGCCACTGCTTATGGAGTCAGAGTCACAGTCGGACGGATTTTTGGGTAAAGGAGTAGGAGTCGAAGGTTCTAAAATTTCCGGAGTCGGAGTCTGTCATTTTTTCCTCTGACTCCGCAATCCTGGATATCATGACCCAATGTGAGACAACAGAGATTAAGAAGATGACAGAAAAAAAGAAAAAACATAACAGAGCCTAAAATGAGTCTAAATTTCACGAAAAGGGGTATTGTAATGGGAACAAATAATAGATAACATTAGAGAGCCAAATAGATAGTGGAGAGACAAGTATAGACAAACAATAGACAAATAGATAATGGAGAGACAAATAGATAAAATTGTGCGAAATATACAAAGACGCGCCGGGAACTTGGAGGGCAGAAATTTTAAGTTTGCTGAATGAAACTCCAAATTTTGCGGAACGACAAAATACAGGTTTGCACACAAAAGTGCATGTAATGAAAACGGATATTCGGGTATTTAAAAACTGCAGTAATGAATTTATGCCCCCAAATATACCAAATCGTCAGATAAAATTTGACGAATAAAAATATTTTTAAGGCGCCCTTGACTATACATAAGATCGCATCAGATTATTTAAAATGTAATTTTTAACGGTACATCCAATAAACCCACGGTGTTTTCGAAATAAAAATACATTATTACTTGATTAGATG